>NC_138876.1:33775657-34314058 GCF_965194805.1 Balaenoptera borealis
GAGAATTATTCCAACTATTTTGGAGAAGAGGTGTGGATTTCCAGGAACTGGGCACCGCCCAGTTTTTGACCTTTTATGGTCGGCCTCAGAGCTGTCATGGTGCCGGTGGGTGTGTCGTTGATCATGCTAATGTATTACAATGAGCGTATAATGAGGCTCAAGGTCCACGGGGAGTTAAATCTTCCGCCACCTTGGACCTAGTTGGTTCTAACCAGTTTGTGTTGTATCTTCAACCTGCTATGTCCTTTTTTTTTTGGTATCTTACTGTAGTTTTTTTTTTTTTTTAACATCTTTATTGGAGTATAATTGCTTTACAATGGTGTGTTAGTTTCTGCTGTATAACAAAGTGAATCAGCTATACATACACATATATCCCCATATCTCCTCCCTCTTGTGTCTCCCTCCCACCCTCCCACTCCTCTAGGTAGACACAAAGCATGGAGCTGATCTCCCTGTGTTATGTGGCTGCTTCCCACTAGGTATCTATTTTTTTTTTAAATTAATTAATTAATTAATTTATTTATGGTTGTATTGGGTCTTCGTTTCTGTGCGAGGGCTTTCTCTAGTTGTGGCAAGCGGGGGCCACTCTTCATCGCGGTGCGCGGGCCTCTCATTATCGCGGCCTCTCTTGTTGCGGAGCACAGGCTCCAGACGCGCAAGCTCAGTAATTGTGGCTCACAGGCGCAGTTGCTCCGCGGCATGTGGGATCCTCCCAGACCAGGGCTCGAACCCGTGTCCCCTGCATTGGCAGGCAGATTCTCAACCACTGCGCCTCCAGGGAAGCCCATAGGTATCTATTTTACATTTGGTAGTGTATATATGTCCATGCAACTGGCTGTGTCATTCTTTTAAAGGTTGTGCCCTGCCCCCTTCCCTCCTGTTTCAGAGGTTGCAATTAAGACACTCATACAAAGGACTCTAGTGGGTTGACGGGTGGCTCCCCCAAAAGATATGTCCATGTCCCAGCCCCCAAAACCTGTGAATGTGACCTTGTTTTGAAAAAGGGTCTTTGCAGATGTAATTAAGAATCCCAAGATGAGGTCATCCTGGATTATCAAGGTGTGTCCCAAATCCAATGACAAGTGTCCTTATAAAGAGCAGAAGAGGAGAATTCACAAATACAGAGGAGAAGGTCATGTGAAGACAGAGGCAGAGATTGAAGTTATGCAGCCAAAGAAAGCCTGGAGCCACCAGAAGCTGGAAGGGAAACTTTGGAGAGAATGCAGCCCTGAGGACACCTTATCCTTGGATTCTTCGCTCCCAGAACTATGGAAGAATTAATTTCTGTTGTTTTAAGCCACCCGGTTTGTGGTAATTTGTTTCAGTAGCTACAGGAAATTAATAACAAGGACCAATTGCAAACCACAGCCCATCCCCACCCCGAAAGGAAAAGATAAGGGGCCATGGTCTGAAGTGGTGAAGGCAGAGAGAAGCGAAACTCAAAGGATCAATGAAGGACTTTCATCGCTTGCTGCATACAATGGAGTGGGTTGTGCACTGCACAACGGTGGGCGCCATATACAGCATGGTTGTAGATCTGAATATTTATTGCTTGTTTTTTTTCTGCAGGGGTCAGTAAGGTATCTTGAGGAAGGGATGCCTCTTCCCAAAACACACAAAACTACCCTATGAACTTGTTGGTTTTTGGTGAGAAAAATCTAGATAGCCCTGTCCAGTAGAACTTTCTGCAAGTATGGAAATGTTATAATTGTGCCATCCAATAGAGTAGCCATGAGTCACATGTGACTCTTGAGCACTTAGAATGTGGCTTGTGCAACTGAGGAGCTGAATTTTTGGCTGTGTTGGGTCTTCGTTGCTGCACGCGGGCTTTCTCTTGTTGCGGCGAGCGGGGGCTACTCTTCTTTGCAGTGCACGGGCTTCTCATTGCAGTGGCTTCTCTTGTTGCGGAGCACGGGCTCTAGGCGCGCGGGCTTCAGTAGTTGTGGCTCGCGGGCTCTAAAGCACAGGCTCAGTAGTTGTGCCGCACGGGCTTAGTTGCTCTGCGGCATGTGGGACCTTCCTGGACCAGGGCTCGAACCAGTGTCCCCTGCGTTGGCAGGCGGATTCTTAACCACTGCGCCACCAGGGAAGCCCTGAATTTTATTTTAATTAATGTAAATTTAAAAAGCCACATGTGGCTGGTGGCTACCATATTGGACACACAGCTCTAGGTCAAGAAAATGGAAGCTTGGGATTGCTTGATGTAGAATTTAGTCACCAGAAGCCTGGCCACAATTCACTAGATATTGTTCATGGACCCCTCTGCAACTGTAGTCCTTATTGAGTTGAGGGGGTCAGTCAGGGACCAAGTTGGAGGTAGGGGTGGTGGCAGGGAGCGAGGAGTGCCCGCAAGTATGAGAAATGCCCAACTAGACCGGAGCGAGGGTCCAACAGCAGAAGGAGGAAGAAAGGCTTGCCCAAGGAGGTAAGAGATTTCTCTCCAAATTGCTGGCTTTCCCTACTCTTAGCAAACTTTCATGAATCTGTCAATCATGAAGTTAGCTAAACTCTTTAGGAACCCTCCCCCCCCTTTTTTTCTGGCTGCACCGGGCTACTTGCAGGATCTTAGTTCCCTGACCAGGGATTGAACCTGGGACCTGTCAGTGAAAGAGTCGCGTCCTAACCTCTGGACCACCAGGGAATTCCCTCTTTTAGAACCTATTTTTGCTTTCAGCTTTCAGTTTGGAATAATGAATTTTTATTTGGAGATAATCATAGAGATGGGCAGGGGGTGCCAGTCTGGGGGCTCCTGGGCCTCGGGGTCATTCACTCCTTGAAAGGGGGCTCTTTGGGAGCAGGTCTGTTTAAGCTCCCAATCAAGCCTGCTATGGGAAGGTGGGAGCTCTCCCTGTCTATGCCAACCCACATCGCCCAGGTGTAGTGTCCAAACTCCTGTCTGGAGAGCAAGACATTTGCCCAGCTGCACCTTCATCCCTTGAAGGGACCTGAAGACTCCTCCAAGGTGGGAAGAAAGGTCTAATATGTCATTTGGTGATCATCACACTCTCCCCGCATGTTGGTAAGCAATGAGTGTGAATTTACTGAAGACTTTTAGGGGTAAGTGCCAACCAGACAGTGAGGGCCTGGCTATTCCGGCAGCATCGGCATCACCTGGGAGCTTGTTAGAGATGCAGACTCTCAGACCCACCTGATGGAATCAAGACTAGGTTGTAAGGATCCCCATGTGATTGGGGATGCACAGTAAAGTTTGAAACACTGCTCTAGAACAAGGCCCGTTCCCTGACATTGATTTAATGGACTTGTTTTGAATTAATTAATGGAGCCGAGCTGACCTTGCTGTTTCAGAATTTTGTTGATTTCACCACCCTGGAGAACCTTCCAGTAAAACGTAAATCTGCCAAAATAGTTTCCAAGCTCGATTATCCCAGACGGAATCCCCTCCAAGGCCGTGGATGTTCTGAAAGCTCAGGATAAAATGTATTCCACATCCCTGATCTTTGCGAGGGCGACACTTTGGGAGTGTGGTGGAGAGCGAGAACCTCCTTCCAGGGCCAGCTCTGGAGCTCGGCTCTGCATTGGTGGCAACTTTTCCTGCCACACCTGAGAGGATCTGGGCTCTGCCCCCACGGAGAACAGTTACAGTATCTCCATCCTCACCTGTGGCTTCCGTGCACCAAAGCCTGGCAAAGAGGTGACCCTTCTCAGGATTTTCTGAACAGAGCCAGCAGCCCATGGCTATCAAAAGAGCACATGAGCCTACTATCAAAGGGCTTAAAGAGACACAGAATCACCCAATTAGAAAGCAGTATTAAGCAACCTATTTGTCCATCGACAGATGAATGGATAAAGAAGGTGTGGTACATACATACAATGGAATATTACTCAGCCATAAAAAGGAACGAAATTGGGTCATTTTAGCAATGTGGTTGGACCTAGAGTCTGTCACACAGAATGAAGTAAGTCAGAAAGAGAAAAACAAATACCGTATATTAACGCATATATAAGGAATCTAGAAAAATGGTACCGATGAACCTATTTTCAGGGCAGGAATAGAGACAGAGACGTAGACAATGCACTTGTGGACACGGCAAGGTGGGGCAAGGGGAGGGTGGGACGAATTGAGAGAGTAGCGTTGACATATATACACTACCATGTGTAAAACAGATAGCTAGTGGGAAGCTGCTGTATAGCACAGGGAGATCAACTCGGTGCTCTGTGATGACCTAGAAGGGTGGGATAGGGAGGGTGGGAGGGAGGGGATATGGGGATATATGTATATGTATAGCTGATTCACTTTGTTGTACAGCAGAAACTAACACAACATTGTTAAGCAATTATACTCCAACAACAACAAAAAAAAGTGGTATTAGCAGGTCTACAACATCCCATACAGCAGGAGATGCAGCTGTTGAAAATAATTTTTTAAAGAGGTTGTTAATTTTACAAAAAGCAGATCGGAAAATAGAATTATAGTCTTTTCATTTTCATTTTATTATATTATTATTATTATTATTATTATTATTATTATTATTATTATTATTTGGCTGCACCATTTGGCTTGCAGGATCTTAGCTCCCTGACCAGGGATCGAACCTGGGGCCCCGGCAGTGAAAGCGTAAGTCCTAACCGCTGGACCTCCAGGGAATTCCCCTTTTCATTCTTAAAGAAAAATATATCTATAGTCAGAGAAAAAAATGCCTGGAAGGATATATTCCAAAATCTATGGTGTCAATGCTCACTAGCCATAGGACACCAAGAACGTACGTGTAGTGGGGCTTATGGGCAGTGCGGGGCATCTGGGTAAGAAGATGCTAGAAAGGAATTAGTATCAGGTTTGAGCGTGTGGTCGGTGCTTTGGGGATGGTTCAAGCAAGCTGGGCTCTGCTTTGAATTGGATGCTGCTGGGAAGCAGGGTAATTTTATGATTGGATATCTTAATAATTCACATCAAGATGAATGGAACGAGGCTATAATTGGTAATAACAAAACAAAAACAACAGTTACCCATTAGCCAGAATAGGGAGATGTCTGGTTAGTTTTGTGGTTTGGACGATGCTCTTGTTATTGTCTTGTGCAGACGCGATTACAGAATGGTCGTGTCTTTGTCTTGATCTTCACAATGGCAGTGGCCTTGGCTGATGGGGTTCTGTGGAGCTGGTTAGGCTCAATGGGAGAACGGCAGGCAACGTTCTTTGTCCACAAGACCAAGGCCCGGCTGTGAGTGTTGCCAGCTCTGGCCATCAGGGGCTGCTTTGCTCTTTCTTAGTGGGGGCACCTCTGTGTGTTGGGACTAAGAGTGATTTTCACTTTCTACTTCATATTCTGGAAAAAAAATTTTTTTTTACAGTCATGTATTACATTTATCTTTAGAAAAATAGCTATTTCCTTTCTGAGGAAAAAAAAAAAAACCACCTATATAAGAAAATGCTAAACTGGATAAACCATATGCCAGTGCATTTGGTTTGGTGGGGGGGGCAGACAGCCCAGCTGAGTGCCCGGAACAAGAGTCACAAACGGTGTCAGCTCCACATCCTGCAGAGCAGCTCCACTCAAACACTTCCCCAGGAGGCAGGCTGGGCGTGCCAGCGCTCGAGTGTAGATTGGATGGAAATTGGGGTTGCTCAAGACCTCACTCCAGGGTCCAGGTGGTGAGAAACATGGCTGGCTTGTCAACACTGGGCGGAGGCCACCTGGACACCTTGGACACCTGCTTGGTGGGGCTGCCAGGTAAGAGGCAGTGACATGGCCTAGAGCTGTGGCTCTCAGCCTGGCCTGCCCATTAGAATCACCTGGGTCGGTTGTCACCCTCCCGCACCTCCAGGGCTCAGCAACCCTGACCAATTCAATCAGGATCCCTGGGGGGCAGGGCCCAAGTATGAGCATTTCTTGGCTCCCCAGGAGATCCCTCCAAGTAAACCCTGCTCCTCCGGCCCTTGTTCATTCTACTTCTGTCCTCGCTGCCCTCGTCTTTTCCACTCCCATCACCTCTAGTGCAGGTCAAACCTTCACTTCTCTCCTCTCAGTCATCCCTGTCTTCCACACTCCCTGACGGATCTTTGTAAAAAAATAATCGAGGTTACTGGTTCTCAGCTCTGGCAGGGTATTTGAATCTCCAGGGGAGACTAAAAAAGCATTCCCAGTGCCTGGCTCCACCCTTCGAGTTTCTGATTCCATTGGTCTGGGGTGGAGCCCAGGCGCTGGTATTTTTTTAAAGTTTCGCAAGGGATTCTGTTGGGCAGCCAGGGTTGAGAACCACTGCTTTAGGCTTTTACTCCCCAGCCCAGCAGGGAACAAGCAAAGGAGCTAACCCTGGAAACTGAGGCTCAGGAGTTCTTCAGGGCTCCTCTAGGGGAGCATGTCACAAAGGGGAGGGGACCTTCTCCCCCACTTTGCCAGAGAAGACCACAGAGCTCTGTCTGTTCATGTCCGGGCAGCCAGGAGGGGTGGCGGGGGAGAAGTTCAGCAGCTACAGTGATAGTACCTGGTGATGAGATGGTCCCTGGCAGAGGAGGACTGGAGAAGGAGGGGGGTGAAAAGATGGGAAGTACGTCCTAGCTGATGTCCTGAATCACTTGAGGGGAACTTCGCGGAGGGCTGGCTCTCACAGCAGCAGATGGGGGCAGAAGCTGGGGAAACAGCATGCATCTCAGTGAACACTTGGTTGTGAAGCGCTCTGAGCCTGGGAGGCCCACAGTGGATGCTGTGGGGTCCTGCCCAGATCCCCTTTCAGGGCCCAGGCACTCCACCCCCAGCGGCGGGGAGCTTGCCTGCTGACTGCTCACAGCCCAGTCCTTTCCCAGGAATTGCACTCTGCTGAAGGGAGCTGCCAGCTTCAAGGCTGTGCCCCCTCCCCAAGGGCAGCCTGCATACGATGACTAGTCGACAAGGAGGGGCACGAAGACCGGGGGCCCTTGCCTTCTTTGAGGACATCCCAGCTTCAGAGCTCCCCACGGGATCCGCTGAGGCATCTGGAGCGAGTGCATCCCAGCGCTTCCTCTGCCTCGGCCTGATCCTGCTTCCCTCACTCCCCTGCAGGTGCTGCTCTGGCTTTCTCCCCAGGAAGCCTCCCCACATGCAAAGCTCTGCTCCGGGTCTGTTTCCAGGGTGCCCGACCTATGAGAAAGGCCCTTAATTTATGTGTGTGGGTGAAGGATGAACAGGGCTAGAGGGGTATGAAGGAGGGCTGCATTACAGCTGCTTTGGGGGCCTCGTGGAACATTTGTAGGTTCAAAGGACATGAAAACTGCAAATCTGATCGTATACCTTCCCTGCTTAGAATTCCTCGGTGCCTCCCTACCACCTCTGGATTAACTTCTGAGCCCCTCAACATGGTTTGTGAGCTTTCTCATAATCTAGCCTGACCACCACCTCCTCCTCGCCCTTGCTCTCCAGGCAGTCAAAACTGTCTGCAGTTTTCCAAACCACCTCTGCCTCCACACAAGCTGCTCACTGTTTCTAGAAGCCCTTTTTCACCTGGGTCACCTGCATTCCCTCTGCATTGAAATCATCTGTCTCCTTGCTCCCCTTCTGGCCTGGATATTCTGTGAGGCGCAGGCCAGCTCTTAGCTGTCTGCCTCTCCAGGGCCCAGCACAGTGGTACATCAGGCTGCACAATAATACCATGGCAGAGCCACATTCATTCAGTCATTCATTCAACATTATTTTTATTGTGGTAAAATGCGTGTAAGATAAAATTTGAAAGTGTACAATTCAGTGGCATTTAGTATATTCACAGTGTTTTGTAATGATCACCCCATCTACTTCCAGAACATTTTCATCACTCCCAAAAAAACCCCCTATCCATTAAGCAGTCACTCTTCATTACCCTCCCCTCCCAGCCCCTGGCAACCATTAATTTACTTTCTGCCTCTATGGATTTGCCTATTCTGGATATTTTATATAAATGGAATCATACAATGTGTGGCCTTTTGTGTCTGGCTTCTTTCACTTATAATGTTCATCCATGTTATAGCATGGATCAGTACTTCATCCCTTTTTATGATGGAATAATATTCCATTGTATGGATATATCACATTTTGTTTATCCATTCATCAATCGATGGACACTTGAGTTGTTTCCACCTTTTGGCTATAGTGCTGCTATGAACATTTGTGTACAAGTTTTTGTTTGAACACCTGTATTCAATTCTCTTGGGTATATATCTATATCTATCTATATATATATATTGGAATTGCTGGGTTATATGGTAACTGTCTGTTTAACTTTTTGAGGAACTGCTAGACTTTTCCACAGTGGCTGCCCCATTTTACATTCCCACCAGCAATGTATGAGGGTTCCCGTTTCTCCACGTTCTTGCCAACCCTTGTTACTTTCTGGTTTTGTTTTTATTTTTTGGATTATAGCCATCCTAGTGGGTGTGAAGTGGTATCTCGTGGTAGTTTTGATTTGCTCAATACGTGTTTTTGATCCCCTACTGTGTGCCAGGCACTGGGCTAGGCACTGGGGATCCTACAGAGAACAAAACTGACAAAGGCTCTGCTTTGGTGGAAGTTCCATCCTAGTGGGGGGATGACACAGGAGAATGAAGTTAGGAGACTTAACAGCGTTAATTAGCAGGTACTTTAGTACTACTGGGCTGCAGCTGGGAGAGCAGAGAAGCGAGCTCTTTGGGCCTCTTCTACCTCTCCTTGCCCTGGCGGGTGGAGCAGAGTTTGCAAACTCAAAGGCTTACTGGGCACCGGGCACCACCAGAGGAGAGAGCTAGAGGGGTGAGTGCACGTGCATGTGTGTGTGTATCTTGGGGGGTTGGTGCTATGGCGAACTAGGGGGCACCAGCCCTGCCCCTAGGGGCAGATTCCACTTAGCACTGGTTTCTTACTGCCAAGTGGTAGACAGATCTGGGTCTGGCCACGCTCTGGATCGAAATAAGATTTTTACGTGAAATCTTCCAATTTTTACATGATGGCACAGACACTTTTAAAACATTGCCTGGGGCCCATTGTGGTGAACCGTGTACCAGTGTGTGATTCTGATGTGGATATGTTTCTCAGAGGCAGAGCTTCATTCCTAGAGGCAGCTTCTCTATTCCCAGGTGGACCTGGGAATCTGCCTTCTTAACAAGCCTCCTCTCTGCCCGCCTCCTTCCCCAGGCAGTCTGATGCCGCTGGAGCTGGAGAAGCACCAGGCAGGTGTTGTAGGGAAGGCAGCCTCCCACATAGCAGAGGGCTGGGCGGGCGGGATCACGTTCCCTGGTTGTGCAGGCACTGGGGCGCGCGTGGCCTGGTCCCAGTTTCTCAGGGCCAACAGCCACCCAGAGTACATACCTCCGTGTGCCAAGAACAGCGGAGGGGTGGAGAGGGCCCTGCAGGGAGAGCATGACCCTCCCCAGCCGCCCTCTGGCTCTCCACAGCCCCACGTGGTTAGATGCCTGTGCCGGTGGCTTTTACCCTAGTGGGCAGTGCTACTGCCCCATGCCTGTGGCTCCCTGGTGCACTTTCTCTGGATTGAAAGCCTTTGGGGAGATGGCCCAAATAGAGACGTCAAGTTCTAGGAGAAGGCAGCTGCAGGCCTACGGATGGACGGGTGTTAAGCAACATGTTTGTCAGTCTCTTGCTTAATTGTCACAACTGCAGTTAAAACTAGCAGTTCTCTGACAGGGTTGTTGGTTTCACAAACCCACAGGCTCCTCTTTAACAGCTGTGAACCACCTGGCCTCTGTAAGTTGTTTATTCTGAAGCCGCCATGACACTTCGTGGGGTCTACCTGGCGACCTGGGGTGCTCTGTGGGGTTAGTATTCTAATCCAATATTTATAGGTTCAAGAACTACAGAAGCGTTCTCTCCCCCTCCGTGTCCCCTGTCAGCTCGCTAGTGACGAGGCATGTAGAAGGAACAGATACGTTTGTTGGCAAAGAGAGACATGGAAGAAAAGATAAATCTGGGGTTCGCCTTTATGGGGATGATCGTCAAAGGGACCCATTCCACTCACCCCACCAACCCCCAAACGCTTGTTTACATATTGTAGCTAAAGAGGGAACTTTGGTTGATTTCCCCAACAGGAAATAGCAAAGAATAAATTAATAAGCTATGTTTCTGTGTACCTTTCTATCCCTAAAGGGTCCATTTAAACAGCATCTTCTACCTAGATTACTCTCAGTAAATCATTTTAGTTGTTAAGAACCATAATCAACATAAAATATAACTGCTGTAAAACTGTATAGTAGTCTTAATACCTGTAATAAAATATCACACTTAGTAGAGATTACGGGTGATAAGAGCCGAGAGTTAATGTTTACGGAGCTCTTACCGCAGACTGGGCTCAGTACTACGTGATTTACTTGGATTATCTCACTTAATCTTTACAACCCTGTGAGATTTGATCCTCAGAACCACTCAACCAGGGAGGTAATATCACCATTTTACAGATGGGGAAACTGAGTCTTAGAGGTTGAATGTGCTAAGTGCTTAACATGGTTCCTATCATGTAATCCTTAGGCTGATCCTGTGAGAGTCCCCTCCCAACAGCCCTATGGAGAAGTATCATTACCTTTTCAATGGATGAGAGAACTGAAGTGTCAAGGCGTTAAGTATGCGCATGGTTGCTTAGCAGGTCTATTAGGTAGAGGAGATTGGATTTGAACCCAGGGATGTAGCTCCAGAACCCGCCCTTTAACCTCTAAGTTACATCAGCCAGTGAAACACAGTTTAGACAGCCAAACACATGTGAGTGTGTTCATTGTGTCAGTGTTTGTAATGGGGAAAAAGCTGGAAACCAC
Organism: Balaenoptera borealis; assembly: GCF_965194805.1. Classification (NCBI taxonomy): domain Eukaryota; kingdom Metazoa; phylum Chordata; class Mammalia; order Artiodactyla; family Balaenopteridae; genus Balaenoptera; species Balaenoptera borealis. The sequence continues at coordinate 33,786,355 of NC_138876.1, forward strand.
CTAAATGTCCCTCAGTGGGGGAAGGTCACACCACACATCCTGGTCACACCAGGATGCACACATTCTAGATGGTACAGATAGATATTAAAAGGAGCAAGTGGCTTTTGTATGTGCTGATGTGGAACGGTATACATGATATATTAAGTGAAAAAGGCTAGTTGCTAAATAATATGCATAGCATAATACCACTGAAAAATATGGGGGTATGTTATATTGTATCAATCAAGGGCACACTCATATTGGACAATGTGAGGAGAGTTCAATAAAAGGAATCCGTATAGAGCTGTGGGCAGGATACAGGGAGACCACCAGGCATGGCGCTGCAATACCCTGGGGAGTATAACACTGGGGGCTCTACTGACTGCTGGAACCCAGAGATAGAACAGTGTGGAGGGGTCACTCCACAGGAATTGAGACCCTCCTCCGTAGAGGGATGCAGTCACCCCACTGTGACAGCCAGGGAGGGAGATGGGAAATCAGTCCCCTGACCTCACTCTCTTCCTGCCAGTCTCCAGCTGGTGTCCCACATTTGCCAAACCCACCTGGAAGCCAGAAGGTGAAGGAGATCATTGCTGGGGGTCAGCCTCCTAGGGCGCGTGAGGGTGAGGGTGCAGAAGCGTGGAGAGTGGACCTGGAGTGGCCAGTGAAAAGTCTCCGGCACATTAAGACTTGCATACATATTTGCAAATGCTAAGAAAAAGGACCTGAGAGGATGAATACCAAATTGTTTAGGGAGGTTTCCTCTGGGTAGCAGGATAAGGATTTCTACCTTTTGCTTTATGGTCTATATTGTTTGAGTTACAACAAAAGAGGCACAGCTTGGGTGAGACAACAGCATCAGCCCTGGTTCTTTTCCTGTTTCTGAATCATGCCACTGCTGAGGACTGGTGGGTGGAATGTAATTTCCAAAGACGGTTGCGCCGTTATGTATCCCATCCCACGAGCTCATCTTACACTGTGACACTGACCCTCCCCCATGGAGAGGTGGGATATGTTTCATCCCCATGGACCTGGGTGGACCTTTGAAATTGTCTTGACCAACTGAGTGTTGAAGAGGTGATGCTGTGTGACCTCCGAGACTAGATCACAGAAGGTGATACGGCTTCCTCTTGTCTCTCGGGATGTGTGCCCGAGAGCCCTGAGCCAGCGTGGAAGAAGTCCGGGTGCCCTGGAGATGCCAGGCTGGGGAGGCCACGTGGAGAGGCACAGAGCAGTGCCGAGGGGCCCCAGCTGTGGCAGCCCCTGCCCAGGAAGTAGAGCTGTGAGCGTGGAGGCCTTAGAGGTGACCCAGCCCCAACCGTGGTGGGACAGCAAGCCCCTGAAAGACCCCCAAGTCAGAATCACCAGGTCCAGCAGCCCCCAAATTCCTGACTCTTATAAACTGAGAGAGGGAGAATAAACAAATACCATTGTTTTAAGCTAAGTTTTGGGGTGATTTTTCGTTCAGGAATAGGTCCCATGCAAGCTGGGAGGAAGCGTGAAGACTAATTTCCAGCAGGTCTCCTGAAGTATCGTGGGGCCTGTCAGGGAAGAATAAACAGCAGAGCAAAAGGATCCCCACTGGCTGCTCACCCTTGACTCGGGAACCTGAGCATTTTTAGCTTCATGCTCACCTGTCTTCTCCAGCCTGTCTCAGGCACCTTGTCTTGACCAGTGTCCATTCTTGACCTCCCCTTCCTTTCTCTGTTCCCCCTCATTTCCTTCCAAAGCAACCAGTCTAAGTCTTCGGAGCTCCTCTCTGCCCCACCCTGCTGCCCTGGGAGCCCCCAGAGGAGCCCGGCCCATGGTATTTTGGGGGCCAGATTAGGAGACCTTTCTCACTCCCATCGACTGGACTGTGGATGTGGCACACTTGGGTCCAGAAAGGACTCTACCCCCTTCTTCGTAGAACTGGCACCTCCCACGCCCCTGACCAAGAATTGGAATGGGAGTGACCACCTTCTTACAAATCGCCCCCCGGCCCCTTGCCTGGAGCAAGCACTGACCAACAGGCCAGTGAGAACCCTTTCTGGAAGTTTCCAGCTTGGGAGTGCAGAGAGAGGACACTGAAGGTAGCTCTCCTTTGTGTGTGTGGGAAACTGGACTGCAGTAGATGAGAGTCAGTCCAGCCCACAGGAAAAGAGGGACTAAAGACCAAGAAGGGTAGTCTGAAGGCACCCTTGTTCCTGTCACCTGTCTTCTGAGCGCCACCTGCGTCCCACCTCTGTATGACAGACGGCTGGGGCGGGGGACACAAGGTAGCACAGACCTCTTTTTGCCCGTGTGATCTGAAGAGGCAGGAAAAGTATAGGAGGAACCACATCACTGAGTTTTTTTTTTTTTTTTTTTCTTCACATCATTGAGTTTTAATCCTGGCTTGCCAAGCTCTATGACTCTGGGCAGGTTATTCAGTAACTTTGTGTGTAAAGTGGGGACAATAATAATTCCTTCCTCATAGAGTTGTTGAGAGGAATAGCAGTTAAGGTATAGAGGGCTTAGACACGGCCTGATGACAGTAAATGCTGTACAATATTACCTATTATTACTTTTATTTGAGTTGGATTTTCTGTCACTTAGCTGGAAGAGTCTTGATCAAGACAAAACCTTCCCTACTTGCCTCTGGGTTAAAATGTTCCCAAGCACCCGTATGTCTCAGGAGCAGGAAATTACCAAGCCACATGGGTGTGCCAGGAAATGCCAATCAAGCGTTTGCCCTCTGCCTTGCTGTGCTACCTACCGTCCATTGCTGAACTGTCCTGTTCCCACACCTGGAGAGGGTGAAGTCGGCATAGCTCTTCTTCCTGCCCTATGGCCTATTCAGACTATTTACAGACTTCTTCCCTCTGATTTGGGCTGCATTCTGCTCCTGCCTGGGTGTGGGTACCCACAGGAAACCAGATGTGAAGCTGGCTTATGGAGGAGTGAACAGAAAACACAATCTCTCAGGATGTTTGTTCCAGTTTCTTTCTAACTCTGTCAGCTTATCCGGTTGCTTGCCTCTATTAAATACTTGTGCTTGCCACCGCCCAGGTAACTGGGTTACAGGAAGGAGGGGACATCTGGGAAGAGAGAAAATGAAAGGAAATTCAATTCAGTGGGGATTTGCTAGGCACCTACTGTGTGCACATCATTGCATGGAGAGGTTGGAACTGACGGAGGCCCTGATAAAGGCGGTGACTAATCAACAACTCCCCATAGGATGACCTTCCTCTACTCCCGGCCTCACCTCTGCCGCCCCCTCTGACTTCTGGGAGGGGCTGGGTGTTCTCTGCTGGGCTTGGACATGCTGGGAGCAAAAATGAGGGGCAAAGACCGAGACCCAAGTGGTGAACCAGGAGAAGGGCTGGACGATTTTGCTCAAATCCGAATTGTGGCCTGGAGCTCTAGGCCAGCTCCAGGAGAAGGTCTGATTTGAAAAAGCAGAACAGGGTCTGCGCTTTCCACGTGTGGTGTAGAGATGGTGCAAGTGCCAGCAGGCTAACCTAGGAGCCAGGCCCAAGGGACCCTAGCAGAAGAGGCTGTCCAGGCAGCCTGGCCTCTCCTTGAAATATTCTGAAATGGCTAGAATACAGAGAGACTCATGACTCTCGAGAAACAGTAGCCCCTGGGACTCTAGTGTCAAAAGCCAAATCTTTCCAAACCCCGTTAGACAGTGGAAAGAGGAAGACTCATGCTCGGCTTTGCTGTTTCAGTGATGCCAGGGATGGGTAGGGCTGTCTGTAGGGATCTGAGCGCTCTTGTGGGCTACAGGGCTGGGCTGCGGCAAGGTTTGATATTTGCTTAGTACGCTCCAAAATCCAGCTCATAACCAAAAGGAGGGTGAAATGAGTAAAGGCCACTTTACTTACTTACTTCGCCGAACACTTACTTCGCTGGTGTCTTCAGTCAAATATTTGGTTTGGGCTAGTTTATCTTGCAGGTCCCTTTCACCATTCATTTATTCATCATGAATCATGATAATTCAATCATCATTTATTCAACTGTCAGTTCATTTCTATAAGGTAGGGATTCAATTCTGCTCTGACAATCTATGAGTCTATGTGATCACTTATCTTTCAAAAAAAGGCTTCTTGTGTGCCCACTATGTGCCAGGCACTGTTCTAGGTGCTGAGAAGAGGACGAAGTCCCTGCTCCCGTGGTGCTTGCTCACCGGAGAGGGATGCAATTAGCAGGAAACCAAGACATAAGTGAGATCATTTCAAGTAGTGTTAAGTGCTCTGAAGAGAGTCTCAGGGGATGTGCCGGGGGGTGGGTGGGTAGTGGCTGATGACAACTGTAGCTCCTGTACCTCTACCCGTCTTCCTGGATGAGTAAGAAGGAGGCTAGAACCCAGGCCTCTGCTAAGTGGAACTTTCAGGCTAGTCAAAGTGTGAACTGGGCCAGGAGACGCGAGAACCCATTTGCACCGCTCCACCAAGGTGGTGACAGGTTACTATTTATCACAATAAATCCCCGAAGCATGAAGCGCTTGGCTGGTTCTGGAGGCTGGCAGGTGTCACAAGGGCTTATGCTACAAAAAGCATGTACTGTGGGTCAGTTTGGGGTCATAACCCCTTCTGAATACATTTGGGTAACTTTTTAAAAAACATCCCTTTTACTTTTAAAAAGGCAAGATATACATACAATACTAGATTTGAAGGACATAAAGCAGTATACACTGTGAAGTAAGTCTCCCTCTGGCCTCAGGCCTGCCCCCCTCAGTACACCACCCAGTCTAGGTTCAGGTAACCCCGAGGGGTCTGTGTGCCTCCCGTGCTGGTCCATGGGCTTCTCACACACTTGCTTGTGGATTGATACTCCTCAAAATGTACAGCCCTTGACCTTCTCCTTCTGCCAAAATATATGCCTGTACTTGGAGAGAAGGCCCAGAGGAGAGTCCCAGAGATCTTTGTGAGGCTCTTAGAGGGAGAAATAGAAGCAGGTCCCGTCTAATGGGGGCAGACCCCCGCGTGGCTGAGAGCCTGGGTTTGGAGCCAGTAGACCTGGGCGCAAATCCTGGCTCTGCCTCTTTCTCACTGAATGACTTGGGCAGGTGAAGGAATCTCCCCACACCCAGGCTCCTCCTTCATAAGCTGGGGATAATCATTACTCCACCGAGACGTTGTGAGGATTACATGAGCTAAGGCAGATAGGCATTTGGCCCCATACTTGGCACATAGCTGAGCGTTAAAAAAGTGGCTGCTATAATTATCATGGAGGGGGTTCCAGGCACCCCTTGAGCCCACATTTGTATGCAGACAGACTCAGGTCAAGGTACTCTCTTTAGGGCATGGAAGTCACAGAAGGGTCACCTGCAATGTATGTGCGTGCGTGCGTGCGTATGTGTGTGTGTGTGTGTGTGTGTGTGTGTGTATGTTGGGGGTGGAAGTTGAAGACCAATTCTACTGGTTTGCTTTGGTGGGTCCCAGGTTCTCACCTTAGTCCTGCCGCCCACTCACTGTCTGATTTTGTGCATGTCATTTGGCATCTCTGGGCCTGTCTATTAGATGATGGGATTGGTCTTGGGCATCTTTAGGTAGCTCCATGCCAGGACTCTTTGCTCAGGAGGGTAAGCTGGGTAAGTGCCCTCCTCACAGCTCTGGCCTTCAGGGACAGAACCCAAACTGGTCGGAGTCTTGGCCACTGGCGTGAGGAAGGTCAGCTCTGACTGCCTTCTCAAGGGTCTCTCTCTTCTCCCATGTTTTCTGTAACCCCTTCTCTTCCCTGACTCAGTTCCTGGGGACGGACCTACATTCCCTAGCCCCTTGCTTAGCGAGGGGAAGGTTCTGGAAGTTCAGGCAAGGCTGGGCTCTGAGGAAAGCTGAGTTGGGGGTGTGGTGATCAACCGGATTCCAACTCACGAGGGCCAGGAACAAACATAACTCGCTGGGACCCGTGGGCAAATCATCGACCGGAGCTGGGCCCCAGGCTGCCGTTATCAAGAACAGGGACGGTTGCTAGGAAAACAAACCCTCTGCAGCTGGCAGCTGTGTGCCGCCCCCCCAGCTGTGCTCGCAGGCAGGCAGCGTGCAGACCTGAGCTCTTGTTTGACAGAGTTCGTGCGCAGCAGGGCGGTGAAGAGGAAACTTCCTGGCAGGCACGAGGAACTCCGTACGTACTGCTTCCGGGAGAAGGAGCACCCCGGGGAATACCTGTTTCAGCTGGTGTGACAGGAAGCCTCTGGAAAGAGCTTAATTGGGACTGCTCCTGCAGCATGAGATTCACGGGGGGGATCGGGGGACGTGCTCTGTACAGAGCAACCAACTTCATTGTTCTTCCGTGATTTCCACGTACAAGTGAGGGTCCTCAGTGGCCTGTCCTATGTGCTGTGGCCGTTCTGCGTTCACGCCTTGTCTCCTCGCATAGACTGGAAGCCACAGAGGGCAGGACGCAAAAAAACATGATACCTCTTGGTAGCAACATTCGCCCCACCCCCATCCCAGCCCACGTGCCTTACTCACGGTCCCAGGCCTCACGTAAGAGATGTGGATAAATGTTTGTTGTCAGGGACTCTGGGGATGCTGGAGCGTGACCCACGGCCATGCCAAGGCTGAGCTTCTGCAGGGGAGAGGGAGCAGGAGCCCCCCGTCTGCCCCTCTGCACCCCAACATTCCCCCCACTGACCGGACCATGCTGACCACACATCTGCCCAGACTCCCTCAGCCCAGTCCCCAAACCCTCAAGGAAGACACAGCACAGCTGCGCCCGCCCAGGCTCTCGTCGCAGGTTTTCCCTGCACCCCCCTCCCTGGACCACGCTGTGCATCCCGCGGCTGCTGAAATCTGAGGGACCCTCCTGAGAGATGCGAAGCCCACCTGGATGTCTTTAGAGCTTTCGCTTTCACTAGTTCTTGTTTTGGGGCTGCTGTCCCTCCATAAATTTCCTTCTGGGAAACAAGGCTCTCCTGGAAAGGCCCTCAAAGCTGGCCCCGCCAAGCCGAGCCAAGGGCAGGGGCACTCTGGGAGACTGGCTGCTGTGCCCCTCAGGGCCTGCTCCCCTTCTCAGAGCCCAGGAGCTCACCAGCTCCACCAGCTACAAGTGGGAAGGAGTTAGGGAAGGGCTTAGGCCTTCTGAGGATGACCTCTGCCGCCTCCTATTCATACGATGGACTCATCGTGTTAGTAGAGGTCTCTTTCGCCTTTTCCGGGAGTAGGATCTCTTTATGACAAGAGATCCTACTTGAATAGGAATAATGGCTCCTCAAAGATGGTGATGTCCAGATCTCTGGAACCTGGGAATATGTAATCTCACATGGTCAAAAGGACTTTACAGATACGATTTAGTCAAGGATCTTGGGATGGGAAGCTTCTCCTGGATTACCTGGTGGGCCCAATGTAATCCCAAAGGTTCTTAGAAGAGGGAGGCAGGAGGACAGAGAGGAGAGAAGACGCTATATCCTGGCTTTGAAGATGGAAGAACGGCCATGATCGAAGGAATGCAAGCGACCTCTAGAACCTGGAAAAGGCAAAGAAACAGATTCTCCCCTAGAGGTTCCAGGAGAGATGCATCTGTGTTGATTTTACATTTCTGACCTCCAGAGCTGTGAAAGAGTACATCTGTGTTGTTTAAAACTGCTAAATTTGTGGTAATTTTTAAAAAAATATTTATTTATGTATTTGGCTGTGCTGGAATTTAGTTGCGGCATGTGGGCTCTTAGTTGCGGCATGCGTGTGAGATCTAGTTCCCTGACCAGGGATCGAACCTGGGCCCTCTGCATTGGGAGCGTGCAGTCTTAACCACTGGACCACCAGGGAAGTCCCAAATTTGTGATTGTTACAGCAGCAACTGGAAACGAATACAAACATGAAAAAAATGCCATGGCTCCTCCTGTGATTGTTTTTTATTTAGCATCTATTGATGAATAAAATATATAATGACAAAAAGCCACCTTGAATTCAGTAATGCACTTACAGCTTGTTAACCACACAGCAGCTACAAATATTCAAGAAGCAGTGTAACTCACACCCAGCTCATACCATGGGGTGGATTCATTCACTCATTCACTCATTCATTCATTCATTTGTTCTGAATGTGACCTCTGACCCACATTGCCTGGGTTCAGATGTCTGCTCTATCACGTAAAGCTGTGTGACCTTGGGCACATATATTATTGGGAGGATTGACCTTATATTATTGGGAGGATTAAATGATTTAATGTGCAGAAAGCATTTAGAAAAATGCTTGGCACACTGTAAATGCTATGAAAGTGATTATTTTTTTTTTAATTAAATCATAGGATAGCTGTGAGAGACATTATTCAGTCTTTCAATGAATAACATATGAATAATTTTCCGTTCTGTTTTACTTCGTTGTGCTTTTATTTTTTAATATGTCCCAAGAATGCCTAGCCTTGCAGAGAAGAAAATATAAATGCTCACCTCAAATCAATACAAACACATTGATTCTTTTTTAATGTGTTCTCAGCTTGATCATGAAGCCCAGTTCCTTAGACATTCATTACTACCATCAGCCAGACCTGAAAGATAAACCCCACTCCCAGTCCAACTTTTCTTATGAGGACCTTCCAAATAAGACTGGGGTCTCCAAAACACCGAGGAGCAGAAACTACAGGTGCCTGCACAGTAGCCCTTTACCTCTTCTTTGTTCAGGTGTGAGGCAGCAATATGTCCAGCCCTGGGGAGGGTGGGGGAGGGGTAACTCCTGACTGGGTTAGGCCTGTTATGGTAATCCTTTGCTAACTGGCTGGGGTTTATGACCACTTCCAGCCAATTAGACACGAGTAGAAGTCTGATGGTGGATTTCTGGGAAAGTTTTTCTTTCCTAATAAAAAGGAAATGTTTAGTTATGGTTCAGTCAGGAAGACAGACACCACTCAGGTATTTCAAGCAGGAAGGGGTTTAATACAGGGACTTAAATGGAACATAACTGCTGAAAGGCCTGGAGGAACAAAAGTAAAGGCAAACCAGCCCTAAAGGTCAACTGCTAGCTTTCAGATAGTCGGGAAGCTATAAGAATCATAGTAGACTGCAGTGATAATCACAGCTCTCTGCAGACCATAGCAGGTGAGTTTCAGGCAAATTCCTAGAGGCCACTACAAAATCTCGTGTTAGCTCTTCTCTTCCTCCTTCCAGATCTTGCACAGGTACCTCTCATTAGTGCCATCTAACCCAAATCCCTGCTAGCAAGGGATTCTGGGATCTGTAGTTCTTAGACTCCATGGTGAAGAGGATGCAAAGAAGGTGGGAAATGGTGCAAAGACGCTCTGGTACAGAGAGAACCTTTCTCTTCCTACTTTTGCACTTAAAAAAATCAGGATAAGAAGCATGGAACTGATATAGGTAATCTTATGACTATAAGGTAAAAGATTAATTCACCCACTCACTCATTCATTCACTTGTTCAACACACATGTATAGAGGAACATCCTGGGCAGAAGCTCTGGCCTTTGACTCTCTGGCCATTTGACTGGCTACACTGCTGCACTGATGAGGACAACAACGATTGGCATTTTTTGAAAACTTTTTTTGCTGAATACCATACTAAGTATTTTATATGCATTATCTTATTTCATCCCCATCCATACTGAGGGGTTATAAACATACACATCTCACACTTGGAGCATACTAGGAACACTAATAGGAGGACATGTACTTTGTATTCATTATGTGCCAGGCATCGTTCTGAGCTCTTTATATATTTTAACTCTTCCAACAATCCTGGAAGTAGGTCCTATTGTCATCACCCTCTTCATGTGATTGAGGAAACTAAGGTACAGCGAAGTTAAGCTACTTGCCCAAGGTGACCATCTAGCAAGTGGTGGAGCTGAGATCTGAAGCCAGGCAGGTTGGTACCAGAATCTGTGAATTTCATCACTGTTCTGTGCTAGAAACTAATGATTGTGGCTGCTTTTTCAGGAGGAGGGCACTGCAGGCCAACTTGTATTGGAGACTTACTCCATATCCCTTTGTATTGCTTGACTTTTTTATATGTGTTTCTAGAGATAAAAGCTTTTTTTTTGGCTGTGTTGGGTCTTTCTTGCTGCGCGTGGGCTTTCTCTAGTTGCAGCGAGCGGGGGCTACTCTTTGCTGTGGTACTCGGGCTTCTCATTGCGGTGGCTTCTCTTGTTGCAGAGCACAGGCTCTAGGCACGAGGGCTTCAGTAGTTGCAGCATGCGGGCTCAGTAGTTGCAGCACACGGGTTCTAAGGCACACGGGCTTCAGTAGTTGTGGCTCATGGGCTTAGTTGCTCCGCGGCATGTGGGATCTTCCCGGACCAGGGATCGAACCAGTGTCTCCTGCATTAGCAGGCGGCTTCTTAACCACTGCACCACCAGGGAAGTCTCAATAAAGGCATTTTTAAGCAGTCAAGAGTTTAAGTGGCAAATTCCATTTATCCTGCAAAACCCAGCTTCCTGGAAAGCCTTTCTTAATTCTTCTCCCAGATCTTTGTTCTTCTCTTCATCTCTGTGGCTATACCTAGTATCTGGTATGTACTTGGTTCCCAGGAAATGTTTGCTAAATGAACATCCCCAAAAAGCCACCTCTGTACTTCCCAGCTTTCTGTCTCTCCTACCTGGCACTGACAATTCCTCCTAGAATGCCACCTTCTCAGTGCTATTCCTTTGCTCATAAACCTTCAAGGATCCCTGCTTCTGATCCCTATTAGGTCTGAATGTGGCCTGAGTTTCCAGGTTGTCCTCAGGCTGGCCTCGCCCTACCTCACTAATCTTGCTCCCAGCGCTTCAAATCCTACTCAACCTTTAGGAGGCTACGCATGATTACTCCAAGCCTCAGTGAGAGCTCTCTCCTCTGGTTCCAATCCATGGGGGCTGGACCACCACAATTTAGATCTGTCTGGGACTGCCCATTACTATTCCCTGTACGAGGAGTGGGCAGGTACCATGGCAGCTCTCTTTCCTCTCCTGGCCCCCTTTCCTCAGGACAGCATAATAAACTCAACTAGCCTGCAGGAGTGACACAAAAGCTTTACAACAAAGGTTGGCAATCATATGGGTACTCACCTTTTATAGATTGTCATTGGTGAGTCAGCTGATGGATTTCCTTGCTTCATCTAAAAATCCTTACTTCTTGGTAATCCATTTTTGGCTGCTTCATAAGGATTCAGTCTCCCTGCTCTATTCCCCAGCAATTAATGGTCCTTTTTTTTCATTTCAAATATATTTTTCTGATTCCCTCCCTCCCTTTTGGCCTGCCCCTTTTTTACCACTTCACCCTTCCTCAGGAAAGAGCTTATGCTGACCTCTAGGCCTGTGTATCTAACTGCTTACTGGGGGACTCAACAAGCTCCTCCAATCCAAAGAGAACTCGTAGCCCACCCCCCACCAACCTGTTTCTCCTGATTTGCTCTGTCAAGATGGAGACAGCACCTCCATCCCCCAAGTTGCTCAAGCCAGAAACCTGGGAGTCAGCCTCAGCACCTCCTCCTCTCGTCTTCCCCACAACCACCCATTGCTACTCATGCTCTGTCTCTTCTCTTGAACTCCAGTTCTGGAAATTTTCATCTGGTACTCCTCCACCTGGGTACCACCTCCACTGTGATATACAGTATCCCAAACTCTAGTCATCATCACATTCAGCATCTTTCCTCTTAAAACCGGCTTAAAAGATCAACTTTCCGGACTTTCAGTCTGACATGACTGCTGGGTTCACTGTTGAAGTGACCTTCCCTTTTCCCTCCAGCCAGTCATTGAATTTTGTTAAACTTTCCTTGCCCCCTCTGTGAGAGGCAGGTTATGCTGAATACAGTATAGACTTGGTTTCCAAACCTGGGCTCAATTGCTAGCTCCCTATGCAACTTCAAACAAGTTACGTAATCTCTTTGAGATTCTGTTTTCTTACTTGTGAAATGGAGATAAAATACATCCAATTTTAGTGTATGAAAAAGCTGGTATTTAAAACCAAATGAGGAAAATGGACAGTTCACTAGATATTATTGGGACAGCTAGATAGCCATTTGAATAAATAAACTTTTATTCCTACCTCAGTCCAAATATAAAATAAATTACAGATGGATCAAAGCTTAAATGTGAAATGTGAAACTTTTAAAGTATTAGAAGAAAATAGGGATGAGCATTGTTATTATTTTGAAATTGGGAAAGACTTTCTAAGCCTGATATTCATATGAAACCCAGCTCCCATAAAGGAAATGATTGATAAATCTTATTACATGAAGAGTTAAGTTCCTAAATAATAAAAGAAAAAGAGAAACATAACACACATGCGCGCGCGCACACACACACACACACACACACACACACACACGGGGGTGGGGGAGGGAGAGTGAGTCAACTTGGGAAAAAATGTTTGCAATATATATGACAGTCAAAGGTGCTAATTTCTATAATATGTGAAGGGCTTATAGAATTCAATAACAAAAAAGACTGCTGAGACTTCCCTGGTGGTCCCATGGTTAAGACTCCGTGCTCCCAATGCAGGGGGCCTGGATTTGATCCCTGGTCAGGGAGCTAGATCCCGCATGCTGCAACTAAAAGATCCCACATGCAGCAACTAAGACCCGCACAGCCAAATAAATAAATAAATAATTTTAAAAGACTGCTATTAGAAAAATAGATAAAGAATATGCATGGACAATTTTTTTTTCTTTTCTTTTCTTTCTTTTATTTATTTTTTAAACCAGGGATCAAACCCGTGCCCCCTGAAGTGGAAGTGTTGAGTCTTTTTTTTTTTTTTTTAATTTATCTATTATTTATTTATTATTTATTTTTGGCTGTGTTGGGTCTTCGTTTCTGTGCGAGGGCTTTCTCTAGTTGCGGCAAGCGGGGGCCACTCTTCATCGCAATGTGCGGGCCTCTCACTATCGCGGCCTCTCTTGTTGCGGAGCACAGGCTCCAGACGCGCAGGCTCAGTAGTTGTGGCTCACGGGCCTAGTTGCTCCGCAGCATGTGGGATCTTCCCAGACCAGGGCTCGAACCCGTGTCCCCTGCGTTGGCAGACAGATTCTCAACCACTGCGCCACCAGGGAAGCCCGGAAGTGTTGAGTCTTAACCACTGGATCTCCAGGAAAGTCCCGACAATTTTCAAAAGAAAAAATGTAAATGTTCAATAAACAGATGAAAAGATGGTCAACCTCACTAATAGTCAAAGGAATGCAAATTAAAAGAACAAAGAAATAGCATAGTGACAAGGATTTTAGATGGTTTTTGATACCCAGTGTTGGTAAGAAAACAGGCACTTTCATATACTGTTGTTGGGACTATGAATTAGTACATCCTTTCTGGAGAGGAATTAGGCAATATCTACTATACCATCAAAATGTGCAAACCGTTTGACAATTACTAGAATAGAACTTGCATACCTTCTTGTATATATATTCAAGTACCTGTGTTCCAGAATGCTTATTGAAGCAAAATTTTTAATAGGAAAAATTAGAAATTATTCAAGGAATAATTAGATAAATTAGGCAAAATCCATTGGAAAATATTATATAGCTATTAAAAATGATGCAATAAATATACATATACCAAAAATGAAAAGATATTTAAGAAATGTTTTTAAATAGGTCAGCTACAATACAATAAGTAGAGGTTAATAAATAATGAATGTTAGTATATGCGTGAAAGCATCCAGAAGCACATACACCACACTCATACTGGTGATTATACCTCAAGGGTGGCATTCCCAGGGACTAAATTTCTGTGTTATATATCTGTATCATTTAATTTATTTTTTAATAAGTGTGTTTACTTCTTTGGTAATAAGGAGAAACAAAGATGGTCAGTTAATTTTTTTAAGAAATTAATTCTATAAGTATTTAATGGAGTAATTTTGTAAATATCTAGCCCAGTGCCACACACATAGAACATAATAAACACTCATTTCCATTCATTCTCCCCTCATTCTGCTCCACGACCCACCCTGGGTGATTTTTAACACTCCCCTGGTTGTTCTCTCTCTCTTCCCCCTTTTCTCCACCTGGCCCTCTTCTCTTTCACTCTCTTCCCTTCACTCCATGACCCTACTTTTTACTCTCTGCTTCTCCTGGCCTTCTACCTCCTTCTCAGACCAAGTTTTCTCTGTCTCTTTCCCTTGATCCTCTTCCTCCCTCCTCCCATTTTGAAAATGTTTATCCTCCCAACATTTTCATCCTTGATCTTTTACCCATTTATTACCTTTACTGTCCTTGGACAAGATATATCGATAATGCCATCCTGCATCAAATTGCATTGATGACTCCCCCCCACGCCTTTCTTGTGAGTTCCATGCTCATGCTCCCCGATGCCCACGGGACATCGCCATTTGACTGTTCTGCAGCACCTCAAACTCAGCCTGTCCAAATGCGGCTCATTATTTTACTTCCCAAATCAGCTCTTGCTCCAGGTTCCCTGACTCAGTAAATGGCATCAACATTTAGTCAGTACCCAAGTCAGAAACCTCAGTCAACTTGATTCCTTTTCTCAGATATCAAGCCCTTTTCCAGGAGATTTCCTTTATAACTTTGCGGTAGAGAAGACTTTCTAACTATAATCCCCAAATCTGAAAGCCATAAAAGAAAAGACTGATAAATTCAACTACATAAAAATAAAAAAGTTCTGTTAGGGCATGAAACCAAAACAAACAAGCAAACGAACAAATAAAAGAAAGCATCATTAGCAAACAACTAACTGGGAAAAGCCAACTACAACTTATATCACAGACATAGAACAGATCTCCCTAATATACAGACTGGTGATGATCTCTGGAAACATGAATTATATTATTTTACTTTTTATAGATTGAACATCTTTGATTACTGCTTTTTTGTTAAATAAGGGTCTTTTATATTTGCTCACATATCTACTATTTCCTGTGCTCTTTATTCTTCTGTGTAGATCCAAATTTCCATCTGGTTATCATTCTTCTTCTGCTGAAGGACTTTTTTTTTTTAAATTTACTTATTTATTTATTTTTGGCTGTGTTGGGTCTTCGTTTCTGTGCAAGGGCTTTCTCTAGTTGCGGCGAGCGGGGGCCACTCTTCATCTTGGTGCGCGGGCCTCTCACTGTTGCAGCCTCTCCTGTTGCGGAGCACAGGCTCCAGACGCGCAGGCTCAGTAGTTGTGGTGCATGGGCTTAGTTGCTCCGCGGCATGTGGGATCTTCCCAGACCAGGGCTCGAACCCGTGTCCCCTGCATTGGCAGGCAGATTCTTAACCACTGCGCCACCAGGGAAGCCCCCCCCCTTTTTTTTTTTTTTTTTTTTTTTTTTTTTAACATTTCTTGCAGTGCAGGTCTGCTTGTAGTGAATTCTTTCAGCTCTTGTATATCTGAAAAAGTCTATTTCATTTTTGTTTCTGAAATAGATTTTCTCTGAGTATAGGTTGACAGTTTTTTTTCCCTTTCACTGTCTTCCCCATCCTCAGCTGTTCTTGACTTGCTCTTTGTTTCAAGTATGTTGTTCCTTGGTGTTTCTTCACGCTTCTTCTGATTGGGGTTTTTTAAGCTTCTTGAATCTTTAGGTTTATAGTTTTCATCAAATCCAGAAAAATATTGGCCATTATTCCTTCAGATATTTTCTGCCCCAAATTTTTCTCTACTCTCCTTTTGGGACTCCAATTACACATATATTAGTTTGCTAGTTGTTGTCTCACAGGTCACTGAGATGCCCTGTTCATTTTTTTTTTTTCTGTAGTTTTTTTCTCTGCCTTCTATTTTCATTAGTTTCTATTGCTATATATTCAAGTTCACTGATTATTTTCCTGCAGTATCTAAATGCTGTTAACCGTATCCAGTGTATTTTTCATTTTAGATTTTATATTTTTCATCTCTAGAAGTTTGATTTGGATCTTTTTTATAGATTCCCTATTTCTCTTTAATATGCTCATGCTTTCGTCTACCTTCTTGAACATCTGACGTATATGTATAATAGCTGTTTTACCATGCTGTCTTTTGATTCTGTCATCTGTGTCATTTCCAGGTCTGTTGATTTTCTTCCCCCTGCATATTTTGGATCATGTTCTCCTGCTTCCTTGCATGTATAGGATTTTTCTTTTAGATGCTAGACATTGTAAATTTTACATTGCTGGGTGCTAGAGCTTTTAAATATTCCTTTAAGTAATTTTAGATTTTGTTTTGGGATGCAGTCAAGTTCCTTGAAAATATTTGATCCTCTTCATGCTTGACTTTAAGCTGTGTTAGATGGATCTAGAAGAGCCTTAAGTCTAGGGCTAACTTTGCCCACTGCTAAGGAAATAACCTTCTGAGGACTCTACTTAATGCCTTTGGTATTAGGAAGGCTTTCCACTCTGGCTGTTTGGAAATGGCTGGCTAGTGGGAACATGAACTATTCCTGATCCTGTGTGAGCTCTGCAATTGTTCTGACTGATCCATTTTAGTGGTTTTTCCCTGACCTTAGTTTTCTTTTTTTTTTTCTTTTTGGCTGCATTGTGTCTTTGCTTGCACGCCGTTTTTCTGTAGTTGCTGAGAGCGGGGGCTACTCTTTGTTGCGGTGCGCCGGCTTCTCATTGCGGTGGCTTCTCTTGTTGCAGAGCACAGGCTCTAGGTGTGCGGGCTTCAGTAGTTGTGGCACACAGGCTTCAGTAGTTGGAGCTTGCGGGCTCTAGAGCGCAGGCTCAGTAGTTGTGGCGGACAGGCTTAGTTGCTCCGCGGCATGTGGGATCTTCCCGGACCAGGGCTCGAACCCCTGTCCCCTGCATTGGCAGGCGGATTCTTAACCACTGCGCCACCAGGGAAGCCCTGACCTTAGTTTTCATACCTGCCTGCACGGATCAGTACTCAGCTAAAGACTTGAGGGGAACCCTCCTCAGAGCTCCAGAGTGTTCGCTCTGTGTAACGCTCTCTTTTCCAGTATTCTGCCCCACAAATTCCAGACATATTGGCCTCCCCAAACCTGAACTCTGTTTTCTCAGCTCAGGAAGACTCCCAGGCTCTGTTTGGGTACCTGCTCTGTGTGGGTACCTGCTCTGTGTTTTGTAGACTGAAAATTCTCTTTAGGCAGTAAGCTAAGAAAGTCACAGGGCTCACCTTGTTTGTTTCCTTTCTCTATGCTAGCTGTTGTCCAGTGTCTTAATACCATTGTTTCATATGTTTTGTTCAGGTGTTTAGTTGTTTAAGACAGGAGGATAAATCTGCCCATTACTCCATCACAGCTGGAAGTGGAAGTCCTTGATGTTTCTTTGGAGTGTGCTAGAGGTATAGATTTATTCTGTGAAAGTAAGAGATGCAAAAAATCTGTGGTAGTGCATCAGAGAGGCATGTGCCTATGTGGAATTGATAGAGATGTGACATTTATGTACCACAGCCATTGCCATTTTGCACAGCAGTTGCTAATGAGGGATAACACATGGAACATATCACGAAATGTCACTGAATATAATATGTATTGTAATATATTAATAAACTATTTATAATGTATATTCACTTTTGTTTCTACATCTTATGGCCACCCTGGTTCAAAAACTCCTAGAAATTGATTGTAGAAGAAAAAGGCCACAACCCAAATGAAGACTAGGCAAAGAATATGAACAAATAGTTCACAGAAAGGAAATGCAAATGACTCATAAATATATGAAAACATTTCTCAATCATGTTCATAATAAGAGAATGCAATTGAAAATTATGAAATACCATTTTCACCCATTAGACTGGCAAAAATCCAAAAGTCTGATAATATACTTTACTAACAAGTCTGGGGAAACAGGCATTCTCACATACTGCTATTGGTTGTATACATTTGTACAACCCCTATAGAGGGTAATTTGCAAGTTTGTCAAAATTATCAAAGCATATGTCCTCTGACGCAGCCATCCCACCTTCAGAGTCTATCCTACAGAAATCTCTGCACACATGGGAAATAATGAAGGCTATTCTTTGGGATGGTATCTGTAATAGAAATAGATTGGGAAAAACTCAAGTGTCCATCAACAGGGGATTGGTTAAATAAATTCTGCTTTATTCACACGAGGAAATATTACACAAATGCTGTTTTCTGTGTATTATAAAGATCTCAAAGATATTAAGTGGGAAAAAAAGCGAAGTGTAAAACAGTGTTTATAGAATTGAGTAAAAAAAGATAGAAGTAATAATAGATACTCATTTTGTTTATTTATGTTGTAAAAAAAAAATAAACTGGGAAAACATGCCAAATCTAATAATAAAGGTTAGCTGTCAGGAGTGGGAACAAGGCTTTCCCCTGAATACTTTTTAATATTTTTTATTTTTAACCATGAGAACGTATTTTCTATTAAAATTTAAATTAAAACATGCTTCTGGGCTATCTCCTCCCCTTTATACCTACCACCACTGTCCTAGATCCTTATCAACTCTTGCCTAAACTAGGAAAAGAGCCTCCTGCTGTTTACTCTGCTTCTGTCCAGTTCAGACCCCTTTAAGTGGACCTGGGGGCTCCTGCAATTCCCTCTAAGAGGGCATGAAGAGCCCGAGGGAGCCCACCCTAGCTCCAGAATTTTTTCTCACTTCCTATTTGCCAGCTCTGCCACTCCTTGCTTTTGGCTTTTCCTCCTTTCCAACCTCTACTCCCCTCCCAACTTCCCCTTTGGGCCTCCACTCCTTGACAACTAGCCCTCTGGACTGATGACCCAGTTTAGGAGCTGCTTTCCTGACCCTCAGCACATCTGCAGACACTGCCCATGGCGTCTGCCCTCTGGCTGCCGAGACCCCTTGGCCCCCGAGCTCGCATTAGCTCTGGGGTTCTCCTCCTGCCCACCTGACAGGGGAGGGGGCTTGATCACCAGAGCACAGTTTCTCCCCAGCACTGTACGCATTTCCACATCACTGCTGCGTGCTGTTCATAAAGCACAGCTCCCTACCTGGCTCTCCATTCCTCCCCACGTCTAAGAATGAAGTCCAACCCTGACCCATGCGAGTGACACTCACCTCTCTGGCTGCTTCCTGTCATGTACGCTATACTCCGGTCACGCTGGACTAAATTCTCCAAAACCGACAAGTGCTTTCCTACTTCCACTCTTTGCTCAAGCTGTTCTCTCTCCTGGAATGCCCTTCTTCTTCTATGAAGTTTCATCTGTTTCCAGTACCTTTGTACACGAATGCACGTATATGACTTGTTAGTATTTACCTGTGTGCTCACTGTGCAAGTCTATGGGATAGGTATATTTACATTGTTTTCTAGCTACGTTTCTAATTGTTGTCTCTCTTGCTTTATTTTGAGCTCCCTGAGAGCAGGAACTGTGCAAAAGATAGGACCCTAAATCTAGGCAACTACCAGGGGCAGAAATCTAATTCAAACTCCCTTAGAGACCTACTAGGAAGGATTTGGGGTGAAGGGCTGATTACCGTGGTTGGCTCAAGTGGGGTCCGCTGCCAGCCCCGATTGATCCACTAGGACGGGATGTCAGAGAGGCTTCCACGGGAACCACGGAGATGTGGGTGGTGGCAGGGAAGGGGAGAGAAAGTTCTCAGAAGGAGGGGAGGGGTGTGAGGTGTAGCTTCTGGGCCAACGAAAGGATAGGTGTCCACTACTCCTACACTGGCACTGGGCTCCCACCACGTGTGTCTCCTCCCTGCCTGAGTCTCATCCATGATTCATTCCAACTCTTTCCTTCGTCATTCAGCCTCCTGAATTTCAAGCCCTCTCCTCTCCTGCACAGGGTGTCAGCTGTCTTGCCTGCCTAGAATCCCTTGCTGCTCCACCTGCTTCTGGTGAATGGTCCCCTCTTCTTTTCCTTTGGGGAACTCGTGCCTTTGACCTGAGCTGCCCATCACAGGCCCCGCCCCCAGGGGGTAAGCCCATGGCCCAAGCTAAGCCAGTCAGTTCTCTCCTGAGAATTGGCGTCCTGGGGGAGACACTCAGAGATGCCACATCGATGGCCACCCTCTAGAGACTTCCAGAGTTCCCACTCCACTCCCCAGAGCTGCCCGTTCTTATCCTTCCTGAGGGCAGCCATTCCTTCCATTGGGGAGCTTCCCTCCGGAGATGGTTCTGGATGCCTCCAACAGATGTGGTCACATCCTGCCTTGTCGCATTTTGTTCAGATCTTTCTTTTAGTATTTGTCACTGACTTGCATATAATTATTTGCCAACTCACCTCCATTCATTCAACCTTTATTCGCACACTGATTATACATGCCCAATAAATGCCTCTTTTTGCTCAAGTTAGAGTTGTATTTTGTAGCTTGGAACCCTAAAAGACCTGAGCAGCTGAGCTGATGAGCCACCCCAGGCCCAGACGAGCCAGCAGGAGGGCTGCTGCTGCCATGCACGCCCCTCTGCTGTAGCCCCTCTGCTGTAGCCCCTCTGCTGTAGCCCCTCTGCTCTAGCCGTAGTCATGCGCTGCTCTCTCCCAGTGCGGGATCACCGGGAGGCCGCACCTGAGCTGTGCTGCTCACCACTGTCCCTGCATGTTTGTCCTGCCCCTCAGCTCCACTGTAAGCCGTGAAGTGCAGACACCGTTAACTTTTACTCACAGCACCTGCTTGAGAGCTGAGCCCATGCTGTGCAATCCATTAGTAGCTTCCTTCAGCCTATTTCCACGCTGGCTACCACTGACCTTTCCACCTAGAGAATCCTCTACTCTCATCAGGGTAGAACAGACCGGCAAATATCCGAATGGGACCATTCCTTCCCAGAAGCCTTCACTGACTTCCCATTGGCTGCCAAGGACCAAACCCCCGGCTGGCCAGGGGAGACCCTCCCCAGCTGTACTAGTCTCCCAGGGCTGCCGCAACAAAGCGCCACAAACTGGGAGGCCTAACAGAAATGTATTCTCTTACAGGTCTAGAGGCTAGAAGTCAGAGATCAAGGTGTGGGCAGGGTGGTTCCTTCTGGGGGCTGTGAGGGAGAATATGTTCCAGGACTCACACCTGGCTTCTGGCAGTTTGCAGGCAGTCTTCGGTGTTCCTTGGCTTGTGGATGCATCATCCCAATCTCTGCCTTCATCTTCACATGATGTGCTTCCTGTGTGCTAGTCTATCTCTGTCCAAATCTCCCTTTTTTGTAAGGATACCAATCATATTGGACAGACCTCATCTTAACTTGATCTCCTGGAAAGATCCTATTTCCAAATAAGGCCACATTCACAGATACTGGGGGTTAGGACTTCAGTATCTTTGGGGGGACACAATGCAACCCATAACAGCAGCATATTCCACTTACCCTCTTCTCCCACTGCTGCCCAGCATGCTGCTGTGTTCCCCCTAACCCCCAGCTGTGAGCACACCCTGTACTTGGGCCCTAGGCCTTCGCTTGTCTGTTCCCTCATCTGACTCCCTCCCTCCCTTCTCACTATGCTGAAACCCAACCAGGCCTAAGGTTCAGATCAAACACCACCTCCCCTTCCCTCAGAAAAGCTTTCCTGATTCCCCACCCAGATGTGACCACTTCCTGCTCCAAACTCATGTTTTTGTTCAGATCCCTCTTCTGGTATTTGTCATAATCTGTCTACTGTTAGTTGCCTATTTATCTTTATTCATTCACTCAACATTTATTCAATATTAGTCAACATTTTTTTGAGTATGTTAGGCATACCAGGCACTCTGCTAGGCTCTGGAAGTTCAAAGATCAAACAGAACACTGACTCTGCAGAGGTTCCTACACGGGGCAACAATCATGAACAGTAGTTACACCAGAATGAGGTATGGACCACCACTGCCAGATGTGCAAAGGGCAGAGGGAACTCTGAGTTTGAGTCCATTAATTAATTGCATCTTGGGGTGCGGTGAGCCTTTCACTTCCTGGGTGATATTAGGGGCTGTTTGGCTGGGTTTTGAACCTAGCCCTGCCACCTGTAACTACCTGTAACTAGCTGTGCCAGCTTCAGTGACCTCACCCTTAAAATGGGGTGCTAACAATACCAACCTCACAGGGTTGCTTTGAGCATTCAGAGAGTGATGGACATAAAATGCTTAGAATAGTGCCTGGTACTTAGTAGGTCCTCAATAAATATGAATTATTCATGATGTTCAATCTTGAAGGTTGGGTACTTTTGGAGGTAGGGGTGGGTATGGAGGAAGAACATCTAAGCAGCTGGAACAGCATGTGCAAAGGCATCAGGGCAGGCAGTAGTGTGGCATCCTCAGTGGCACGGGGTGGCATAGGGAACACATGGAGAAGAAGATGGAAAGAGGGCGGGGCAAAGTAGAGACCCTGGTCTCCCTCAGTGCAAAGGTGGAGTCTTTCTCACTCTGTACCCTGTACCCTGCGCAAGCTTATAACCCCTCAATCAATCTCTCAATGTTTATTAAAATGAATTCAATGGCTGGATCCAACCCTCTCCAGGGCCACACTCACTGGTAAACTGGGAAAATGTGAGCCAGCAAAAAAAAAAAAAAAAAAAACTTCAAGTTTAGATCAGAGAGATGCATACAGAGGCAACATCCAAGGACTGCCCTCCAGGAGTGGGTGAGACTGGGCAACTAGGTCCCCTGGCTGCCTAGACCCTCCACCTGCCCTCATGTCCCTGTTCCTGCCCTCATGGGATCCAAGCAGCTTCGGCTAGGAATGGGAAGCTGCATTAGAAACCAGCTGTGCCACTGGACCCTCTTCTAGAATTCAGGCTCCTGCTCTGGCTGGGTCAGCTGAGGACATATGGGAATCTGTCTCCTGGTTTTCGAACTCTACGCTCTTTACATTTCCTTCTTCTCAGACCTCTTAACAATGCCATTTAGCCAAGACAGGTGAGTCAAAAGTCCCCAGGACCTGTGGCAAACAGCAATTATCCTCCGAGTCATGTGCTGCTGACACCCGCGAACCCAGAGGTCTCACCCTGTAACACCCAAGCTGGTTTCTAACCCCACCCCTTCCAACAGGACAGACTCACCTCTGCCAAGGTCACAGGATTTGCAAGAGGTCAGAGAAGCACATCATCCACCAGGCAGGAAGTCTCTGAGATCAAGCCACTCAGTGCCTGCCCTTGGTGGCCTGGTGACCTTTGAGAGGCTGGCTTCAAAACAAAGATACATACAGGTCTCCAATTCAATCCTGATTTTAAAAAGAAAAAAGTTCCCACTAAAACTTGAACTTGCCAGATAGTGTTTCCTGGTTGTTGTTTTTTTTTAAGTTTTTATTTTAATTTTTTAAAAAAATTTATTTATTTATTTTTGGCTGCGTTGGGTCTTCATCGCTGCACGCGGGCTTTCTCTAGTTGCGGTGAGCAGGGGCTACCCTTCGTTGCGGTGCATGGGCTTCTCATTGCGGTGACTTCTCTTGTTGCAGAGCACGGGCTCTAGGTGCTCGGGCTTCAGTAGTTGTGGCACGTGGGCTCTAGAGCGCAGGCTCAGCAGTTGTGGTGCACGGGCTTAGTTGCTCCGTGGCATGTGGGATCTTCCCGGACCAGGGCTCGAACCCATGTCCCCTGCATTGGCAGGCTGATTCTTAACCACTGTGCCACCAGGGAAGCCCTGTTTCCTGGTTTTTGATTCAGCACGGCCCAGAACACTTTTGTGCCACATAATAATAATAATAACTAACACTTTCGTAAGCACATAGATACCAGCAGTTTTCTGAGTGCCATTCTCTAGGCCATTCAAGGGCAGCTCTGCCCCTGACTGCGCTAAGCTGGGCTGCCTGCTCTGTTACCACTTGTGCTTTCCTCTAGCAAAGCCAGTTTGTCCAAACCCCGACTCAGGAATACGGTAGGGAAAAAAGCTCTTCCCTTAGAGACAGAGGAGCTGGATTCTAGTCTCCCCTGGGCCAATTAATAAGCTCTGTGACCTTGGCCAAATCGTTTAGCTGCTCAGAACTTTAGTTCCTTCTACTGTAGAGTGGACTTAATGATCACTCCTGCTGGGCTCACCTCGTGGTGTAGGTATGAGGACTGAACGGGATAATGTGTGGGAAAAGCTCTGTGAATGGGAAGAGCTTACAAATGGCAGCTTTGTCATTAGTAGCGCGAATTCTCACCAGCCTCCCTGGCTAAGGAGGGGGGTGCACCGTAGACCCGAGAGTGAGCTGGGGGACTTGAAGCCAGAGCGGCAGCCTTCTAAAACGAAACCCAGGGCAATCCCAGTCAGGGCCCTTCCCAAATAGATGGGCTTTTGTGTGCTGGATGGGGAAGCTGGCGTTTTGAGGTCAGATCTGAATTCCCATCACACCTCTGCCCTTTAGCAGTGACAACTGCGAGGCCCTTAATCTCACAGAAACTCGGTTTGTCACCTGTAGTAGGGGCATAAGGATGCCTACCTTGTGGGGCAGTGGGCAGCGCCTCACAGGGGGCAGATGTATGTGGTACATTGGGCTTGCAGTGGTTCTCAGTTCCGGCTACACACTGGAGCCACCTGGGGAATTTTAATAAATTCTGCTGTCCGGGACCCAACCCAGACCAATTAACACAGACCTCTGGGGGTGGAGCCCAAGCTGCTGTTGTTTTCACAGCTCCCCAGGTGATTCCTGAGGGTAGCCAGTGGGGAGAGCCTGTGGGCTGGAGGGTAGAATGTATCCACTGCCATTGCTGGGACTAGTGCCCCAGGCTGGCCCCTACTCAACTGTGCCTCCCTCCCTCCCTCCCACGCAGCCCCTGCCAGGCTCTGCGGAAGAGCTGAGCAGTGCAAGAGAAAACCTGCAGCAGAGGCCGCAGTTTTGCCCACCCATCCAGGCGGCGGCACAAGCACAGCCCCGTAGAAATGGGGCTCCTGCCTGGGTCAGCTCTGCTGTTCTGTCCTTCCCTCCCCATCTTAGCAGCAGTGCAGTAGCTCTCCCCTCTCCACCTGCCCCCCATCCTCTCTTCTCTCATTCATTGCACATTTCTTGAGGACCTGCTGCCTCTCAGGCGCCGTAGGAAGCATTAAGAGTTTCTGGGTACCAGAAGCAATCTGGTACCCTTAAATGGGTACCAGATTGCATCCTGGTACCCATTTAAGGTACCAGGATGCAACCTGGATCCACTGTGTGGCCTTGTCCACGTCACGAAGCCTCTCTATGAGCCTTAGCTATTTCATCTACAAAATTGGGCTAATCTTACTCCCCTTCCAGGTTTGTTGTTAAAGTCAAAATAAGAGACGGAAGTAAAGAGCCTGCACACAGTAGGTGCTCGGTTATTACAAGAAAGGAGGCCAGTGCATGGTGCCCCAGGTACGAGCAAAGCCCAGCGGGCTTCCTCCGTGTTCTCATTTCGTCTCATCTCACTGCCACCCCGTCTTTCCCCTCTTCTTTGCTTTTTCTCCCCTTGAATCCTCTCTTCCCTTTCCTTGAACTATGTGGGACATGACCGCCGCCTCTATTCTGCTAACACTTGTATCGTGCAATTGGCAAACCTTTATTGAATAGCTATTGTGTCTCTGCTTTCTCTTTTTAAAGCACACGACTAGAATGTATTACCCTCAACTCAGTCTCCTGCGTGCGTGCGCGTGACTGCGCGCTTGCGCATGCGCACACGCAGGGGTTCGCCCTCTCCTAGTGCTGCGGTCTGATGAGAGATCACGGTTTTCTCCCCTGGGGGCGGAGCAGCTGCTGGGCATCCGGAGTCGGAGTCGCTGAGACTCTTGGCTGCTGGGCCCCTGGGGAGGCCAGGGGGGTGGTGTCATCCTGAGAAGGGAGCACAGAGGGGCTGGTCAGGGCGAAGGCCAGAGGCGTGGGATTTGGAGCTCTGACTCAGCTCGCTGTCCCCCCTCTAGGCCTCTGCTTCTCTGTTCCTGGAGTGAGGCCATCACACAGGCCTGGCGCTGGCTCCCATCTGAGGGCCCACCAGCCCATTTTCCCTGATCACAAGGGAGCTTGTCCTTGGGGCTGAAGGCTGGGGTCCGCTTCCCAGTGACTCTGTATGGAGTATAGACGGTTACTTGGGACTCTCCCAAGTGGGCCTCACTCTACGTCCCTCCCACAGCCACTGTCCCTTCCCAGCTTCCTGACTTTGCTCCCTCCTGGCCCTACGGTACCACCCACACAGGCCCGGAAAGGCCTGCTTGCTCTGCACACACCCCTGCCCCCTGCCCCACCCCGCTGGAGGCCCAGAGTTCTGTGGAGGAGAAAAAGTAGCAGTGCTCACTCACCAAGAAACCATAAGAGAAGCCTTACCTGCAACCTCCCATGCCCCAGTATAAATCCAATCTGGGTGGAAGCTGATCCCTATATAGAGGTTCAAACCCAAGGGCCGGACTGAGAATTATTAGACATAAAAAGTCCCCTGCAGCTGGCAGCTCAATCCTGAACTGCTAACTGGACGAACAGATCTTTGCTCGTTTACTCTTTAAGCTGCTAATCCTTCCATAAAATACACCCCCCATCTTGTCTACTCCCTTGATAAATTGGAGGACTGCAAAAACACATAGAATAACCCCAGGAAATGACAACTTGCCAGGCCTTGGGACTTAGTTGTATTGGTGGGAGACTCCCAGGCAAATCCATCCCTAAATGATAAGGCAGACATGCTTCCAGAAACTTCTCAGCCTTGGACAGGCACAAAGAGAAAGGGGTCCAGCTCACAGTTCTGGCTCTTTTAGCCGCTTGTCAAATGGGTTCTGAGTTCTTCAACCACAAAAAGCTACCTTTTTAGTAAGAAGGTGATGGAATTTTTTATTGCTGTTGTTAGTAGCTGAAGTAAGAGCTCTTTCTTTTTAAGACACATTTTGAAAATAATCATCTTGAGTAAAACCAAGGAGGTATGAGGGAGTCTTTGTCTCAGATTTTTAGGACCCAGGAAACAGATTTTTAGGACTGTTCTGTGCAGAGGTTCCATGCTCATAGGTTGGCATGATAAACATACAGGAGGCCTTCTTGTATCGGTGGGACGCCTAAGTGCCCATGTTGGGGAAATCAATTCGTTCGCTATCTATCCAAGCTCCCAGAGGTCCAGCCCGCATCCTAGTTACTGTGTCTTCCATACCTGGCTCCTTATGCCCTGCCTGAAACTTCTCGGTGACCTTGGCCCAGTAGCCTTTCCCTTCCTCACCTTCATGCCCACTGTAATTACTTATCTCTTGCATGTTTTTCTGTTTAGCCTGGGTCTCGCCCACAGAGGCAGCAAGCTTCAGGAGGGCAGGTGCTAGTCGACTTGCTCACCACTGTGCCTCTAGTGCCTAGCTCAGAGCCTGGCAAACAGTCGGCACATGATAGTTAGCTGCTGAATGAGTGAGTTGAATGGTCTTAGCTCTGCATCCCAATTCTAGTTTTCTGTGGGTGTTCTGCTTCCACAGCCACCCTGCTTCCAGGTGCTTTTGATTTGGTTCCCCATCAGAGAAAGGGTAGAACTTGGGAGAAGCTCAGGGAATGGGTAACAGGCCCTCCCCGTCTCAGAGGGCTATTGTGAGGATTGTTTCTGGCGTATTAGTACTTAAAGGATGTTGGAAGATTGTATTTATTTATTGTATTGTATTTAGAAGTCAGAAACCCACTGGGATCTATTGCCACTGCTCATTTCAGTGGTAGGATCCAGGCTAGGCTACTGTGAAAAAAACAACCTCTAGATACAATGGCTTAGACAAAATAGCTTATTTGCCTGCAGGTCAGCAATCCAGAAGTTTTAGGGAGACTCTACCATTCTCCTTGCACAGATTCCATCTCTGGCTCCAAAGCTGCTTTAGTTCTTGTGATCTTCCAGCTGATGGGAAGGAGTAAAGGAGACAGGGGAGCACTCACCCCATCAAAAGGACAGAAATCATTTCTGCTTATATCCCATTGGCCGAAACTCAGTCACATGACTACACCTAGCTGCAAGGGAAGTGGGGAAAACATAGTCTTTAGCTGAGCAACCATGTTCCCATGTAAAACTTTATTATTATGGAAGAAGGGAAGAATGGATATTGGAGAACACCTCGGAGGCTCTGCCACTGCAAGGTTATAAACCTGGTGAAGTCAGAGATTCCACGTGTCTTCTGCAGCTGCTCATGATATCCTGGATGGGGTGATGCTGAACTTCCCTGGCCTCACACAGCTGTTTCCACCATTCAATCAACAAGCCTAGTTCACGGTCCAGTGAAACCTGAAATTGCAAGAGGGGGAAGAGAAAAGTCAGTTTTCAAATAATAATCACATGAACAAAAGTGGACTATGGAAAAGTCCACAACCATTTGTGGGGAGCCCTGTAAATCAGTGCCACTCAAAGTGTGGTCCAGGGAATCATACTGGTCTGGGAAATGTTTGTTACCAGTTTGCACATGAGAGAAGTACAGAGATTGAGACTTTAGAAACTTTTATAGCTATGTGGCAGAATAATTTCATATTGGTTGAATATAATAGAAAAAAATTGGAGCTTGTATATCTTTTTAAAGTTAACTTTCCCAGTAATTCGTTTTTATTATATTTTACACAAATAGTGGTTCACTACAGATAGCTTGAGAAGCACTGGTTGAAGCCCCAGGAACTCTGTTGAACTTTCACATGTTATTTCATTTAGCTCTGAGGGAGGTGTTACTAACGCCATTTTGTAGATGAGAAAACGGAGGCTCAGAGCTTAGTGACTAGTCCCACAGCTAGAGATGGCAGAACTGGCCTGTGCAGTCCTGTTGGCTGTAAGGCCAGGAGCCCCCTCAGAGCTCTTGATGACTGAGGGACTGGCCTTCAGGCCACTTGGGACCCAGGCTGCCCATGCAGTGGCAGCCAGACCCAGTGCTCTCTGGAGCACGCCCTGGGAACACAGAAGCAGTGCCAGGCATGGAACTAGGTTCACATGTGATGTTATAAAGTGCTGCCCATCTGCACATACAGAGCCCCTCAGAGAACAGGCTGCAGCTGAGGGCATTGCCAGCAGGAGCCTGCATGTGGGTAGGGAAGGGACAACGAACTATAGCCCTCATCTTGCCTCTGGCCTTGGCTTCCCGAACAGAGGAAAGCACAGTTCAAGACCACCGAGGGGGTTCATGAGAAGCAGGTGCTTCAATGGGAAGCAGTGGCCTCATTGCCCTTTTTCTGGCACGTGCAACGATTTTGCTATCGGGGTGAGATCCGGGCTTTGGTTTCCCGGCTGCATGATTTGTTCAGGGAGGAGCAAATGACGCAGTCCAAGCCAGGGAGACACAGTGAAGGTGGAGCTGAGGTTTTCCCCCTACGTTTAACACCGGGAGGGTGTCACGCTGGAGCTGGTGTGGCCAGCTTGCCAACCCAGGAGAGGAGCTCTCTGAGAGTGTAAGGAACCCCGAGGAAGGCAGCTAAGAGCAGGAAAAAGGGACACTAGGCCTTGACGATATCATTTGAAACTCTAGATCCAGGGTGAGAAAAAGTGAGTGGAAGAGTGAAATGAGATGTGGCCGATAGTCTTTTCTGTGCTTGGATGGGGTTGGGTTTCCTGTAATTTACAACCAAAAGCCTTCAGGCTGACACCAGCCCCCCATATGACCGTCATCTCATTCCTGGCCTAGCCAAGGCTATACATCAAGCCTTGACAAGAAAAGGGACGTGTGGTGAGTCGATAGGCTGGTGGGATTTGGAGATCTGAGTTCTCCCCTCCTCCCTTCCAGGACCCCTCCAAATGCATTCCAGAAAGCTTTCGTGTTGAGGGCTCCAGCCCAACTATTCACCCATGGAAGGATACCCATCATACTTATGCATAGCCCCTTAGGCAACAGTTTCAAACACACCCCACCTAATCTTCACCATGTGCCCAAGAAGGCAGGTATTATAACCCCTGTACTACAGATGGGGAAACTGAGGCCAAGGGAATCCAAGATCTTGGCCCAAGCAAACGAAGCAGGACTCCTCATCTAGTGCTCCTCCTCCCACGTCCCTGCCATCTCTGTGACTTCCTGATGAGCTTATCATGCTAAGCATGGGTCCCCCCCCACCTCTGTCAATTCATTCATCATAGAAGCCAATCGCAGCAAGGCACTGCCCTGCTGAAATCCACTGCCTGCAAGCTAAAGCCCAGCCTTCCGGTCCCAGCCACACAGAACCACTTTTAGTCTCCCAGGTGTGGACATGAACATGCCGTCCCTTCCACCTGCTCTTTCCCCCCAGGGGCTCCCCTTTCTCTTGAGCTCCCCAGCCTGGACGCTTGGCCCCACCTATGTGCTCCCTCAGGCCCCTTCCCCAGGTGGGCTCTTAAACTCCAGGCTCTTGTGTATACCTGCCCCCTGGATCGTCTCCACTTGGGGGTCCCACAGGCACCTTAAATCCAAGTCCCAAGTGGGCTCATCACTTCCCTTCTGCCCAAGCCTGCTCGCCTCCTGGACCCTTGAGACTAAACCCCCTGCCCGCCCCGCATCCATCCACCCAGCAGCCCGAGGCAGAAGCCTGGGCGTCACTTTCTCTCCTCCCTCTCCCTCAATCCCACCCGCAGTTCCTAGCCTGTACGCTTAGCACCAGCACCTTGGCTCCAGCCACCGCCGCCAGCGCCTCAACTCCTGCAGCAGCCCCCCAGCTGGGTCCCAGTCTTGTCCTCCCCGTCCATTCTTCACACTGCAGGTGGATGTTGGTTCTGAAAGATGGGTTCAACCAGTTTCTTCCCTTGTAAAACCCTTCAGTGGTTCCCCCTTGGCCTGGCTCCTGCTCACCCGTCCACCTTCATCTCTCCTTGCTGGTCTTTAAAGTGATGCCAGGCTCCCTCTAACAATCTTCTCTTGTTGTTCTGTGCTTCGCCCCAGGGTATTGGGCTGGCCAAAAAAGCTTGTTCGGTTTCAAGTAAAAATAAAAGACATTTTTCATTTTCACGAAGAACTCTATTCAACAACGGATTCACTAACCGAACGAACTTTGTGGCCAACCTAATACCTCCCATGTTTGCCTGGCCAAGCTCTGGGGCTTGGCTCTGGGCCTTCCGTGAGCACCCAGAGGACGGCAGAGCCCCGCTCGCACACCCCACTGTGTTCTCCGCCCTGCGACTGTGGGGAGTGGGTGATTGTGTGTTTCCTTGTCCATCTCTTCTTAGTTTAAGCAGGGGGCTCCTTAAGGGCTGGATTATTCACTGGCGGTGTTTTCTGCTCCTAGCTCAGGGTCCAATTCATAGAAGATGTGCTCCACAAACGCTCTGTTGAATGAATGAATCTCCCTGCTGCTGGGGTTCCCAAGCTGCCTGGCCACCTGAGGGTGCTGTGGATGGGGGAGATTTGGGGACCTCCACCCTGATTCCTTCACTGCTCTTCTTCACGGCTCTGGGCTGCCTCACCTTAGGACCGGCTTGTGCCGCGGGATAGCAGGACCCCGCTTAGGGAGAGGGCTTGGTCGGGGAGGGCTGTGGGCGGACCTGGGCAGCAGTGGGGAGAGCAGTGGATAGTAGGACGTTGCAGCTCGTGGAGGAGACGGCAGGTTCAGAGCAGGCTTGGGAGGACCGGGTAGAGGGGAAGCGAGGTAGAGAGGGGGCGTCCAGCTCACACGCTCCTGGGGGCTTCACTCCTTGAACACACGTGCAAGGCATAGCCTTAGAGGTGGGGAAGAAGTCCTGGGGAGTGGGCGCAAGGCCAGAGCAGGCCCCTCTGTGTTGCTGGTCCAGGAGCCACATGGGTCCCCAGCCTGGTTGGAGCGGGCCCCGCCCTGGAGCTCAGTGGCGGCACTTAGGTCTGTGCGCCAGGGAGGCAGGCAGCCCCATCTGGCGGGTCAGCTTTCCGCCTTCCCCCTGAGCCTTCCCCCACTTCTCAGGACACGCGGCTGCCATACCGCGACCTGTCCTCACCCAGAGCTTCAGGACAGAAATGAGGGCGACCACGTAGTGGACGCTGTGTGCCAAGCACTCTCCTCAGCGTCTGGGTGTTTTATAACAGAGTTCGTGTGATCTCAATCATCGAGCTCCCACAGAGGCTGTGAGTGCCCTTCGTAGGTGAAGAAACGTGTTCATCCAAGGCCACGTGTCTGGGACAGGCGGGGTCTGTCTGACCCCACAGCGCATGCTCTTTCTCTGGCCCAGGGTTGCTCCTCTAGCTCCACCCCTCCCCAGAGATCAGGGCCTCTCTACAAAATCTGGGGCCAGCCTGTTCCCTTCCTCAGGCCCTTGGAATTCCACAGCCCACCCTCTGTGGGTTTGTGCCAAGACAGAGCTGCTGTCCAGCCTGACCTGTACAGGGCATGGACGGACAGACTGGCATCCTACAGCTCGACGTGGCTACCACGTGCTGTCCCTGCCACCCCAGGACACAGAGCAGTTTCCCTAGAGATTGCAGTTTGCCTTTTTCTGTGAAGACCACGTATTTTCCCACAACAGCAGGAATTTCTGAACTGAGGGCTGGACCTCCTTTTTCCTACGAAAGAAAGAGGCCCCTTATGCTTAGTTCTGGTCCTTGTTGTTAAGAAGAGGTTTGAATCCTTATGAGTTTGAGGGCTGTGTGACCCCAGGCAGGTGACTCAAACTCTCTGAGCCTCAGTTTTCAGAGTTGTAAAGATGTAAAATTGTAAAGATGTAAAGTTGTAAAAATACAACCCAGGGGGCTCTTATGAAGGTTCAAAGAGGCTGTGTGTGGGTAGCACCTAACAGTCCTGGCTGTTAGTAGGTGCTTAATCCATGGCAGCCCTCATCGTTCCGATTGTTGGCTTCGTTCCCTCTGCCTACCTCTTGAGAGTTGCATGCTCCTGGCACAGGCATTAGTTCTCTCCTTGGCATCTCTCCTTTCCCTTTTTAAGGGCATTTCTGCTGCTGCCGGCTGCGCAGGCAACTCCCGTTCAGACCTCTCGGAGCCCTGAGATCCTGCCAGCAATCATGGCCCCAACCAACCCGAGTTCTGTGCTAACATTCCTGTGAACTGTAGTCAGGGATCTGCCCAAGGTCTGTCTGGGTGTGTCCGCGCCTGGGAGGGAGGGAGCGGAGGGAGGGGAGCGGCAGCTGCTCTTTTGTTAGCCAGCCACCACGCGGTGAGGCCAGGGCACAGCCTGTCCAGGCCAAGAACAGGAAACAGGTGGACTTTGCTGAGGCCCGGACAGGGGGGTGGGACGTGAGGAGGCCCATGTCTGGGCAGCAGGAGGTGTACGGCGGCGGCGGAAAGAAAAGGGCTCACTTCTGAGTTCCCAGGCTGCGGAATCTCGAGGCCCTCAGCTGGGTTTCAGGTTGCTGTGGGGCAAGGCAATCAGCTGACTCATGCAGTTACATCTTAAAAATTGTTTAGTCACTGTCTGCCTCTCTGTTAGGGTACAGGATAAGTTGCTATGACAAAAAGACCCTAAAAGACAATAGTATATATAAGGCAGGATTGTAATGCTCCCTCTCGGGACAGTCTGACTGCTCCACAAGGTGGCTTTGCCACCTTTGTGGTTATTGGGGGAATGCAGTTTTCTTCCATCTTGTGGTTCTACCATCTCCAAAAAACATATGTTCTAAACCTGGGATCTGAACAGGGCTGGTCAGAATTCAGGGGCTCTGTGAACCTGCATGGGAAAAAAACGACATTCTGATTTACACCAACATCTACTTGAAAATTAGCATTCCCTCCCATTCTGACAGGAAGCCTAATGGGGGTATTGGCAGGTATAGTATCTGCAGCAACTAATGTGACAGGAAAATATCTGTGATTTCTGTTGTGAAATACTGTGTATGCTCATGACTATTACTTTGAGAGCACAGTAGTTATTAGATCCATTGTTAGATTGTGCTTTAATGCGTTAATAAGAAGTATATATATACTACTAGAGTGTAAAATTTTAATACTTTTGTAATAGTTCAGCCTAGTTGTTTTCCTTGGAAATCTTCTGATTTTATTGCATGAATTTAAGAACACTATTCAGAGAAGGGTCCACAGGCTTCACCAGACAGCGAAAGGGGGTCCAAGGCACACACAAAACCAAGAAGCCCTGTCCCACGTGTCGCTCCCTGCGCTGGTTGAAGCTGAATCGCTGCATGTCGACATTCCAGAAGGGGGAAAGGGTACAGGTGCAGGGCAAGCAAATTCCTTCCAGGCCAGTGATGTGGAACTTGCACACCTCACTTCTGTCACCTGCCACTGCCAGAACTCAGTCACGTGGCTGCCCCTAGCTGCTAGGGGGGCTGAGACACGGGGTGTTGTCCGGGCAAGGATGTACCCAGCCAGACTCTAGTTATGGAAGAAGGAGAGGATGGATTTGGTGGGTCAGTTAGTGGTCCGCCGCAATCTCCAACAATTCTTCTTCCCTACCAGGACTGAGAGTCCCTCCTTCCGCCTCACAACTCCACCTCTTACCAGCCCTCGTCAGCTTCTTCCTGCTTCCTCGACTCCCCTATCTCCTCTCACTTGTATAAGGTCCAGGACCTCATCCTTCTTTCCCGCCATTATGGGTGCTCCTACCTGAGGCTCATGCTCTTGTGTGCCCCAGATCCTAACCCCTTTCACTGACTCAAGCCCACCGCTTCCCCGATTCTCTTGTTTCCCTCCTGCATCATGGATTCCCCCTCTCTATTGAATCATTCCCACCAACACGGAAACATGCTGTATTTCCCCATCATCAGAACCCTTGTCTTGACCCAAATTCCCTCACCAGCCCTTGCCTCTTTCTTGTTTCCCTCTCAAACTCCTCAGGACGGTGGTCTGTGCTTGCTGTCCGCAGCTCCTCTCTTCTGCTGCCCTCTTAGACCAGTCCAGTCAGCCTCCCAGGAAACTGCTATTGGCAAGGCCACCGAAGATCTTCATGTCAGTAACCCAGTCATCACTGCTCTCATCTACCTGACCCACCGGCAGCTTCGGACCCAGAGGATCACTCCCTCCTCCTGGAAACACCAGCTCTCCTGGGTCCCCTCAGCCTCCCTGGTTGCTCCTACTCAGTTCCATCTCCTCCACCTAAGCATGGGCAGGCCCCCTGAGGTCAGACCTTGGCCGTCCTCTCTGTCTGCAGTCTCTTGGTGAGCCCATTCAGTCTTACAACCTTGACTACCAGCCACGTGTGAACGACTCCCAATTTTTCTCCTCCAGACTGGATCTTTCCCCTGACTCCAGTCTCCTGCATCCAACCACCTACTCAACTTCAAGAAACATCTCAAACTTAACATGTCAAAACCCCAAATCCTGAACTTATCCCCCAAAGCTTCTCCTCCCCTAGGCTTTTTCATCTTTCCAGGCACCTAGACCAGAGACCTTGGAATCATTCCTACTCTAGACTTTCCCTCACATCCTCCTTCTCATTGTCTTTGTCTTCAGAATCACTTGGAAATGGGCCACTTCTCACCCCTCCACAGCCACCAACCTAGTCCGCATTGCAACCACCTCCCACTGGATTCTTGAAATAGTCTCTAACTGGTCTCCCTGATTCCGGTCTTGCCTTCTACAGTTTATTCTCAACTTGGCAGATGGCGGGATCCTTCTAAAATGAAAGTCAGATCGGATCACTCTGCTTACCACCCTCCAGTGGCTTGGCTCCCTTTTCTCTGTGAGGCAAGTCCAAATTCTTCACAATGGCCCCCAGAGCCTGTCTCTTCTGGCCCCTGTCACTTCGCTGACCCCCTCTCCTGCCATTCTCTCCTCACTTGGAGTAAGCAAGAGTTGCCATCTCTCCCACCTCAGGGCCTTTGCATGCTTCTACCTCAGGGCCTTTGCACTTGCAATTTCTTCTGCCTGGAAGGCCCTTCCCCAGATGGCCACATGGCTCACTCTCTCACCTCCTTCTGGGCTTTCTCAAATGTCACCTTCTCCACGGGGCCCTCCCACACACCGCACTTCCCCCAGCAGACCTGATTTCCCTTTCCTGCTTTATTTTTCTCCACAGCACTTATCACCCTCTGACAGGCTATGATATTATTTGTTTTGTCACCGTCTATTTCCCCTCAGTAGTATGCAGGCTCCTTGGGGGCAGGGCTATCTGTCTGTTTTGTTCACTTCTGGCTCCTCATACAGAAGTACCTGACAAACAGTTGTTGGATGTCTGAATTGACTATCCTCTTCTGCAGCCCTGTTTAGGTCTTATAGGAAGGTTTCTATTTTCCCCTCCTCTGCTCCCTAGAAACCTTCTCCAAAACATTAAGCTACAGCTGGGAACCCCTGAGCAGGAGCGTGAAATATCAATAGATTCGTTGGTGGAGACCTAGGGCACAAAACAGAGAAGGTGAGGGTGTACATTTCCTCAACATGTGTTTATTCAGTGCCTTCTGTGGGCCACTCCAGATGCAGAGATGAATGAAATCTGCCTCTGAGCTTGAGAGAAGCTGACATTACAGTAGAGACAGATGGGCGGCTGGTGATTACAGCGCCATGCTTTCACAGGGGACACCCCAAAGTATAGGGGTCAGCCCAAAGATGGTCTCTACCCATCAGGGACAGCAGGAAGGCCAGTGCAATGCAGTGGTCAAGGGCACCATCTTGGGCAAATGACTTCTTGTCTCTGAGTCTCACTCTGCCTATCTGTACGTGGAGACACTTATGGGGACAATATTTACCAACTACGTCGGCGACTGTGGGGATTGCGTGAGACCAGAGATGTGTTTACCGTGAAGTTGATGAAGCTTAAGTATCAAGGCCCCTCACTTGCTCAGGCTCCTTCCAAGGCTCTAGCTATGTGCTCACAAGGCCATTTTTGTTTTACAAATGTTATAAAACCAGATAGTTTGTTTGTTTGTTTTTTAAAAGAAGTCCTCCTAAATTGTATAAGTCTCTGAGGCCCCACGAAAGCTGAATCTGCCCCTGCACGAGATAAAATGTGAAGGACTCAGCACAGGTCCTGGCATAAGGCGTTCAGTTAATAATGAGTAACATGAAAAAAGAGCTTCACAGGGGAGCTGTCATTTGAGCTGGGTCTTCATGGAGAAGTAGAAGTTCACTAGGTTCCAAACAGACATCAGATATTGCAGGTACATCTCCGTGGGCCTCATTAGAGACTGCAGGGGATGCTCCTGATGGGATAATAAGAACGGCCATTTTTCCTGCACTTGTGATGTACTGCTGTGGTATAATAACAAATCTATTTGGTCTTTGTCCCTGGTGTCTGGCACAAAATTCCTAAAACCCTCGTAGTGTCCCAAGTGATAGGGGTGATAGGAGTCTCTTACAAAGAGCTCCGAAGTCTCTTGGAATTGCCTGGGTGATAAGAGTGTCTCTTGGTGGGGAGGGGGTGTGGTGGTGGGATGAACTGAGAGATTGGGATTGACATATATACACTAATAAGTATAAAATAGGTAACTAATAAGAACTTGCTGTATAAAAAATAAATTAAATTAAATTTTTTTAAAAAAAGGAAAAAAAAGAAGTGTCTTTTGGGGAATTCCCTGGCGGTCCAGTGGTTAGGACTCCGAGCTTTCACTGCTGAGGGCACGGGTTCAGTCGGCCCTGGTAGGCTCCTGGATGAGGGCTGGTTACCAGAAGATCAAGCATGAATAAAAGCTTGGAACTTTCAGCCCCACTGCCCATGCTCTGGGGGTAGGGCAGGGGCTGGAGATTGAGTTAACTGATCATGCCTGTGCGATGAAGGCTCTGTAAAAATCCCTAAAGTATGGGATTTGGAGAGCTTCTGGGTTGGTGAACACACCCCTTTCCCCATACCTCGCCCTGTGCTATGCTCATACGTCTTCATCTGACTGTTCATCTGTATCCTTTGTTATATAATAAACTGGGAAATGTCAATAAGTGTTTCCCTGAGTTCTCTGAGCCAGTATAGCAAGTTATCGAACCCGAGGAGGGGGTTGTAGGAGTCCCTACTTTATAGGCAGTTGGTCAGAAGTACAGGTGACAACTTGGGTCTTGGGACTGGCATCTGAAGTGGGGGGCAGTCTCGTGGGCCTGAGGCCACAACCTGTGGCGTCTGCGCTAACGCCGGGCAGTAAATGTCGGGACAGGACTGTAGGATACCCAGTTGGCATCCGGACAGTTGGAGAATCGCCAGACCTTTGGAAAACCCCCAGGCGTTGGTGTCAGAAGTATTCTGTGATGGAAGAAACATTCTGTGTAGAAGAAACATTGTTTTTTCCTTTGAGCTGTACTAAAAGCTTTCCCCGTGTCAATTTATTCATCTTCGCAATAAAGCACAAGGCACATAGATACTCAGAGGTACAGAGAGATCTGAGTATCGGCTCAGGTTCTCACAGCTGAAAGGACACAGCTGGGACTCCAACCCAGCAGCCCTGCTTCGGAACGTGGGCCCTCAGCCTCTACTGGATCTGCCTGTGTGTGTGACTCTTGGAAGTTTCATTTGCCAACACAGATCCTGGTTTTCCTCTGTGCACCCAGGATGAATTGTTCCCCTGGGGCTCCCACTTCCCCGTGGCCCTAATGCATTCTCAGGCCGCCTGAGGAGGGAGGTTGGAGCTCCCGCACCCGTGTCCCCGGCAGCCCGCCCACTCAGCTGATTGCAGGGAAGGAGGCGGTCACCACCCCCAGCCGCAGCGCCTGCCACAGCCCGGCTCACAGAGGGCGGGGGCGAGGCAATTACCCGGAAAACGCAGGCAAAACTCCCACGGAGCCACGGGGAGTTAAAAAAAAAAAAAAAAGAGCTCTGATGTGACAGTGTGGTGGCAGGAATCTTATCCAGTCTCATTTCCCAGCTCCCATAACAACCCACCCCTGAGAACCTGCTGCCGGGCAGCTGAGAGCACGGTTTGCACCATGTGAAAATGAGAGTGAAACCCCTGGGGGGGGGGAGAGGAGGGGGGAGGGAAGGGGCGGCCTAACCACGGTGTGTGCAAAATGAAAGCAACCGCCCCGGAGGCCTGCAGCGTTCCTCCCTTCCCCTCTTAAATCAGCAAAACACCGGATTTCATTGCCGCCAGAAAAAAAAAAAAAAAACCGAGGTCACTGTCCAGTCCCTGGACCCTTCCAAGGTGATCATCATTTGAATGAGTCACAGTTGCCTTGCACACCCTCTTGCATTTTACAGATGTTGTCCAGGATGTGGCATTTGGGGACAAACATGGTTTCCCTTGTGTCTTAAACCCTCACCCCACAGGGAGCCAGCTGACCAGACCAGAGGACAAAAAGAAACCGGGTGGAAATAACCAGAACTCCTTGCATGTGGACGGCATCCTGCAACTTACAAGTCCCATTATCCCATTAAACCATTTTTGTAGACGAGCCCCTGTAGGGGGTGAGAGAGAGTCATGACTTCTCAAGGTCACTGGGCTGATAAGTGGCATAGCTAAGACTGAAACTCAGGGCTTCTGGCTCCAGATCCAGCTCCCTTCACGGAGTAATGCACGTGAGACATAGCCCTTATCCCATCAGCCCCCCGGGGCAGCGGGTAGTTTGGGGGGAAGGAAGCAGAGCCCGTGAGGTGGCATAGTTGACAATTGCTAGGTTTGATGTGGTAATTTACTGTGGATTGGGATTATTGCCTAGTACATTTTTAGCCTGGAGCTGTGGGTTACGTGTGATCCAACAGGCCTCTCGTGGAAAGACTGGAGACCTGGAGGGTGACGCCCACAGCCCACTAAGGACCCAATCCAGCAGGAATCCCAAGTCTGGTGTTTCCAGGCTGCATCTGGCCAGCATGTGTGTCATGTTTGGCCACCGAGTACCCTTTAAAGTGTAAATTTTGGGCTAACATTTAAAATTAGGAGAATTTACATATGGTGTTTCTGGCATCTCTTAAAAAGGTGAAGCTTAGGCAGTATTAGGCTTACTGTCCCAGGCAGTGCTGCCACCCCTAGAAGAGGTGTGTGCTCTCCAGGGCACCAGGCCTACAGCCATGCCCTGCTTCTCCCCTCCGTGATGCCACCTGTCTACACCCTGTAGGCACTGGGTATTTTGACTCTTGCTACAGAACTGAAGCTCTTAACATTTTGAAGGTCATGGTTATAATTCAGGGGACCCAAGGACTTGGATGGGTAAAAATTACATCTTGATTTTCACTAACCCCTGCCTAACACTGAGCATTTCCTTCCATTATAACTGTAGGCAGAGACCGTGGTAGTGATGGGATCTGTGACTTTGTCACCAGAAGAAATCACAGACATTTTCATATCCCATTAGAGTTTCATAGATATCTCCAAATGTCATTTATGCTCATCACTACTCTAAAATCATGACTTATTGCCAGATGTTTTTCTTTAGCACGTTTGATAAAGAAGCAGATATATTATGATAGTAGAGGTTTGGTTTTAAATGTATATTTTGGTAACTTCTTTTCAATATAATTGGTTTCACTGGTATTTTATTTTATGCATTTATTCTGAGAAAAGGTCCATAGGCTTCACCAGCTTGCCAAAGGGCTCCAAAGCACAAAATTGGACTCACATCTTCAAAAGATGATTGTCAGGTCCCTTGGGGTTGGGAAGGCAGTTCTACAACCATTTGGAGAAGTGGGGCAGGAGGGGGACTAAGCTCCCCCATCCAGTCCCTCCAGGGTGGCTTCACCCTGGACTCCCCACCCAGGGCAGGGGGCCCTCTGAGGTCTCCCGGAGCCCCGGGAGCACTTGGCCTCCAGGCAGGAGGCTGTGCTGTGGTTCTGCGTTCAGTGACCTGAGCCCCGGGTCTCCAGGGTCCCCTCCAAAGCAATCCAGGGAGGGAACTTGGAGGGAGAAAGCTTAGCTCCCAGGCCCTAGTGGCCGTGCCAGCGTGAGGAGGGCCCGGAGCCAGGAGCTACGTGGGAGCTGACTCATCCTCGGTCTCTCCCTGTCCAGGGGTGCACGCCCACGCCGTGCCCTCCCCCTGGCTTCTCCACGCTAACTCCCAGGCTCTGCCCAGGTGTCTGCAAACCCACGCGCGGGCTCCCCTTGTCCGCATCGCCGCTCCTAGCAACCACCCTCCGCTCTCGCTGCCAGATCCGGAAATGTGTGGTCTCGGCCGTTTCCTCCTGAATCCTTGAAGCGCCCACTCAGCCTCCGCCTGATGCTCCAGCTCCCAGGCAGTTTGCTGAAATCACCCTGCGGAAGGGCGTCAAGAGCTGGAGGACAGGTGGCCCTGGGCCTCCCACTCCCGCTCCCACCCTGTGGCGGCACCTGATGCTTCGACAGCCGCCTCTTCCAGAACCAACGGACACGCTCGCTCCCCCCCGGTTTCCATGACACTGCACTTTCCCACGTCTCCTCCGGATTTCTGACAGCTCGTTTCCTCGTTGGCTGGCGTCGCCTCCTCCTGGCTTCTCACCATGGGCGTGACAGAGGCGCTGCCCTTGGCTCTTCCCCCAGCGGTGCCCACCGCCTCACCACCTCCCTCCACTGCTGCTTCTCCGGCCTTGGCCACCCACGTTCCCTAATCCTACGTGGCCAAGTTTTACAGAGCTTCTTGCCCCACCCCATAAAAAAACAAGTCCTAAATCACAGGCTGTCAGGCTGGCGGGGCCTGGAGAGGTTCCTGTGTGAGCTGGGAAGCCCACCACGTACCTGATGGGATATTGCTGGGGAGACTTAACAATACCCCCTGAGCCTGGGCTACTACAGGTCTGTGAGAGGCAAGTCAGTGTAAGGCTAAGGGTATAGGACTCTGTGAGCCCTCTGCCCAAGTTCAAATCCTGCCTCTGCTACTTGCTGCTTCGATCTCAGGCAAGTTCATTTATTTGTTCATCGATTTATGTCACAAATGTTAATTGAGCCCCAGTCTGTGTGCCAGACTGCTGAAAATACAAACGGAAACACAAAGTGACTCCACACACTCGTGATGTTTAGTTAGAGTCATGGCGTTAATCAAATAATATCCAAACAAATGCTAAACTGTGACTGTGACAATGTGAGGGAGAGGTCCAGGGTGCTATGAGAACCCAGCACAAGATGGTCTTATCAAGGAGGTCAGCGACGGCTTCCTTGAGGACATGACCTTTAAGCTCAGATCGGAAGGATGAGTGGGGTTACGAGGTGTGACAGGCTGAATAATGGCCCCGAAGATGTCCACATTCTGATCCCCAGAATCTATGAATATGTTACTTTACATGGCAAAAAAGATGTGATTCAGTTAAGGATTTTTTTTTTTTTGGCCGTGCTGCACAGCTTGCGGGATCTTAGTTTCCCAACCAGGGATTGAACCCAGGCCCCGGCAGTGAAAGCCTGCAGTCCTAACCACTGGACCACCAGGGAATTCCCCCCGGTTAAGGATCTTGAGATGGGAGATTCTCCTGGATTATCTGAGTGGACCCAATGTAATCACAGGTGTCCTTATAAGAAAGAGGCAGAGGGCCAGAGAAGATATGACAATAAAAGCAGAGGTGGGAGGGATGGCATTGCTGGAAGGGGGCCATGAGCCAAGGAAGCCTCTAGAAGCTGGAAAAGGAAAGGCAATGGATTCTACCCTAGAGCCTCTAGAAGGAAGGAAGCCTTGCCGACCCATTTTGGACTTCTAACCCCAGAACCGTAAGATAATAAATTTGTGTTGCTTTAAGTCACTAGTTTGTGATAATTTGATACAACAGCACTAGGGAACTAACACCATAGGAGAAGAACGGAAAAGCGTGTGCGAAGGCCAGGGATGAGAAGTGGGTACCTATGATCTAGAAAAAGAAAATGTGTATTGGTGGGTGTGTATGGGGGTTCAGGGGTGGGAGCCATGAGGCTGGATAGCTGGGCAAGAGCCAGACCATGATCAACAAGCAGCCATTTCAAGCAGCTCCGATTGATTGATTCATATTGTTAACCCCTCTAAGCCTCAGATTCCTCACTGGTAAAATGATGACTTCACAGGTTTGTTGAGAGGATTAAATGAGATTGCATACGTGTTGAGTGTACCTCTTACTTAGTAAGTGCCTGTTTAATGTCAAGCATGATTATGGTCCTGTGGTTTTCCAACTGGGCTCCGTGGAGCCCTGGGAATTCTGTGAGACTCCTCTGGAGCTGCTGAGGATCTGGAGGGAAAGAGGGCCAAGGTGGGGCAGGGCAGTTCTGCCCTCAATCAGAGCAGCTGACCTTGTATTTGTTTGCACATTGGACTTGGCTTCTGCTTAAGATGATGTTTGCTTGTTTTTAAAAGTGTATTTATTTATTTATTTATTTTTGGCTGCGTTGGGTCTTTGTTGCCACGCGCGGGCTTTCTCTAGTTGCAGCGAGCAGGGGCTACTCTTCATTGTGGTGCGCGGCTTCTCTTGTTGTGGAGCACGGGCTCTAGGTATGCGAGCTTCAGTAGTTGCGGCACACGGGCTCAGTAGTTGTGGCGCACAGGTTTAGTTGCTCCGTGGCATGTGGGATCTTCCCGGACCAGGGCTCAAACCCGTGTCCCCTGAATTGGCAGGTAGATTCTTAACCACTGCACCACCAGGGAAGTTCTTAAGATGATGTTTGAATAAGAGGTTCCTCAGCTAAGACATAGTTTGAAAGCCACTGCTCTAGCCTGCCTCTGCTTCTTCCAGTGAGGAAACCCTGGCCTGGAGGTGCCACCATGGCTTGTGCTGCCTTGGAGCCAGCTGGAGAACCCGGCCCCAATCTCTGACGCCTTGATCCTTTGTGGTCCAGGGTTCTGGGCCGTGGGGTCAGACCAGGGGCTTTGTAACTTGCAGTCCATTTTCCTTCCTGGCCCTTACTGTGGTCTGCATTCTATGTTTACTTGCATCTTCTTTGTTTCATGTCAGTCTCCCTCAAAGGATGCTAGAGTCCATGGGGGCAGGTTTTGTTAACTACAGTATCTCCAGGGCCTGACACTGTGTCTGGCATGTGATAATAACAGGAAACACTTGGAATGTGCTCACTCTGGCCCAAGCACTGTCCCATGTCGTCTACACACATTCACAGTTCATAGTTAACCCTAACTCACGCAGTCAGCTCTCAAGACATATTGGCTTAATGTTTCACATCACTTGTGCACCTGGGTCAGTTTCTTAGCCTCATCTGTAAAATGGGGGTCAACAGCATGGGCAGTGGTGATGGTGAGGATGAAGTGGCTTCATGACGTCTGCCTGTCGCCTGGCTTGGGGCCTGGCTGCACAGCCACTCAGGAAGGGTAGCCATTAAAATGACCTCATTGCACTGGGCGCCAGATTGCTCTGGTTCCAGCCACCCAGTCTTGACAGGGTCACTGCTGCAATCGGCCCCCTGAGCTGCGAAGGATTGCTTCCGTCCATCGCCAAGTCACTTCCTGCAAAGTTTCTCTTACTCACTCCTCCTCCTCTGGGCCCAGACCAGCACATCTACCTTTCTGGGCTCCAGCTCCCTCCCCTTGCAACCAACTCTGCAGGTGGCTGCTTCCTCCTACACTCCGCTCTGCTGCTTCCTTCTCTCTCAGGGCCCCAAGAAGATCCATACAAGCTGTATCATCAAATATGACCCTCCTGGGATCCTGAGGACAGTGGAAATCCATGCCGTGCCCCGTGGCTCCCAGGCCACCACTAATACCCCCAGCAGGAGCCTCTACCTGTGGCCTGGCCCCCCGACAGCCTTTGCTGAGGCCCCTCCTCTGCACTCCTGCAGCACCCCTTGCTCCATTGCTACCCGTCTTGCATGATCTATAGGTGTCTTTCACATATCTAATGGAAACGCAGTGAACGTGTAAGATCCCTGAGGACAAGGACTGGCTCCTGTCACTTACGCTCTTCAGGAATTCTGGAATCTGTCCCTTTGACACCATTACCACCACCCTAGTTGAGGCCACCCCAGTCTCTCACCTGGATGATCACAAAATGTCATGGTTTGTCTCCTCTGGCCTTGCCCCCTCCCATCGGGCATTGGAGTGACCTTTGAAAGCACAGATGAGTTTACGGCACTCTCTTTCGGGGCTCCCCGTTGTCCTCAGAGGAGCTCTTACGACCAGTTCCCGCTCCCCCCCCCATCTCACTGGATCCAGACAAGCAGAATTGACTTATAATGGCTTGAATGAAGGCTTGAATGGACTGGGTTCTCCAGATGGTGAAAGGTTCTTCCTTCTGCCTGAGACACTCCCCTTCCTCTCCCCTCCACCCCTCCTACCCACTGGCTAATTCTTGCTCATACCCAGATCTCAGCTGAGATGCACCTCCCAGGAAAGGGCTCTCAGGCTACCTGCAGCCTTGGCCTCTTCCGTGAGCCTAGAGCATGATGCACATTCCCTGTTTTGTTGTAATTGCCTGTTTATTGCTCATAGCCCCACTTGCCCGTCTGCACTCTTGAGGGCAGGGCCCCTGTCTCCACCGCCTTGAGCCAAGCACAGTGCCTGGCACATAGTAGGTACTTAATAAACACTAGTTCAATTGAACTGAACTACTCCCATAGCTCGACCAGGCTCCTCAACCTCCCCATCTCTCCAAATCCTACCGGCCCCTCCAGATAACAACAACAACAGCTGACATTTTTTGAGTGCTTGTTATGAGCCTGGCACTCATGCATATCGCCTCTGTTTACTCTTCAACAACCTTGTAAGGTAGGAACTATTTTACAGAAGCCAAGGCTTAGAGAGGCAAACTAACTAGCCTAAGGTCACACAGCTAGAAAAGGGTAGGGCT
The DNA here is from genome assembly GCF_965194805.1 of Balaenoptera borealis. Taxonomy (NCBI): domain Eukaryota; kingdom Metazoa; phylum Chordata; class Mammalia; order Artiodactyla; family Balaenopteridae; genus Balaenoptera; species Balaenoptera borealis. Next base: position 33,831,287 of record NC_138876.1, read on the forward strand.
GGATTGGCACCCAGCTTGCTGACTTCTCGAGCCTTCCTTCTCGACACTGCCGATGTGCCCACTTGTTCTCCCACCTTCTCCACAAAGCTCTCTTCTTCCTCTGACCCCTCAGGGTCTCTGCCTTCCCAGATCCCCCCCACCACATCATCTATACCTGTAGCTTCCTAATTGCATGCTGCCTTGAACGGCTCTCTAGTGCAGAGGTATTTAACCAGTTCATCTCTCTAACTGGTGAGAAACTCCCCGAGGTCGAGGTCGAGGACTGTGAACTCTGTTTCTCTAGGAGGCCCCAGGATACCCAGCCCAGTGGGGGGCACCCAGTGAATATCCTCCAATTCACCAGTAAAACAAAGGCCATCTCCTCAGGCTGCATGCATCTGAGGAGGTGGCTCTGGAGGGTCTGTGCTCTCTTCTTCTCTCCGTGATTCCGGTTAAATAATGAAGTGTTGATGGAGAACTCTGGCTACTTTCTAATCCTTGATGTTTTGGGACATTATGAATTGCAGAGACCCATGGAATTCAGGGGAAGGGAGTGCCAAGATTCCTTGAGGCCAAATTTGTGATCAGCATCTCTGACTTCATTTTTCTGTCCAGGAAGTCCCATTTTTTATCATAATATGTTTCTGGAAACTATGTCATAAATCAGATTATCAAAAAAGAGATTGTATTTAGTCAGCACAAATATAGTATACTGAGCACTTACGAATATGCCAGGCCATAAGCTAGGTGAAGGGGGCTAAACTTAAATGTGACAGGGTTCTGCTCTCAGGGGTCTCACTGTCTTGCTACAGTCATGAAGCAACGCATCACAGTAAAAGGCCCCTGAGTTTCACATGTTCTGGCTCCCATCTGCCTCTGCAAGGTCTCCCCGGGTGTTTCTAGAAGTTTCCCATGGTGTCTCACGTGGGCTCATGCCTAAGTCCAGGCATTGCCCCTAACACGTGATTTCCATGGTTGTTTTCCTCCTCTTCCCTGCTCCGGCCCGTGCCCTGTGGACTCCACCCCTACAGGGCACCCATGGCAGATGGTGAAGCAGGTCGTGGACCAGGGGTGACCTCGCAGGACACTCCTCTCCCCGTCAGTGTCACACTCCGCCAGGGAGTCGTAAACCTGGGCTGGCTGAGCCCCTGTCTTACAGCGTGAAATGGCTCTGCAGTGTCTGACGTGGCTGCTTAGGACCATCTGTCTACACACAGACACAGACACAGACACACACACACACACACACACACACAGACACACACACACAGACACACACACACACACAGGACCATCTGTCTACACACACACACACACACACACACACACACACACACACACACACACACACACACACGGCTCAGACCAAATTCCACAGGTTCTGAGCTCAGGTGCATCCCCTTTCCAATAACAAAGCTCTCTCACTGCCTGACGGGCTTCCCCCTGGGATTTACTCTCCCGCAGAAGGTTCCTCACTCCCTCTGCAGCCTCAGCTCCTGGCAGGCTGCCTCACCGTTTCCCTACACAAGCCTAGGCATGTCCCAGTTTTGCCACAGTACAGCACTCTAGTCCCACCTGTTTCTCTTACACATGTGCTACTTACTCATGCTCAGATGTAGAAAAAAGACAAGAAAGAAATACTCTTAAGAGGTGTTGATTCTGGGAGGTTTTATTTTCTTTTTCATACTCTGCTGTCTTTTCCAAAATTTAGAAAATAAGCACGCCTCCCTCTTACAATCTCCTCACCCCACCGCACTCCCCGGTGAAAGCTTTTATTGTGGTAGATGTTTTTGTTAAAATACAAAATTAACAACACAAACTGTAGAAGCAAAGAGGAAAAAAAAGATGAACTCTAGGGTGTCAAGGGGAAGTAGAAAATCTTCCCAAAGGAATACTGTTACAATTGGAAGTTCTTGAACAAATGAATCATAGATACAGCGAAGCATATACCATAAGACCAATGCCATAGTAACTGTAAATCTCACCAATCATTCAAAGAAGTAAAATTAATTTCCAAGCCCTACAAAATATACATATCACATTGATTATATAAGGAGCTGCAATGAACTTTTAAGTGTACGTATTGCATATTAAAACGCACGCACAACTTTTATAACATACCAAGGCATAGTAGTTTGGCTACAGTAAATAGTACACATCTAATTGACAATAGTTTTGTTCACCTTTGACTTCAGAAGTGCACGATGCTTGATCTTCACGCCTTCCTTTTCTCTGAAGCAAACCAGGATGTTCAAAATCACTCTTGGAGCTCCATGCTGGGGTAGTTGAGGATGAGGCATAGGATTTAGGTGTCTGTTGCTGATGATAATGACGCCGTCTCTTTGACTGAAAATTGTTTTATATATCTGGAAGGGCTGACGCAGCATCCTCTTCTTCCTCCACATCTGTGTTTAAAAGCTACTAGGCAGGGATTCAGGGTCAGGGTTAACACAGGCTCCAGGAAGGCTGCTGCAGGCTCTGAAGACAGCCCTCCCCATCCTTCCCTCCGCATGGACTGCTGAACAGCTGTAACTTTAACTGACAGCCCTCAGAATACAAAACTGCTGTTGGACGGTTCTCTTCATCTGGGACAACAGTGGTGAGAAACAGATGGGTGGGGATTGAGGTGCAGGAACTCATCAAACTCCATCTGTGGATCACAGAATTAAAGTGCGTGCAGGATGGAAAAGACCTCTGCTATGTGCTTCTCCAACCTCTAAGAGCCACCACCACTGACCTGAGAAAGCACATACTCTGTGCCTGAAATTACTACAGAGATGGTTTAATTTCATTTAATTGACCCAACTCTGTGAAGTAAATAATATCGCCCCCATTTTACAGATGAGAAGCCAGAGGCTCAGTGAACTTAAGAAACTTACCAGTGTATTAGTTTGCTAGGGCTGCAACAACAAAGTGCTGCAAACTGGGTGCCTAAAACAACAGAAATTTATTGCCTCACAGTTCTGGAGGCTAGAAGTCCAAAATCACAACATCCCTAGCGTTGGTTGGTCCCTAGGGTTGGTTCTAGGGACCAGGAGGAAGAATCTATTCCATGCATGCCTTTCTCCTCGCGTCTTGTGGTTGCCGGCAACCTTTGGCATTCTTCAGCTTGTAGATATACCTCGCCCCAATCTCTCCCTTCATCTTTACATGCCATTCTCCATGTGTGTGTCTGTGTCTCCAAATTTTCCCTTTTTTAAGGACAGCAGTCAGAGTAGGGCCCACTCTAAACGAGCTCATTTTAACTTGATTATCTCTATGAAGACTCTTTACAAATAAGGCCACATTCTGAGGTACTGGGGGTCAGGACTTCAAATATTTTGGGAGGAACTTTGGGGACTTCAACGATTCAGTCTATAACATAAAGATATCACTTCTGGTAAGTGATGGAGCCAATATTCAAAACCTAGACAATCTGATACCAGCTCTTAACCAAACCCTATCCTGTCTCCTATCTGGCTCTTCCTGGCCACCTGGCTCTCTCCTGTAGAACATATCTGTGACAAGGAGATTGGCGACCACAGAGGCTGGAGCCCACCTACCACGTCAGAAGATTTCCTAAATATAATCTCTTATTTTCTATGCTTTCCTCTGGAGGGATATACTCATAGCTCAAGTCTTTTCTCCATGCAGATGTTGACAGACGTTTGCCCTGACAAAGGAATGTTCCCATCTTCACTGACCACTTTTGCAGGAACCACAAGTTCCTGGGCCAGTGCCCCGCTGACCCGTACAACCCTTCCTCCAGAGAAGAAAAAGGGCACCTCTGTTTTCGTGCTAATGAGCGTGAGATCCCTTACTTTCTGGTTCTCACAGCGACATCTGACACCCATCGTTCCGTGTGCCAAGGGGGAGAGACCTGCAGATGCCACAGAGACGTGGGAGGAGATTCTGGAGGAGGGAAGGTCGGCAAAATGCTCAACAGTTCATCGTGATTTGAGTCCTGCACCTTCATGGTCCACCCCCCTTTTTTTTTAAATTTAAAAAGTGCCATTTGTATGACTCTAAATTAGTCAGGCTTTGTCTTGGTTCTCTCACTGGGAGCTGGTCATCTCTGAACGAGTGTGTTGAACCTGACCTCGGTAACCCCAGGATCCAGTTCATCCCTTCCTGGGTCTCAGGGACCCCACGGGTGGATCAGGCTGTCACTGGATAAGGCAGACCCACCGAGGGTCTTGTGGTAGTGTGGCCGAGAACCCCCGAAAAAAGACTTGCTACCCCAGCTGTGGGAGGGTGCCTCACTGCACCCCACCCAAGGGCCGGCCCCCAGCCAGTGAGGCTTGAGGCCGGGATGTCAAGGCCCGCAGTTCAGCCTCATGTGGGCAGTTCTGAGGGGCCACTTCAGCTCCAAAGCTCTCCGTGGGCTCAGCCGAGGTTGTCCTTGGGCCTAAACTGCAGCTTGACGTCCACCCCTGCCCTCCTTTCCTCAGTGTTGTTCCTAAGAGTCCTCTCACAGCCCTCCTCCACTCTACACTCAGCTCAGAGTCTGCCTCCCAGGAACCCACCCGGACTGGCTTCTCCAGAGACTCAAGTCAACACTTGGTCCTGAAGCCACAGAAGAGGCATAAGAGGTCAAAGGCCACTTCTCTCTGGACGGGGCCCCAAACTTCAGCTTTCCCAAGGCCTGGCCAGGATGCTCACAGGCCTGCCCACACACTCACTCCCTTCTGTTTGGCACCATCTGAAATTAGCTGACCAACATCTTCCTCCCTCCCTCCCACAAAGATTTATTGAGCATCTGCTATGTGCAAAGTACTATTCTAGACTCTAGAAATACAGCAGTGAAAAAGACAAAAAAAAAAAACAAAACAGAAAAATCTTTATCCTCATGAAGCTTGCATTCTACCAGGGGGAGCAGACGATTACCTAATAAAACAGTAAAATACTATCACTCGGTGATAGTACTATAGGGAGGGAAAAAAGGGAGTGGAGAGGGTTTGGGAGCAGGATGGAAGGAATAAAGGGAACAGGGAAAGACTCACTGAAAAGGTGACATTTGAGCAAAACCTGAAGGAGATAAGGGACTGAGTCATGAAGCTATTGGGGGAAGAGCCTTTCAGACAGCAGGGACAGCAAGTGCAAAGACCCTGAGGCAGGAGCTTGCTGTGTGTTTTCAAGGACTAGCAAGGAGACCAGTGTAACTGGGTCAGAGTGAGAGAACAGTAAGAAGTGAAATCAGAGATCACAGTGGGAGGTGGGAGGGAGGACAACAGGACTGCGGGTGTGGAGGGCCTCTTGGGCCAATGTAGGGACTTTGGCTTTGACTCTGGGTGAGATGGGAGCCACGGAGGGCTCTGAGCACAGTAGAGAGAGGATCAGATGGGCTGATTTAAAGGACCACTCGAGCTGCTGTGTGGAGAGAGGGCAGAAGCAGGAGATCTCCTAGACTGTTTCAGTAAATCCAGGTGGAAGACAGTGCTGGCTCAGTCAAGGGGCTGCAGTAGAAGTGGTCAGATTCCAGAGATATTTGGAAGGTAGAGCTAATGGGATTTGTTGTTGATCCTTCCAGGAGAGCCAGCACTGTGGCTGGCAGGACCGCACACGTGGGTGCAACCAGCAGCATTTCTCAATGCAGCAAATACCATGTGGTGGCTTTGGAGCCAGACACACCTGGGTCTGGAACCAGACTCCATCCATAGGAGCTGCTCATCGTGAGCAGGTTACACCAACTCTCTAAGACTCTTGTTTCTTCATCTGTCAACTGGGGATAACAATCCTTATATCATGGGATTATTATGAAGATTAAGTGAGACAAGGTCAAAGAAGAGCTGATAAACAGTGATGTGATTATTTTAAATAATGCAGTGTCCTGTGAATCTTGGGGCAGAGGCCCGTGGAGGGGAGGGGCAGACTCTGAGGGTGGAGGGAACATGCAGGAGGGGTTGGCCAAAGCTGGGGGGCAGCCAAGATTGCCCAGGAACACTGCTGTGGAAAGAGAACAAGATTCCTGGGCACACACTGGCCTTCCCAAAGGAGTGTGGGGGATTCCAAAACTCAGGCAGGTTGGGGTGGGGTGGCCTTCAGAGAAAAGATGGCCAGAAGGGAACTCCTTGGATGAAGGTGGAGCCATGGAAAATGGGAACATCCCCAAATTCTAGAGAGGATTAGGTCATCCCAGCTGAAGCCAATCAAAACTCTCCCTTGGGGAGGCAAAAAAAGGTTTTACTAGGCCAAAACTGCAGCGATCTCTAGCAGCTGCCAGGAAAGGAGGCGAGGCAAGGCGAGCCTTGGGCCCGAGGCCATGAGCCCTGGAGGTCCCACCCTGGCTAGAAAAGGAGACTAGGGGAGAGCTGGGGGGCAGCCCAGAAGCTGGGGGAGGGCGGAGCTGTCTGAGTTGTATGGTGGTGATGGGATGCCCTTCTGGAAAAACAATTAGGTCCTCGTCAGAGGCAGCCAACAAAGCTTCGCACACTGGGGCTCTGCGATTTTTTTCCCTTAAGAAAGACAAAAAGCAGGATTAGCATTCCTTCCATAAGAGATGTTCTACTGATTTATACGTATGGCGTTTTTCCCCCCAATAAACCAGAAGTTTAAACTGGGGATCCTGCACTTCCCTCCTAGTTAGAGCCTTGGCGGTGAATGAATGTGGGTTCAAATTCCAGGGCAGCGGTTGACCTTGGGCAGGATGCTTGACCTCTGAGTCTTGTAAAATGGGGATCACAGTACCTCGCAGGTGTCTGTGGGCAGCCATCTTCTCCCCTCCCCCAAGCCCTGGGTTCAGAGAATGAAAGGAAACATGCTAACTGTGAAGGTAGACAGTCAAGCGTATGGAAGGATATCTCCTGTGTGGGGAAAGCCATGGGGGCTGGTTTCTAGGGGCCAGAGGGGAGAGTGCAGTGCCAGAGCGGTGCCCCTGGTCCCAGGGTGGGGACCTGGTCCTTAGTCAATGTCTCCCAGTTCAAACTCCCTTCCTCCTAGGCACCACCATCTGTTCCCACTTCTCTCAGGCCCTAAAGAAATGGTACAGAGCCCTTGGGAGAGGAAGCATCCTTTTCCCAGACACCCTTGGGGCTAGAAATCCCCCAAACCCGACGTCCTCCCAAGGTGCTGACGTCAGCCTGAAACGGCGGCTGCTGAGCTTTTCTGGTAACCTCTTCCTGCCAGCGGCCACCTCCGGGAAGGACACGGTTGGGCCCCGGGCCAAGTCCTGCAGCTGCTCCGCACCTGCCCGGCCTACTCGGACCGTCTCGCAATCCTGGGGCCTTGAGGGGCAGGGGTGGCTGGTTGGCCATTCCCCTCCCTGTCGCCACCCTCTCCAAGAAGCCAAACCAGCCCACCAACCGCAGATTCCTAGTGCCTCCTCTTGCTGGTGGGAATGGAAGCAGAAGTACCTCCCCTCCCCTGTCCTCCACTCCCTCCCTCCCCCCTCCCACCCCCATCCCCCAGGACTGCTCTTTTGCCGGTCCCATCACAGGCTTCGACAGGCATTTGAGTCTTGTGTCCACGTAACTCCCGTAGGAGACAGAAGCTCTGACCCCTGGCCCCCCATTAGGGATTTTTAGGCCAACGAGTTATAGAATTTTAGAGCAGACATAAGGATCTCTCAAACCAGGCTGGTGTCCTTCAGTGAGTGGCTTCTGGGTGCCAGGCACAGCACTCAAGGCTTCACAGGCATTAGTTAACCCTGACAACAACTGCACAAGGGAGACATTATGACTGAGCTCTTGTTTGCAGATGGGAAAATGGACACAATGAAAATGGACTTAAGCAACTTGCCTAAGGCCGCAGGGCGGAGCAAGCCAGGTCTTGTGACTTCAAAGCTGAACTTTGCTACCATGTTACACTTCTCAAGGCATATTTTGTGGATCATTTGTTCCCGTAGATCTGCCAGGAATGAGAGAAACCTGTGGTCAAGCATGCCAGGGAAGTACTCTAGATTCAGCTCCACTTTGTGGAATGTCTCAGAGCATATTGACAGATTAAAGGCTCTGAAAAGTCCTGCAGCAAGTAAATCTGTTTAACTCTCTCTAACCCAGTGTTTCCCAAACTTATTTGCACCTGGGAACCCCACCCCTTTTTACAAGCGAGACACTGTTACCATCCTGGAGAATGTGCTGTGGGAGATGCCACACAAGATCACATTACCTGTCTTGTTCAGATAGCGCCTGGCACATACTAGGAGCTCAATAAACATGGGCCGGATAAAATTAACACACATTTCCCCCATTTCTGGTCATGCTAGCCCATTCCCCAAGATTCCTTTCCCTGAAGAGTCCCTCAGCCGTGTAAGATACTTCACATCCTACAGATGACCCACTCCTGATGGCACCCCTGTGTGGGTCTTCTTGGCTGTGCTGGGGTCACATGGAGAGAAAATTCCATTTAGGCAGCTCCTGAGGCCTCCCCTATTTTAGCCCCTCAGTGGTCTCTAGTCTAAGGACAAAGGGAAAGTTCTGAGACACTTCCATTCAGTTTTGGCCCAGGAATATGGGTGTGGATGAGGGTGTGAAAACCTCCCACCATTCATCCTCTCCCAGCCCCTCAAGCCCTCCCAGCAGGACAGTGCAGACCCTGAGGCGTCCTTCCACCCCTGCCAGCACTCACACCTCCGTTTTCACCTTCCTTGGCACCCTGCCCCGTCACCCCTCGCTCCCTCCCTCTACTTTTTATACCCTATCAGCCCCTCTTACTTCCTACCCTCTCGGACTCGCTTGAACTCCAGGCTAGACTGGAATCAGATCCTCACTGGGGACCGTGAACACACAGCAGGCCAGGCCCCTGCTCAGAGATTCAGGTGTAACTGCTGTGGGATGGGGCTCAGACCTTCTGTACCTTCAAATACAGCGAGGTCAGGAACGACGGATGCTCACCAATACCCATTGCCTTTTTTCCTGTCCTTTGGTGACACCCCCTTGGCAAGCCTCCCAGCCCGGAGCAGGTGCCAGGGTGCCCCACCTGCCTGCTCCTGGCTCCTGAGCACTGCTGGGAAAAGGCCACCACCACAGCACTGGCACCACTACGGACTCAGACTCCCATCTCGGTGCCACCTGCCAGCACATGTAGCAGTCCTGGGTCTAAACCACTTACTATTCTGGGTCTTCGTCACTCTCCCTGTGCTCCCTTCCGACCCCAAGTCTAATGCTTAGCTTCTTGTCTCCTACTACTGGAAAAAAAATTGAAGCCACTGGGATCACATGGTTTCCATCAAATTCTCGCTCCCTACCAATTCTGCTACTGCCACCCCACTGCTTTCCTGTTAATTTTAGAAGCAGGCCAAAATCCAGGTCAAATCCCCCAGCCTATAGAGTCAGGCTGCCAGGGTTCCAATCCCATTTACATCCCTGACTGGCTATGTGATCTCGAGCAGATTTCTTAATCTCCTCAGTGCCTCAGTTCCTCATCAGTGAAATGGGATGATGCTTGCCTTTACCTCACAGAGTTGATGGAAGGATTAAACGAGACAGGCCACACAGAGAGCTTGGCACAGGCAAATGCTAACAAAGGCTAGTTATTGTCACCTCCCTCTCTGCCTCCTCCAAACCTTGTTCCATCATTATGAACCTCTCCCTGTTTCTAGCTCATTCCTCTCAGCCTATAAAGAGACTCCTGTCTCTCCTGTCCTAAAAAAATCTCTTCTTAATACTATGTTCTTGATTTCTCTCGTCCCTTCTCATCCAAACTTCTCAGAAGCATCCTTTATCAGCTTGTTCTTTTCCTTATCTCCCTTCTGTTCCTCAGGGACGTGGCTTCTGGCTCTACCATAGTTCTGACATTTGTCGGGGTCACCAAGGACCTGGCTAAGACCAGTGGGCACGTCTCAGTCCCTGACCTCTGCCTCCTGCCCTTGACTTTGTTAATCATGTCCTCCTTTGTGAATCAAGCCTCCTTTGGCTTGGCTTCTGTGCTTCCTTATCACTCCCTTGGTTCTCCTTGTACTTCCTCTGCCTTCCCCTCTCTGTCTCCGGGCTTCTCATCCGCCGCTGGCCCCAGGAAGGCTGTGGGGACCCTGAGTCTGTCCTTGGTTCATGGGTCTCCTCTGCTCTTGCATTCCTTTCAGGTGATCTTAGCAGCTCTCATGGCTTCTACTTCCACTTGATGGTTGATACCTGCTGTGAGCTGAATTGTGTGCCCCCAAATTCATATGTTGAAGCCCTAATCCCCAATGCTACTGTATATGGAGACAGGGACTCTAAGGAGGTAATTAAGATTAAATGAGGTTATAAATTCAGGGCCCTAATCTGATAGGACTGATATCCTTATACAAAGAGGAAGAGACAACAGAGATCTCTCTTTCTAGGCTCACACAGAGAAAAGGTCACATGAGGACACAGCGAGAAAGTGCCATCTGTAAGCCAGGAAGAGAGGTCTCACCAGAAACTAACTCTGCTGGCACCTTGATCTTGGACCTCTAGCCTCTAGAACTATGAGAAAATAAATTTCTGTTATTCAAGTCACCTGGTCTGCGGCATCTTGTTATGGCAGCCTGCGCCGACTAATACAGTACCTAAGTATACCAGTTAGCTTTTCCTGCATAACAAACTATTACAAAATTTAGCAGTCGAAAACAAAAACCGTTTATTTAGCTTACCTTTCTTCAGGTCAGCAGTTTGGTCTGGGCTCAGCTAGGCGGCTCCTCTGGTCTTGGGTCTGTGGTCAGCTCCTGGTTTGGCTGGGCACTGGTTGGTCAGGGTGGCCTCAGCTGGGATGGCTCATCTCTGGTCCATAGAGTCTCTCATCCTCCAGCAGGCAGGCCCAGGCTTGTTTTCGTGGCAATGCAGCAAGGTTCTAAGAAAGCAAGCAGAATGGAGGTTTGGAAGGAAAACCTCAAACTAGGCAGACATCTGGGCCTTTCCATTCATACCTGGTACTCTGGTAGTTGACTTCTCAAATATCAAGACATCTTGAACAATGAACTAGGAATATAGAATAATAAATAAGAAAAATAATATATATATATATCTGAATCACTTTGCTATACAGCAGAAACTAACACAACATTGTAAATCAACTCTACTTCAATAAAAGAAATTTTAAAAAAAGAATAATAATTAAATAAGTAAACTCTGGGAAAACGCATAGCATTTTAAGGTATAGTTGACAGGACCTGACAGATGTAGAGTGAGGAAGGATGAGGAAAACAGGCCTCCTCCTGGGTAGACAGCTTGCTGGACTGGATGGAGGGTGGAAATAATTTGCCAAGCACTTATTACTTGTTGGATACTGTTCCAAGCACTTGGTACACACAGAACACTGAGGTGATTGAGAAAATGTCTCTAGAGCCAGACTTGCTGAATTTGAACTCCAATTCAGCCACTGACACAGAGAAAGTCACTTAAACTTTCCAGGCCTCTGGTTCCTCATCCGGAAAATAGGCATAATAATGGCACTTACCTCACTGAGCTGTCATGAGGATGAAATGAAATGATACATGTGAGCCACATAGAAGTGCCTGGCTCATATGGTGCCCTCTAAATATCTGTCATTGTCATTATTGTCTCATTGTCATTATTTGTCTCAACCCATGACGTAGGCGATTTTGTCTCTATTTTACAGGTGAAGAAACTGAGGCTTGGAGAGGTTAAATAAATACCCTAATATGCAAGATTAGGATGTGGCTTTGGACCCAGGTGGTCATAAGTCCAGAAGCTATGTTCTTTTTTTTTTTTTTTATTGAAGTATAGTTGATTTACAATGTTGTGTTAGTTTCAGGTGTACCACAAAGTGATTCATTTATACATATACATAAATATATATATACTTTTTCAGATTCTTTTCCTTTATAGGTTATTATAAGTTATTGAATACAGTTCCCTGTGCTATATAGTAGGCTCTTGTTGTTTATCTATTTTATATATAATAGTATGTATCTGCTAATCCCAAACTAATTTATCCCTCCCTCCCCTTCCCCTTTGGTAACCATAGGATTGTTTTCTATGTCTGTGAATCTGTTTCTGTTTTATAAATAAGTTCATTTGTATCCTTTTTTAGATTCCACAAATAAGTGATATCATATGGTATTTGTCTTTCTCTGACTTACTTCACTTAGTATGATAATCTCTGGTTCCGTCCATGTTACTGCAAATGGCATTATTTCATTCTTCTTTATGGCTGAGTAATATTCCACTGTGTATATATACCACATCTTCTCTATCCATTCATCTGTCAGTGGACACTTAGGTTGCAGAAGCTATGTTCTTAATCACCGCTTCCTTCATATTCCTCCATCTACCATTCATCCACAGGAAGGGAACATGTTTGGGCTTAAAGATACTGAGTACGGTTTTAGATATAGATGTGGAGTTGCCTCTAGGACAGCCAGGTAGAGACTTCTATTCAGCAGTTGGGTTTGTATGTGGAGTATAGAAATCAAGATATTGTAGACAGATAGGGATTGAGCCACGGGCAGATAACATCATACAGGGAGATGGTAGCATGAGAACGGAGGAGTGCCCGGGGCACATTTAAGGAGAGGATGGAGGAAAAGGATCCCATAACGGAGCTTGAGGATGAGCAGCCAGAGAAGGGAGAGGGAGGTTTTGGAGGAAGGGAGACCATAAGTCTGAGTTTGCCTGGGGGAGTCTTGGTTTAGGACAGCCTGGCATAATAATTAATGAGTGCCCTTTTTCACTTTAAACAGTGGCCCAGTTTGGAAGATGAATTATGTATTCACCCTCCTTAGAGGGTCAAGGAGGAGGAGATGTCGATGTGAAATACTGCATAGAGGACAAGGAAGGTAAGTTTGGAAAGTGGGTTCCGTTGGAATTGGATTTGGCAAACTGATGACCTTGGAGAGAGGTTTCTGGGGAAAAAAGATGGAAAACAGATTGGATCAGGCTGAAATCTGAATAAGAGACAAGTAGAGATAACAAATGTTCACAAGTCTTTCCAGAAGCGTGTCTGGGAAGGGAAGAAAGAGACAACAATAGGGAACGGAAGAGAAGGACTCCCCTCCCAGCCGCACTCCATAGGGAAGGGATTCGAGCATGTCAGACCCAACAGGGAGGAAGCCAATGGATAGAGAAACTGACAGGCAATCAAGAAGATTGCTGATGGATCGAGGTCCCTGGGGAGCCAGAAAGTACTAGAGTCCAGAAAAATGAGAAAGAACCTTTTTCTCTGGCTGCGCCGCATGACATTTGGGATCTTAGTTCTCCGACCAGGGATCGAACCCGAGCCCCCTCTGCAGTGGAAGTGCAGAGTCCTAACTACTGGACCGCCAGGAAATTCCCAGGAAAGAGCCTTGAAGAAATAAAGTGGGAGATTTAAGAAATGGTGGGAAAAATTGTCCCAAGAAGGTGGGTTTCTGGGCACGGAACTGATGAAGGGGACAGCATCATCTTGCAGACTCATTCGGCTGTGGCAGAGCATGGTCAGTGGTGCCTGGGTCTTTCCTTGGCCATAGACTCTTCACCTCCCCCCCACCCCAAATGCACACACCTACACATGCGTGATCTCTACACATGAGTCAGGAGGCTCACAGCAAACTGATGCCCACAGAGGAGTCCAGACCACAGTGAGGAAGCTCTGCTCCCTGGAGTACTTTCCCGGGGCTTGTGTGTCCTCACCCCAAAAATCTGTTCTGTCCATCGCCCCCAACTGATCCATAAATGCTCTCAACAGCCACGAAGGCAGCTCCTTCTTCATTTTAAAAGATGTTCATAACATGCTACAACTCCCAGGTTTGTAGGTTACTTTTCGCCAGTTACAGTCAAGCCCAGCTGCATCCAGGTACCTCAAGGGGAGAGGTTCCTTAATCCCGTCGGTGTGGTTACTGGAAGTCTCTTCCTAGGGAGGGTTCTCCTGAGGGTCCTTCCTGGAAACCCATAGGCCCATTCCTGGAGTCTGGGCTCCCCTCCTTGATCAGAGAGGAACGCCCTTTCCAGCTGCCCCCTCCAGACCCCAGGCCACGTAGCCCTCTGGGCGCTGAGCCTCTGATTGAGGATGTCCCTTTCACTCCCAACCCATGGAAAGACTATGTCTGTAAGAATTCTCTTCATCTCTTACACTTTATCATTTAATGAATAGTAATGCGATAGAGAACAGCGCCTTTCATTTATTCAGCAAATGTTTGTCAAGCTCCATGGCATTCCAGGTGGAGTGCTGGGAAGGCAGAGGGGGTTAGTGCGTGCTCCCGGCGCTAGAGGCGTCCTTCTGAGGCCACGCCTGCTTTGTCCTATTAGAGCCCACCCAGCCACCCAAATAATTCTGAAGAGCTGACAGCATTTAGAAGCAGTGTCATATGAATCGCCACAGAATTTTGGCTTAAGATGGCGAAAGTCTTTACTGCTATTAAACAGCAGTTTATTTCTATAGAAATAGAGGCCTGTGTAAAGGTAGTATGACAGGGGAAGGTAGGTCTTATTATACACTGCAGATGATGGATCGGAGACACAGAGAGGTGAGCGGTGCTTTGAAACCCTGCAGGTGATCAGTGAGGGGCCAGGGGACAGCCCAGACCCTCTGTCTTCTGAACTGGAGGATGAAGAATCCAAGAGGAGACAGGAGAATACAGGGAGAGAAAAAAATGACCTGGAGAAGAGTTGATGAAGAAGCGGGGAAATAGTCAATGAAGTGATGTGGATAGAATAGACAACAGACAGAGGTGGGTCGAATCTTTGAATGGACGGACAACTAAAATCCTCTGACAGAAGGAGAGATTCCCAGATCTCTTAATTCCCGGTGCATGGGCACCATGGCCTAAGGCAGACTTGAGTCCCTTGCAGAAAGGGCAGCCCCCTGACCTCACCACAATTCCACCCTGACCCCTTTCTCTTGTCACCACCCTGCACCAGCCCCTGTTTCAGCGAGCATGCTCTCTCACCCAGGACTTACTGCCATGACCCCTCTCTGACCTGCATGCCCACCCACCCACTGGACACCTCCCCTGGTGGCCTCACAGCCACCTCAGTGACAGTGTTTCATTCATTTATTATATTCCATCTTGCAACCTGCATTGTGTGCCAGGAGCCACTTGTGCCAGGCTCAGAGGAGACAATAGACAGCAAGCAGACATGGTCCTGCCCTTACTGGGAAGATAGAGATAAGTCAAATAAACAACAACTTGTTACAATACATTATGAGGACACCCTACTCACCCTATCCCACCTTCAAGCCTGGATACTAGCATCATCATCAAGCAGCAGTTGGAACCTCCCAGAATCCTGGGTCCTCCGGGCTTCTCCACCTCCTGCATGCCCCCATGTCCAGGTGATTCTCTGTGCCAGTATGTCACCTCCTTTTCTTTCTCCATGACCTCTGCCTGGACTCCTAGTCTACCACCTCCAATCTCCACCCAAAACCCTCCTCCACATTGCTGCCCAAGTTTCCTTTTCTATATTACTAGTGTGATCACAGTATTCCAAAGATTAAGAACTTCTTTACAGGAACTTCAAAGAGAAATAGTCAGAAAGTCATTGGAGATAGAATTTAATTCAAGACTCTTGGTCCATAAGAGAATAAGTAGATGTGGATACACACACACACACAGCATGTAAAAGAACTAAATAACATAAATAATAAGGTAGGACTAATTTATATGGGGTTTTTTCCTTTAAAGATAGATAATAGAAGAGCCTGAGGAAAATTCACCAAAATTGACCATATTTTAGGAAATAAAGAAAACCTTAATAGATTTCAAAAAGCAGAGTATAAATGATCTTCTGATTGTAATACAGTAAAACTAGAATTTAATAACCAGCAGAAGATAAAAAGTCACTACCACCTGGAAATATGTTTTTAAAATTTATCCTAAACAACTTGAGTTAAAGAGGAAATACAAATCAAGAAAGGAAGATTATCTAGAAAGTAATAATAAGCTCTTTGGAAACATCAAAAATGATGAATGCACAAAACTTTTATCCATGCTCTTTTTTCCCTACCACATTTGAAAACCCCCTCTATAGTTTGTACCCCGTGACACCCTACCCACCTTTCTCTGTTCTCCCCATATTTCCTTGGCTCTTGCCACTGAATTTCTCAACAGTTCTAGAAGCTGCCACCTTCTTTTACCCCTCCACACCTTTGCACCTTTATGCCATTTGCCTGGAATGTCCTTTCCCTTCTTACCTACCTAGCAAACTACCTACCTGTTTACTCATTAAGACTCAGCTTTGTGGTCCCTTCCCTTGTGACGCTTCACACAGAATCGTCCACCCCTTCTCCCTGTCCCCAGAGGCCTTGGCACCGTCCTCTGGAGAAGATGGTGAGTGAAAAGAGAACCAGGGTCAGGTCTCAGCTCCCCAGGCCAGCAATTTCAACACCGTGTCACTCACACCAGCTCCCTTGTCCCTGTCACCTTCCACCCTCTTGGCAGCTGATTGCATTTCTAGGGGCTCTTTGCTCTAGGTCAGTTAATATCGATGGATAAAACAAAACAAAAACAGGAGATTGTGTTAATTCTGCACACGAACAAACTCATCTGTCCTTAGCTGACCCCCACCCCCTTTAGGCTGGCTCACAAATAGCCTCCTCTTGGGGCCCTCACACAGTGGTTCCCAGAATATGTCCCAGAGATTACATGTGTCCTTTGAGATATGAATGGGGTTTTCTGTGTTTTGTTTTGGAGGAAGTTAAGGAAGGAAAGTGTTCCCCAATAAATTTGCGAAATGCTAGGTTAAACAAAAAGTTATATCAAATCACCACGATGTACACTTCAAACATCTTACAATTTTATATGTCTATTATACCTCAATAAAGCTGAAATTTCCAAAAAGTGTTAAACTGGTCTCATGTTGAACAGTTTATCAGGGGACTACACCGGTGGTCCAATGATTAAGAATCTGCCTTCCAATGCAGGAGACGTGGGTTTGATCCCTGATTGGGGAACTAAGATGCTACACACCATGGGGCAACTAAGCCCGCGCGCCACAACTAGAGAGTCCGCGCGCCTCAATGAAGAGCCCGCGCGCCGTAATGAAAGATCCCGCATGCCGCAACTAAGACCCGATGCAGTCAAATAAATAAATTAATTAATCAATTAAAAAAACCAGTTTATCAGAACTTTTTTTTAAAAAATAAGTTTTATTTTTATTTATTTATTTATGGCTGTGTTGGGACTTCGTTTCTGTGCGAGGGCTTCCTCCAATTGCGGCAAGCGGGGGCCACTCTTTCTTTTGTTTTTCTTTTTTTAAATTTTATTTATTTATTTATTTATGGCTGTGTTGGGTCTTCGCCTCTGTGCAAGGGCTTTCTCTTGTTGCAGCAAGTGGGGGCCACTCTTCATTGCGGTGTGCGGGCCTCTCACTGTCGCAGCCTCTCTTGTTGCGGAGCACACGCTCCAGACGCGCAGGCTCAGTAGTTGTGGCTCACGGGCCCAGTTGCTCCGCGGCATGTGGAATCTTCCCAGACCAGGGCTCGAACCCGTGTCCCCTGCATTGGCAGGCAGATTCTCAACCACTGCGCCACCAGGGAAGCCCCCGCGGGGGCCACTCTTCATCGCAGTGCGCGGGCCTCTCACTATTGCGGCCTCTCTTGTTGCGGGGCACAGGCTCCAGGAGCGCAGGCTCAGTAGTTGTGGCTCACGGGCCTAGTTGCTCCGCGGCATGTGGGATCCTCCCAGACCAGGGCTCGAACCCGTGTCCCCTGCATTGGCAGGCAGATTCTCAACCACTGCACCACCAGGGAAGCCCCTATCAGAACTTTTAATCACTGATAAACATTATGAAGTACCAAATAGTATGCAAATTTCCCCAGAGTACTTGAACTTGGAACCTTTTAGTTAACCATGCCCTATTACATCGTGAAGAACAGTAACATTTTCTTCTTTTTTTTTTTTTAAAGATTTAATTTTACTTATTTTTGGCTGCATTGGGTCTTCATTGCTGCATGGGCTTTCTCTAGTTGTGGCGAGCGGGGGCTACTCTTCGTTGTGGTGCATGGGCTTCTCCTTGCAGTGGCTTCTCTTATTGGGGAGCATGGGCTCTAGGTGTGCAGGCTTCAGTAGTTGTGGCATGCGGGCTCAGTAGTTGTGGCTCACGGGCTCTAGAGCGCAGGCTCAGTAGTTGTGGCGCACGGGCTTAGTTGCTCCGCGGCATGTGGGATCTTCCCGGACCAGGGATTGAATCCGTGTCCCCTGCATTGGCCGGTGGATTCTTATCCACTGTGCCACCAGGGAAGTCCCAAGAACAGTAACTTTTTTTGAAACAGAGTGGAAAGTGCTACACTCCTTTTCCTCACCATTAGCGGCTGACCTGACCTTTTGTTTTACTGGAGAATTTGAAGCCATACAGAAACTGCTCCCTGATCCAGCTTCCTCCCTGACACAAACTCCCTCTCCTTCACATTTTCTCTTCCTTTCCATAGAACTCAGAGAATCATTCTTTCCTTATTCTTTCCTTATATTCTCGATGCAGTACATTCCCTTGCTCCATTTGTCTCCTTATTCATCTCTTTCTCTTTCCTGATACCACTTCTCCACTTTCAGTCATTCTTGTCTTAGTGTGGATCCCCCTAGAAGCAGACCCTGAGGTGGGAGGGACTGGATAGGTGAAGGGGGTGGGGTAGGGAAGGAGTGATATGGGAAAAGAAAGTCACCAAAAGCAATGGCAAGCCAAGTACAACAGTGAGCACTGGAGGTGAATCCCGCAGGGCAAACTGGAAAACATTACAGAACACGTGCCTCCAAAGTATTCCTGCGAAGGGGTGAGGGAGCTGGGGCATTCATGCCCCATATGTCAGGCATCGGTCAAGGGCTACGCAGGATGAGGGGTTGTTACTTCCCAGGCACTCCCCCTCAGCCGTGTGTTTGCCAAAGTGGGTTCCCACACCTTTAAACCAGTGGTTCTCAACTGGGGGTGATATTGTCCCGCCAGGGGACACTTGGCAATGTCTGGAGACATTTTTGATTGTCACACTGGTTGTGGAGGTGCTAATAGCATCCAGTGGATAGAAGCCAAGGATACTGCCAAACATCACAATACACAGAAGAGATACCCTCCTCCTCTCCAGCCCTCCACCCCAAGCCTAACAAAGAATTTTCTGGCCCAAAATGTCAATAGAGCTGCGGTTGAGAAACCTTCACCTTTAACAGTGACACAGGTACTGGCAGAGGGCATGCCAGAAATGGTAAGGGGATCCCCTTGAGAATATGAGTAGAGTCTGCTATGGTGCTCGAGGCACTCTAGTCTAACATCAACTGCAAAATTCTCTCAACCTTGCTACCCCTTAAGCAGCCATTCCATCTGTTGTGGACTGAATGTTGTCCCCCCAAGATTCACTGTCCCCAGATGTGATGGCATTAGGAGGTGTGTCTTTGAGAGCTAATTAGGATTAGATGAGGTCATGAGGGTAGAGGCCTCCTGAATGGGATTAGTGACCTTGTAAGAGTCATAGGAGCACTTGCTTCCTCTCTCTGCTCTCTGCCACGCGAGGACACAATGAGAAGTCAGCAGTCTACAACCCAGAAGAGAGTTCTCATCAGAACCAGATGATGCTGGCATCCTGATCTCGGACTTCCAACCTCCAGAACGCTAAGAAATAAATTTCTGTTGTCTATAAGCCACCCAGTCTGTGGTGTTTTGTTAGAGCAGCCTGAACGGTTTCAGACACCACCCCTCTCTCTCCTTGTACGCTCACATAGCTGAAGAGTACCCACCCCTCTGCTACCACGTCTTCACACCCAGTCTCCTGCTGGCCTCCTGTGATCTGGCCTCTCCCATCACGACTCTGAACATCTTTCCTCCGGAGATCACTAGTGAAGTCATGATTGCTAAATTGACACTTCTTGCAACTTACTTTGCTGCACTTCTCTGCATTCTTTGAAACCCATCTTCCTGGCTTTGGGACACCCTGTGGCCCTGGTTCAGCATCTATTGCTCCAACTAAGTGAAGACTAGTCACTGGCAGCAGGTCAAGGGGAGCTGGCAAGGACCTGGAAACCATGGAACCTGAGTCCACATAAATACAGGGGATTAAGGCCATCTCGGTGAGTCAGAAGCCAGACAAGCAATTCTAGAAAACAAGGTGCCCCAAGGGCAATGCCAGGAGGCATTCCAAAGGCAAACAGCAGCCTGATGAAGCTCCCAGGTGCATGCAGCATGAGGTCCCAGAGCTGAGACGGCAGCAGGAGGGCTGCAGGGTCAGAGGAAGTAGAAAGGGATGCTGGTCCAGAGCAATCACAGTGCTAGTGCTGGACACGAGCCCTGGCGGTATCCTCAGGAAGTCAGGCCAAACAGAGAAGCAGTGAAGAAAGCAAGTGATACGATCGTGTGAAAATGCAACAGTATTTTCAAAATGCAAAATGCAAAATGGTACCAGGATGGCAGAGGGGAAAAGTCAAAAAAGCCTTCGTGGAGTCGGTGACACAGGAACTGGGTTTTGAGTGAAGAATCAGAGTCAGACCCCAAGCTGAAAGAAGAGGATGACACCAGAGAGGGGACATCGGGTGCAAAGGCACAGCACCAGAGCCATGAAACGGTCCTTAAATGTGACTGGAGGGCAAGTTTGTGGAAGTGTTTAGGGTACACTGGCAAGCTCACTGGGGGCCTTGAATGCCAAGCCAAGGACCCAGAACAATCCTGTGGGAAATGGTGAATGATCTTTAAGTCCAGGAGAAGTGTGATCAGATTTGACCTGAGACAGTTAAAAGGTCACGTGGTTGTTTGAACAGACAAAGGAGATAAAGGCAAGCACTGAAGCATCAATCATTTATTCAGTAGCTTTTTATTAAACACTCCATGTCAGGCAGTAGTCTCAAGACTAGGGATACAGACTTGAACACATAGACAAGGCTCTCTGGCCTCAAGTAGTTTGTGTGTGTGTGTGTGTGGTGAGGAGACAGAAAAGAACAAATCTACAAATAAACAATATGGTTCAAAGGAGTTTGGGAAGAATAAAGCCGTGCGATGTGATGGAGTCACTGGGAGGCTATTTGAGGCAGAACAGGAGGGGAAGCCCTCTCAGAAGTGATGATACTTGACCTCAATGCTCTGTGAAAAGAGCCAACCTGCCTATGAAGCTTGAGGGACAGAGCCTTCCAGGGAGGCAAGAGTTCAAGCAAAGTCCCTGAGGTGGGAGTTTGAAAAACAGAAAGAAGGCCAGTGAGGGTGGCAGTGGAAACCAAAGGGGAGAGGATGGATTCCAGAGCTATGAGGCGTCGATTGACAGCCCTTGGTGACTGTCTGGATGGGAGGGAAAAGGAGGGAATGGGTCAGGGATGACTTCCCACGTCCACTTTGGGAACGTGGGTACCACTCCTCCCCCAGACAGAGACGGCAGAAGGAACTGGGGTTTTTTGTTTTTAAATTAATTAATTAATTAATTTGGCTGTGTCGGGTCTTAGTTGCTGTGCATGGGCTCTTTTTTGCGGCATGCAGGCTTCTCTCTAGTTGTGGCGTGTGGGCTCCAGAGCACGTGGGCTCAGTAGTTGCCCCGCGACATGTGGGATCTTAGTTCTCCAACCAGGGATTGAACCCGCGTCCCCTGTATTGGAAGGCAGATTCTTAACCACTGGACTGCCAGGGAAGTCCCAGGAACTGGTTTTGATGAAACGCAATGGATTATGTAGTGAGCTGAATAGTGGTTTGTCCACTTGGACGAATGATATGTCCAAGTTCTAATCCCTGGAACCGTGAAGGTGACCTTATTTGGAAGAAGGGTCTTTGCAGACGTAATTAAGTCAAGGATCTTGAGATGAGACCATCCTGGATTTAGGGTGGGCACTAAGTCCTATGACAGGCATTCTAGGAGAAAGGCAGAAAGAGATTTGAGATGCAGAGACACTGAAGGGAGGCAAGAAGGCTCAGTGAAGATGGATACCCAGATTGGATTCATTGTAGCCACAAGCCAAGGAACACCTGGGGCTACCAAAAGCTGGAAGAGGCGAGGAAGGATTCTCCCCTAGAGCCTTCAGAGGGAGCATGGCCTTGCTGACACATTGACTTCAGATTTCTGGCCTCCACAGCTGTGAGAGACAAAATTTCTACTGTTTTAAGCCACCAAGTATGCGGTAATTTGTTATGTCAGCCACAGGAAGTGAACACAGGCCACTCCATGTTGAGTGTGGGGAGCTAGATGGAGGAGTTGGCTGGGCAGGTGGATACATGGCGCTCCCCTCAGGAGAGAGGCCAGGGCTGGAGGTAAAGCTTTCAAAGCCAGTTGACCTTACAGGTGACGGTTTAAACCCACATCAACACAGAACCTGGAACACGGCCCCAGAAGCTCTTTCTCAGAAGTACAAAACAAAAAGCTTCCAGATTTTTTTGGAACAGATTTCACTCACTGTTGTAACCAAACACCCACACTATATATCAATGAAATATAATGTTCATATCAAAGAATATGTTTATAAACATTTTAATATCTTCTAATAAATTAAAGAACCGTTTTGTCAGATTATTTTCTTAAGTCAAGAAGGCTTGTGGGCTTCCCTGGTGGCGCAGTGGTTGAGAATCTGCCTGCCAATGCAGGGGACACGGGTTCGAGCCCTGGTCTGGGAAGATCCCACATGCCGCGGAGCAACTAGGCCCGTGAGCCACAATTGCTGAGCCTGCGCATCTGGAGCCTGTGCTCCGCAACAAGAGAGGCTGCGATAGTGAGAGGCCCGCGCACCGTGATGAAGAGTGGCCCCCGCTTGCCACAACTAGAGAAAGCCCTCGCACAGAAACGAAGACCCAACACAGCCATAAAATAAAAAATAAATTAATTAATTAATTTTAAAAAAAATTAAAAAAAAAAAAGAATCAGAAGAAACATTAAAAAAAAAAAAAAAAAAAAAGAAGGCTTGTACTTCCTTGAACTTCTTGGAATCTGATATGAGGCCAGCCTGTTTTACATCTGACACCACTGAAACCATAGGAGAGAAAGGCTGCAGTGGAGGAAGTGCCAGAAACGGTATTTACTAGTTTATGGTATCGCCTAGCAAAAATTCCTCCCGATGCTTCTGATGGGCTGCGGAAGCGCTTCCGTTACACAAACTGTATTTGTACCTCCTCCTTTTCATCTCTTCTCTCTAAAGTGTCTACTCACTGGTACCACAAAAGTGACTTTCCTCTCTTAGCGTCAGGTGGGCCTCGAACATTTGCAGGGTCCAGGGCAAGAGTACAAGTAGAAGCCCTTATTCCGCATGTCAAGGATTTACAAATGATTAAACCCACAAAATGTTAAATAGAATAGGGTTTGTCTACCTACCTTGACGAACGACTGCCTAATGCCCTGGAAGGTCAGGATCAAATTCAGAACTCTCAGACTTCTTGGAGTTCTGCCCTGGAACGTGGGGTGTGGGCAGGGCTCCCTCCTCACCCCTGGCCCCAACTACCTGCTCCGCAGCGCACCCAGAGGGGCTCTCAGGATGTAGACAGGCGCCCAGGGCCCGGGGCCCAGCCCCAGCTGCACGCACACCCCCACAAAGAGCGCTGCTCAACCACCCCGGGGCCTGAGCTCCACAAGGGCTTCCAGAGGACCGGCCCAGAGAAGAGGCCCTGCACGGGCCCTGGAGTTGGTTTGGGGCCATCTGGGCAGGGAATGCTGGCATCTAGGGAGAAGGCATGGACTGAATAGGTTTGACCCCTGCGGACTCCTCGACCAGTGAGGGGGGCAGGGTCTCCCCTTTCCTGGGTAGATGAGGGGTGGGGGTGGTTTGCGAGAAGCAGCAAAATAGACGAAGACACCGCCATGCTCAATGTGTGCATTTTCTTGTACACTTTTTCGTTAAGAAATGAAATGCTATAGATATGTTGAGCCCTGATTAGTAAACGTTATTATGATGCCAATATTGCATTGAGTTTTAGAAATCAAAGATCAAGTCCCTATAAAGTTTGAAAACAGTAAAACAAGACTGATACTAATGAAGCAGTATCTTGGGTGGCAGTGCTTTCCAGAAATTTTTTCACTCCTTTCTTTTTTTTTTTTTAACATTTATTGATTTATTTGACGGCACCAGGTCTTAGTTGCAGCATGCGGATCTTTGTTGGGGCATGCGGGATCTTTTAGTTGTGGTATGTGAGATCTAGTTCCCTGACCAGGGATGGAGCCCGGGCCCCTTGCATTGGGAGCACAGTCTTAGCCACGGACCGCCACGGAAGTCCCTTCACTCCTTTCTTTCTTCCTGCCTTCCCCTCTGCCTTCCTCCCTCCTTTCACTCATTCTGCCTTCCAAAGCAGGAAGAGTCTAGATGGAAACCATAGGCTTGGATGGAGCCTCCTGGGGAAAGTGTAGCTACAGTATGAAAGAAGAGGGCCACAATATCAATATCCAATAATCAAGCCAAGGAAGAGCTTCCATCAAGGAAAGTTCAGGAATGGGATGGGAAGGGGAGAAGAGACTGTGGTTTCATAGACTGGGGAGGAGATCAGAGAAGAGAGTTCTAGAGAAGGGAGTTGTCCCCAGGAGCAAATGCCTCAAGGGGCCGCCATCTTCCTGAGGCCAACTGAAGCAAGCCTGGTTCATGCCTCTCTCAAGAGCACCAGCTTTCCTCATAGCCCACGTGGGTCTGCTCCAGGCCTGCTCTTTCTTTTTTCACCCATTTCCCCCCTTTATCATGGCTCTCCACACCATTGACTTGCCAACCTCCATCTCCAGCTCTGGTCTCTTCCCTGAACCTCTGGCAGAACAATGGGTCCCAAGTGTGTGCTTTGCTCAGGAGAAATGCTCCCCTGATAATTGTCCAATGTAGTTGTCCAAGATGGAGATGTTCATCAGTGTTACTGATTCCCAAAGCAAAGACAATCTATTTCATCTCTGGAGAGAGAAGTGCACGTAAGCCCTTTATCCTATGGTCTCTCTGTCCCCTCAACACTGGATCCCCATTGCCCTTCTCCCTGCTCCCCAGAAATGCTCTTTCCTTGGCCTGGGACATTGTCCCCCCATCTTTCTCTCCCAAATCAAATGTCACCTCTTGGTGATTCCTTGGGTAGGAAGCCTTTCCCCAATATTTTGTGTGTATGTGTATACCTCTTATATTCTTTTCTTTTCTTTTTTTTTGGCTGTGCCGTGCGGCGTGTGGGATCTTAGTTCCCTGACCAGGGATCGAACCCATGCCCCCTGCATTGGAAGCGCAGAGTCTTAACCACTGGACCACCGGGGAAGTCCCAATATTTTTCATTTTATGTTTTCATCGTCTCCTCTCCCCCACCAAAACTGGGCTGGTAGGGAAGGTTTACTTTACCCAGTGTTAGAAACCAAATTTAAGGCCCCAAATTTGTAGAACATAGTAACACTCTCTTACAGAAGTTTATTTCAAAACTCAAATTTAATGGAGTAATGAGGGATGATTTTGTTCAAGAATTCTCCAATCCTTGTTAGTTTTTTTTTTTTTTTCTTTCTCCCACCCTTCAGGGGTCAGCTCCTCTGGTTGGATCCAGGTTTTAGAAGGGTAACCCACTGTTTCCTACTCTGGATTGAATGTGAGTCTATTTTATTTTTTTAATTAATTAATTAATTAATTAAATTTAGTTTTGGCTGTGTTGAGTCTTTGTTTCTGTGTGCGGGCTTTCTCTAGTTGTGATGAGCAGGGGCTACTCTTCGTCACGGTGTGTGGGCTTCTCATTGCGGTGGCTTCTCTTGTTGCAGAGCATGGGCTCTAGGCTTGTGGGCTTCAGTAGTTGTGGCGCGTGGGCTCAGTAGTTGTGGCGCATGGGCTTAGTTGCTCCGCGGCATGTGGGATCTTCCAGGACCAGGTCTTAAACCCATGTCGCCTGCACTGGCAGGCAGATTCTTAACCACTGCACCACGAGGGAAGTCCCAAGTCTATTTTATATATGTATTATTATTTCTACTT
The DNA here is from genome assembly GCF_965194805.1 of Balaenoptera borealis. NCBI lineage: Eukaryota > Metazoa > Chordata > Mammalia > Artiodactyla > Balaenopteridae > Balaenoptera > Balaenoptera borealis. The sequence continues at coordinate 33,856,917 of NC_138876.1, forward strand.
CGTTATAGGAATAAGCTCTTAGATGTTCTGCACGTATCTGACATTTAAAATTTTTTAAACTGAGCCCCTTCCCCAGTATCTGTGGGCTTGCTCCCTCATCTCCAACTTTTGTCCACATGTTACCTCTTCAGGGAGGCCTTTCTTAGTCACGCTATTGAAACTTGCAGCCCTCTCCTCCCCAGTCAATACATCCAACCTCTTCCCTGCTTTATTTTTCTCCATAGCACATATCACTGTCTGCTATACTCATATTTTATTAATGTTCTGTTAATTATCTATCTCTCGCCAGTAAAAGGTCAGTTCCAAGAGGGCAGGGTTTGCTCATCGCTGCACCCCAGTGCCTAGAGCATTGCCTGGCACATAGTAGGTCTTTACTAATTATTTATTGAATGATGAATGACTGGCTTATTGGATACCTACCCTTGGCTCCCACCTTAGACTCACCCTGTCTAGAAACAATTCTGACACCTCTTTACACCAATACCAGCTTTAAAAAACTCAGCATCATCTTTCCTCCCCATTTCTTGGGTCTCAGCCACCAAGTTCCCAAGGCTTGGCAGTTCTTGGGTGTTGTCTCTCACTGATAACCCTGCCCTTAATAGGTGCTCAGTAAAACACCATTGCAAGGTTGCTTCTGGCTATTGGGATGGAGGAAAAAGACAAAAATTCCCATTTCCTTTTTACCCTCTGAACTATTAGATATTGTAAAAATCAATAGTGCTGTGATAGACAGCGTTGGTTTCCTATCTCTCTCCCATTCTCCACCCTCGCGTCTTCACTTCAGGTGTTCAGCAGCCTCCGCCTGGCCCACTACATGTTCAGGAGATGCTGACTGTAACCCTTCAACTTGGCTGTCAGAGAAAGAGTGGGTCCAGATGAGTTTTAGCCATTCTCCATCTATATATCATCACCCTCCCAACCCTGACTAAGGGCACAGACCCAAGCTGACCCAATCAAATGCTTTCTCTCTCCTCATAGCTGTGAACAAGATAATTCCAGCTGTCTCTGTGACCACAAAGGAACCAGCCCAGGAGAAAGCTCTCACTGAGGACGGCAGAGCTGAGAGGTAAAAAGAGTCTGGGTCCTTGATGCTGTCTCTGTGCTGCTGGTCACAGGGTTCATTCAGGAACCCACCTTATGCTTGCACTGCTGGTTCATTCATGCCCTCATTCTACAAGTACTGATTAAGCACCTGCTATGTGTCAGGCAGTGTTTTGCATGCTGGGGATATAGCTGTAAATCTAAACAGACAAAAATCCCTACCTCGTGGAGCTTTTATTCCTGTGGGGGAAGAGATGAGTGACAGACCACAAAAAAAAATCTATAATAAACAAGAAAATAATATGTTAGAAAGTTATAAGTACTATGGAAAAAAATAGAGCCATTTGTTACAGTGGATTCTCAAACACTGAATTCCTGTGTGTATTGTAGTGTGTTCTTTTTTTTTTTTTTTTTTAAAGGAACGCCTTTATTTATTATTTATTTATTGATTGATTTTTGGCTGTGTTGGGTCTTCGTTTCTGTGCGAGGGCTTTCTGTAGTTGCGGCAAGCGGGGGCCACTCTTCATCGCGGTGCGCGGGCCTCTCACTATCGCGGCCTCTCTTGTTGCGCAGCACAGGCTCCAGACGCGCAGGCTCAGTAGTTGTGGCTCACGGGCCCAGTTGCTCCGCGGCATGTGGGATCTTCCCAGACCACGGCTCGAACCCGTGTCCCCTGCATTGGCAGGCAGATTCTCAACCACTGCGCCACCAAGGAAGCCCTGTAGTGTGTTCTTTTCAGTAATAAATCAAAACATCTCTTTTGGAAGTTGACAATCTTTTAGTTTGCATTGTATAAGAATATATAATTGTGCGCTGGAGTTGAGATTCTGATCTGATTTTTTTTAAAGTTCATTTGAACCCATTGTGGATCAGTGGTTGCAAACAGGTGAAAATTGTGTTGGAAATGGGAGCTTTCCTGGGGATTGTGATTTTAAAAGGTATTTGTCTTTGGACAAGTGTAATAACCACATGAATAAATCTCATGAACTGCCTGTTAGTGTTGCAAAGTTATCAGATGCAAACCAGGCAAAAGACAACAAAACAGAATAAGACACACACAGACACAGAGGCAATAATTTGAAATCTGGATTGCCACCGGACTGACAATGAAAGTGAATCGATGCCATCACATGTCACATATTTTAGAGATGCTCCTAAATTCTGGCATAAATTTATCCAACATCAAGCATCATTTTGAAATGTACCCAGAACACTATATAAAAGCTATCAAAATAGTCTAACGTTAGGAGCAGAACACAGTGTATCAGGGGATTAAAATGTGAAATCTGTGGAAACCAAATGTATATAATTGTATTTAATTACAAAACCTGGAACTGCTAAGTTTATTGACAAATTGTCAGTCCTGATGCCAAAAACAAACAAAAAAAGTAACAAATAATGATCAGAGCAAAGTAAGCATAGTGATTGACAAGATACCTCTGTCCAGTAACATAAATGACAGAAATGGCAGCTGATATAAAGCAGCCATTTTTGTTAGCACAATGAAGTGAAAGGAGTCAATGCAAATTGGTGAACCCAGTGAGATTCTGAATTCTGGTGTTATTTTAGGGTTGTCAGTACGACAACCTATGAGCTGAGTAAAGAAGTCTATGAAGATATTTTATGCTGCTAACCTCGGCCAACTGGTATGGACAACTCACCGACCCTCATGGCATAGACCAGAAGCGAGGATTTGGGATGGACGGGGAATGGGGTGGAGCTCTGGTTGGTACTATCAGAAGACCTGTCTACGTAGTCAGGTAGATGCACCAAAGCTATAGCTCCTCACTGATACAAGGATACCATTACCTTCCAGAATATGTATGAAAATTTAAGACAAGTACTTAATAAAGTTGATAAAATTGTCAGTCATGTCACAAGCAGGCAATTGAATACCTGACCTTTTTTCTTGGCTTGTGAAGAAATGGGCAGTTACTACAAAGAGCTACTGTTTTCAATGAAAGCTTGTTGTCTTTTGATTAGAAAAGTTTTTGCTTGTTCATTTAAGTTATAAGAGGTACTTCATTTTTTCACTTTCCCTTTGTGAGATATTATACCTGGATGGGCCTGGCTTTACAAATTAATCTATGTGCTCATCTAAACACCTATATATACTGTTACGAGGCAGGTGTGTGAGTTCCACAATCCAGACCAAGGAGTTTCAGTGAAGGCAAATCTGGCACCACAGGGCCAAGACTATAATTTTTTTCTATTGCCTAAAAGACTTAGTATTAACTCATCTGAAAATATGTTAGGAAGAGACACTTAAAAGACTTAATAAGAAGGCTTTAATTATTTATTTATTTTCCCCGCACTGCAAGTGGCTTAGCAGACAAGGAAACCTTTACTCCACCACTTTAGGGCATCACCTAATAACTTTAGACCTTCTTAAGACGAACAGATTCTGGAGATAACCTTCAGACGGTTTCTTTTTTTTTTTTTTTAATTTATTTATTTATTTATTTATTTATTTATTTATGGCTGTGTTGGGTCTTTGTTTCTGTGCGAGGGCTTTCTCTAGTTGTGGCAAGCGGGGGCCACTCTTCATCGCGGTGCGTGGGCCTCTCACTATCGCGGCCTCTCTTGTTGCGCAGCACAGGCTCCAGACGCGCAGGCTCAGTAATTGTGGCTCTTGGGCCCATTTGCTCCGCGGCATGTGGGATCTTCCCAGACCAGGGCTCGAACCCGTGTCCCCTGCATTGGCAGGCAGATTCTCAACCACTGCGCCACCAGGGAAGCCCCAGACAGTTTCTTAAAATACAAGTTTTTTAGTTTGTTTGATTTTTTGTTTTGAATACAATTCACATCATTTTGTTCCACTTACATCATTTTAAGTGGGAATTATTTCTCAGCATCTGACCCAATCAGAGAAGACAGTTAATCACAGCAGGAGTGAACAGTTACTAGCACTTTCTTTGTGTAATGCACTATTGGAAGTGCTCATATTAACTCATTTCATCCTCTCAGTGATGCTATGAGGTAGGTATTACCCCACAAAGAAGTAAATGTTATTGTCTTTATTTTATAAATGATGCAGCTTAGGCACAAAAGGTTAAGCATCTTGTCCAAAGTTTTCACAGCTAGGAAAGCCAGGATTAAAGCCCAGACAATTCTGGCACACAAGGCCAAACTTTTAAACATTATGCTATATAGGAACACCTTGTATTATTGTATTTCACTTTATGTGCTTTGCAGATATTGCATTTTTTACAAATTGAAGGTTTGTGGTAACCCTGGGTTGAACAAATCTCTTAGCGCCATTTTTTCAACAGTATTTGCTCATTTCAAGTCTCTGTGTCACATTTTGGTAATTCTCGTGATATTTCAAACTTCTTCTTCTTCTTCTTCTTCTTCTTCTTCTTCTTCTTCTTCTTCTTCTTCTTCTTCTTCTTCTTCTTCTTCTTCTTCTTCTTCTCCTTCTCCTTCTCCCTCTTCTTCCTCTTCCTCTTCCTCTTCCTCCTCTTCCTCTTCCTCTTCCTCTTCTTCTTCTTCATTTGTTATGGTGATCTGTGATTAGTGATCTTTGATGTTACTACTACAGCTCACTGAAGGCTCAGATGATGGTTAGCATTTTTTAATCAATTCAGTATTTTTAAGTTATGCACATTGCTTTTTAGACATGATGCTGTTTCACACGTAATAGACTACAGTATAGTGTAAACTTTTATATGCACTGGGTAACCAAAAAATATGCGTGACTTGCTTAATTGTGATATTTGCTTTATTACAGTGGTCTGGAACCAAACCCACAGTATCTCTGAGGTGTGCCTATATATTTTAAATATATAAATGTGTGTATGTATGTATTTAAAATAAGTGATACTCATTGCTGCTGCAGCAATTACCAGAAACCTAGTGGCTTAAAACAAAATGAGGGACTTCCCTGGTGGTCCAGTGGGTAAGACTCTGTGCTCCCAATGCAGGGGGCCCGGGTTCGATCCCTGGTCAGGGAACTAGATCCCTCATGCATGCCACAACTAAGGAGTCCGCATGTCGCAACGAAAAGATCCTGCGTGGCACAACAAAGATCCCCATGTGCCGCAACTAAGGCATGGCACAGCCAAAATAAAATAAATAAATAAATAATAAAACAAACAAAAAACAAAATGAATTTATCATCTTAGGGTTCCAAAGATCAGAAGTCTGAAATGGGTCTCACTGGGTTAAATCAAGGTGTAGTCAGGGCTGCATTCCTTCTGGAGGCTCTGGGGGATCTGTTTCCTGGCTTTTTCCATCTTCTAGAAGCTGCCTCATTTCTTGTCTCTTGATCCCCTTCCTCCATCTTCAATGCTGGAAGCATACCATCTTCAATTCTCATTCTGATTATGGTGCTGATTCTCCAGTCTTCCTCCTTCACATCTAAGGACCCTTATAATTACATTGGGCCCACTCAAATAATCAGGATAATGTCTTTATTTTAAGGTCAGATGACTAGCAACCCTAATTCTGCCTGCAACCTTAATTCTTCCTTGCCGCAAAACATAACACATCCATAAGATTCCAGGGATGAGGACATGGACATCTTTGCAAGGTCATTATTCTGCCCACCACACCTTACTTGGTTCAAAATTCAAAAATTACAGAACAAAAAAAGTTACAGTAAAAAATCTTTCTTCTATGCCTGCCCCCCATACAACTCCACTCCCCGGAAGCAACTGATATGATCTGTTGTGTCCTTCTAGATTTATTTTCGTGGAAGACAATTTTTCCACAGACCAGGAAGGGGGGCGGGGTTGGTTCAGGCAGTAATGCGAGTGATGGGGAGCAATGGGGAGCGGCAGTTGAAGCTTCGCTCTCTCACCTGCCGATTACCTCCTGCTGTGTGGCCCGGTTCCTAGCACGCCATGGACTGGGGGTTGGGGACCCCTGATTTAGGGGGTCTCCAATCTTTTAGTTGTTTTCAATTTTTGCAACACAAATAGTACTGTAATGAACAGCTTTGTACCCTCATTATTTGGTAAGTATGTGAGTGCGTCTGAAGAATCAACCTCTAGGAGGAGAATGACGGGGTCAAAGGGTATGTGCAATTGTCATTTTGATAACTAGTGCTAAGCTGGTCTCTTTTACCCTTTCCAAACTATAGAACTTACATTTATCTAACACATTTAATAAATATCTCTTGACTTCTAGGTATGCATTTTTGAAAATTTATTAGATGTGTTACTTGCTTTTCATTGTTTTCTTTAATCCTTTTCATGTTTTAAATTTAACAAGCTATTTTGCTTTTGTTGTAATTTTAAAATTTCCTTCTTCATGATGAGTGATACTGGCTTTTATAAAGTACTATGAACTTCCATTTAAATATATTTATTTATGTTAAAAAAAGTGAGATGATTTAAAGAAAAATAGTATGTAAATAATAATACAGATGTTACCCTGATATAGCAAAAAAATAATTTTTTATGATTAATGGCTGCTCCCTCATATCAAGTAATTATCACTTATCTAATTTTTGTTGATGTTTTTTACATAACAAAGAATCATGTCAGCAAGAAGATCCTTAAGAGAGAGGGGAAAAAGTGGCAAAGCAGCAACTCTGCAGAAGCAGCCTTCTTCAGGAGCAGATCATTGTTTGCCTTTATACTATTCTCGATGTTTTTAGCTCATATCTCATGGATGGAAGCCAGAAACTCAGGCACCCAACAGAGAAAAAGTCAATTCCAAATAGATAAATGGAAATAATTAAAACCAGACAGTCCTAGAACATTAGGAGGTCTAGCCTGGATCCATGTGCTATAAACGTACTCACCTTTTTTCATCCTTTGCTATAAACACTCAGCTGTCTCTCTTACCTACTTTATAGATTGCGGATGGCAAACTTTCATCAGGGCTATTTCCTAGGGCCTCCCCTGCTTGTGACTGAGCATATCACATTCCTCAGAGGAGAAGTGAGGTGATGCAAACCAGCTTTAAAACTTGCCTACACCAGCATTCCCCAAAGGTGGTCTACAGAAAATAATTTTGTTGGACTTCAAAGAGTATTACTTGGAAAAGGGGCTCCACGATTTATTTATGAGGCTGTTTGGCCAGAACCATGATTAACCATCTCAAGGGACTAGTGTTCCACGGACTGACCGGGCTTTCAGTGTCACTAGCCTAGACAAAATATAATTAGGAAAGTAAAACGTTGCCTAAGTCAGATAAGGCACTCCCAAAGCTAAATATAAGGATATTTGGGATTATCTGGGTTTTTTGATTATTCATATGATGATAATTTTTAGTTACCAAGTACCTACTTTGCACCAGCTACTGTACTAGCATCTTACTGACTCTTATAACGGCCCTGCAAAAGTCTTTTTTTAATCTCCATTTTTAAAAACAAACGAATTAAGGATCAGAACGACTAAGTAATTCAGTCAACAAATTTTCATTATTAAGTGCATGCTAACTACTGGCCGCTCTGCCTGACTCATTGGCTCCACGGCCCTGCTGACCTCCAGATTGGACCCTATGACCAAGAGTGGATATTCTTGGAAAACAGGTGAACAAAACCTGACAGAGCTCCCAGCATATCTTTAGGAGACATTGTGACATGGTGGCTAGGAGCAGGGGCTCTAAGTCTGAATCTCTCAGAATCTCAGCTTTCCATCTGAAAAGTGGGGCTAGAGAGAATACCCGACGTCACAAGGATGTCATGGGGATCGAACAAGATCAGACAAAGAACATGTTTTGCACGAAGCAGGCACTTGGACGTGCTTAACAAATGTCAACACGACCTATGGGGTCAAGACGTGAGAAACCGAAGTATTCGGATTTCCGTGAGAATACTTTGCCTCATCTATCTAAAACCACCAAGAGGGGGAAGAAGAGAAGGGAAAAGGAAATCAAACAATCAAAACTGCTGATTTTCTAGTTGAATTACTTTAGGGTTCGTGGTGGGGCCCTGGAGTTCGTTTCGATGTAGAGTGAGGCTCCCCAAATGGCGATCCCAGCTCACCAGGGCCAGAGAACTCGGGAGGTCAGAGCTACTCTCCTGAGGGAAAACTGTTCTGGACAGGATCACAGAGCATTCAGAATGATACACAGAATTATAAAGAAAAGAAATCTGGTGCTACAGTTGGAAAATCACAACTAACGGAAACTGAGTTTATTCTTTAAAGGTTAATAAGTCTGGTTGACTGAGCCACACCTAATAAAAGAACAGACTTAGGCGATGATGGAGACTTTATAATGGATGGAACAGGCCAATATCACCGGAAGCCCCTGATCAATGTGAATTTCACTAAGACAGTCTACCAGTCCCTAGGTGCCTCCAGAGGTGACACAATAGGGAGAGGCCAGAACTACCTATGAAGAATTCTTGCAAAAAAATGAAACTAAAAAAATTGAACCTGACTCCAATCACGTCTCTAGATTTCATTTTGTAAGGAAACAGAAGATGTTAGATGACAGCATAAAGGTGCAATCATCCAAACTCAGAGCACGGGAAACTCTATAGGACAAATGGCTCGGGTTTTGAACAAATAAATGGCATGAAAAAAGGAGTGGGGTTGGGAGGGGAATTGTTAGAGACTTATAGAGATTTTAAAAATGCAGAGTGTGGAACTTGTTTGGATTCTCTTCAAATAAACCAACTGTAAAAAGGCATTTTTAAAGACAGTTGGGGAAAATTGAACCAATTAGACAACAAGTGAACCCAAATATATTGTTGTTATATCTTATCAGCAGGATATTAAATGATATTAAGGAGTTCTTGGTAATGTTAGGTGTGATAACAGCATCAAGTCATGTTTTTATTAAAGTACTTATTGCTTAGAGCTAACTCCTGAAGTATTTACAAGTGTAATGATACGTCGTCTAGAATTCACTTTAAAATATTCCAGCAAAAATGAACAAACAAATAAATAAAATTGATTGGGGAAGGCTCAATGAAAAGACAGTGGGACAATGGTTCGAGGTGAGTGTTGAGTCAATGGGGTTCATACCCTTCTTTCTACATTTGTGTCTGTTTTTAAAATTCCAGAAAAAGTATCAAATGAATAAAATTTTAATTTTTAAAATCTTGAGAGCTTAACAAAGAGTTTTCCGAGTTTCAATCAAAGGGAAAACAAGTACCTGGTGAGATTCTAAGAGGATTTTCTGGTGGCAGCCCTGGGGAGCCCAGATTCGGCTGCAGCCTCTCAACAGCACAAGACGTCAGCTACCCATGAACATGGACCGTGAAGCCTCCCCGCACGACCATTGTAAAACTGTCTATTTGATCTGCTGCACTGGCTTCCATAACATCTGACTATCTATGGAGCTAATTAAATGATCAGCCTCAGAGCTGTGAGATGGCCCAGTTTACATGGGAAGAATCCTTCATGCAATGCGGCAGCCACTAACTGAATTCCCCTCAAAGCCATAATTAGTCATCCAGAGTTGTTCCCAGTCAAGTCCTATCTCAGATTAAAGAATTCCCAATTGGCTCCTAACACCTCCCTGGTGGTGAAGTTATTTATTTCATCTCGGCACAAACAGATGGAGGTGGGGCAGATCAGGAGAAAGCCCCCTGGGTCTGACCTGGAAAGGCCTAGTTTTTGAGTTAAGGTGTCCAGTTAGTGGGGCTTCTATTGGACTAACAGGGGCTGGGTTGATTCTTCTTTAAAGGCGCAGGCAAGGCCTGTTGACTGTGGCCCGGAAACGCTAGTCTCTGTGATGAGGCAACTGTGCTCTTGATCTTCTCTGCCAGCATCCATCAAGGCCAGAGAAGGGCCCTGAGTACCACCTGGGGCCCGGGCCTCACCCCCTTGAAGAGAAGTGATGGGGACAAAAAGCGTGTTGGGCAGAAAAGCTCCTGTGCTGGGAATAAAGACCTGGACTCAGGCGAAGTCCCCAGATTTTCCGGGGTCTCAGGGCCCTCATCTGTAAAATGCGGGCCAAAGTGATTTCAAAGACTCCTTTTCAACTAAGAAATGAGTTTAAGGGGCTGGAGTTCTTCTGGGAAATGGTGCAAATACTCAAGGTGAAATGTTTGTGGTTTCCATCCTCAGCAGAGAGGCTGTATGGCTTAGTGGTCAAGAAAGGATCTGAAACCAGGTCACCCTGGCTCTAGTGCAGCACCCACACTCACCAGCCTGCGGCCTTGGCCATGTCACTTAACCTCTTGAGTGTCAGTTTCCCCTCTGTCAAATGAGGATAACAGCAATACCTTCCTCATAACGTTTTATGAGGATCAAGGTGATGAATACATGTGAAACGGGCAGAACTTAAAGAATAAGCACCATGTAAGTGTTGCTATTATTTTTATCAAGAAAGGTAACACTTTACACATTTTCACAGCCTTAGGAATCTAGCACGATGCTGTTGATGTTTTCTGAATTAATCAGACCCTCTCCAATAATTTTAGACTTTAGAAGATGGACATTTTTATTAAAACCCTGGCCTTGACGATGATAACAATGACAACTGTTAAAAGTGATAAATTTTAATATACGATAACAATGACAAACATACATAACATGACAATGATTATGACACAGAGAAGCATTTATTGTACACTTTCTGACCTTGTTTTTTAAGTCAGAAGGTTGGAAGGACATAGGGTGGAATGGACCCCTAGGGTTTTTCAGCTTACGTCTCGGCCAGAAGTTCAAGGCCCTCTACAACATCACCACCGAGTGACGCTTCACATTCTGCTTGAATTCCTCCAGGGACACGGGACTCACTACCCCCGACAGAGCTGCTGTTTGAACCTTGCCCCAGGAGAAAATGTTAAAAGAACTGAGGATCTTTAAGCTGGAAAAAAAGAGTTTAGTGGAAACATACCTGCCTTATATATTTGATGAACCGTAATTATAATTATTATTAACATTGATAAGATTAACATTAAGCACTGTCACTAATATTTTGTTATTATGGCGATCATTTATTCAGCTCACACCATATGCCAGACACTGTGCCAAATGCTTTACACGCCTTCTCATTCAATCCTTCAACAACCCCCTAAGACGGTATTATTATTCTGATTGTACAGTTGAAAAAATTGAGGTAGAGAACAGTTAGGTAAAACTCTGCTCAAGGATATAGTTAGTGAGGGCAGAAACAGGATTCAAACCTAGATTGGTCTGACTTTGGAACATAGAATTAGAAGAGTGTGTAGAAGTTACTGAGACCCCAAGACATAGGCTATCTGGGAAGCAGGGTTTGAATTAACATGATGAGAACTTTCACGTGAGACTGAACTCATTTCAGGCAGTGAAGTGTTGACAGGGCTTTTATAAGACACACACACACACACACACACACACACACACCCCCACACACCCTGCTCAGCCTGGTGCTGGTTCCTGAAGGGGCAGCAGGTAGGTAGGAAGGGCCAGGACCTGGTGATGCTGGGAAGGAGAAATCTGACTCGTCAAGTCAAGTGGGGTATCCACAGCAGTCTCACTGCTGGAGAGAACCCCCAAATAGGGCAACTGGTGCTGCTGCACATGTGTGGGCCTCCCCACTGCTTCGTCATCCCTGTCGGTCCTGCCCCACTCCCCTCCACAATCCAGCCTATCCCGGCCCCATCTCCCTTAGCAGACAACCACTCTCGCTACTTCCTGGGGGAAGCAGAGGTCACTGGGCCGTCAGCCTCTGTGTGATGAACAAGCTGCATCGTCTTCACTCCTTCCCTCCCCATCTCCAGAACTGGGCACCTAGAACTGTTCCATCTCTCTCCACTCTCTTTCCTGAACCTTTATTCCCGGTCATCTCCTGGCTTCTTTCCACCAGTGCACCACCACACTCAACAACACAGGAAACGTAACCCACTTGATCCTGCATCCAGCTCCCCGCAAGTGGCCTTGAACCCTGTTCAGAGCCAAACGTCTGAAAGAGCAGTTGACATGCTCTCCTGACTACTCCCTGCGTCTGGCCTCAGCCCACTCCACCTGGTTCCCAACCACACCAGCGCGGGAACGGCTCCCACCACGGACATCACCGCCGTTTCCAACATCCCCAGGACACGGTTAGGCTCTGTCTTAATGTGACTGGATCTGTTCTTCACTCCCTCTTCATGAAACTCCTATTTCTCTTGGTTACTATCAAACACTCTTTCTGGTTTTATTCCGCACCTTTCTGGCTCTTTCCGGATCCTCTTTCTGTCAGCCCTCATATTTGTTTATCAGAGGCCATCTCAGTCCAGGCCCACCCAGGACCATCTGCCCACACGTGGCTTCCCCACAATCGCCCTGCTGATCAGAACCAGGACGTTCTTCGCCTGGAGCATTTCTCACACTGTGGATCCCTTCTCCTTTTTCTTCTCCTGAGGCTCCACCCCTGCCTATTCACTGGGCCCATTTCAGCCTCCAGCACCCGCCCCTGTCCTGGGCTGTCCCGGGCAGACCCTTTTCCCTCCTCCTCCTCCCCCCTCTTCCTTCCTTCTCATCCTCACTCCTTCCTGTACTGGGACTCACTCTGTGACCACCCCAGGAAGCCCAGGATGGCTTTCATGCTCCTCACGGTGTTTAATGTTCCTCCGATGTTCTCAGACACACAAAAACAAGCTGTAGATAATAGAGTGGTTACAGATCTCCAGTGCACACTGGGGTCTCCTATGGCTGCTTTCTAATAACCAGACACTTAGCTCAGGATGGGGACGAGAGAGATTCTTACACCGCACGGGGGACTTGAATTGCCTCTGTGGACAATAATTTTGTTTAGCTACCCAATAACTTTATCTCAGCTTGGCCCACTCTTAAATTCTCAGTAGATCAAAAGTGCTTAACAAAGAATGTCAGAAAACAAGTATTTTCCAAATTAACAAGAAAATTAAAAAATTATTCGAAAGAAAATAACCAAAACACCAGGGGAAATATATTAGAGATTTCAATTAGACAACCCTCACCTAAGCAGTTCTTCCTGTAAAATTCATGTAGATCATGTATCTTGTATACATTGCCTGGGTCTCCACAGACGAGATCATAAAAACGTGTTTGAAATCTATTTTTCCTAAAGTAAGAATGTACGAAATGCAGCTGCAGTGTCGATGCTGGAGAAGTGGTAAACACCGTGAACCTGAGCTTCAGCACAGTAATCACCACCACCGCCCCTCCCCCCATTTCTCGTGTACTCACTGCATGCGAGGCCCTGTGCTAAGTGCTTCAGACACATTAATTTCCTCCCCATTTCAGCACCAGGAGGCAAGTATTACCACCCCATTTGCAGGCCCTAGAGGGCTTTACTTGGTGAGCCAGGATTTCAACTTGATTCTTCCAAACTCCAGAGTCTTTACGCTTAGCCTCTGCATTCTCCTGCCACATGCTTTATTTCAAGTATCTTGCAAACCCATTCAATCCATTCATTCCCATCACCTTCAGCAAAAATCCCAGAATCCTTCCCAAATCAAACAAGGGCAGATAATGTAAATATGGAGTTCATTAACATTTTAAAAGAAATTGCAGTGCAATCTAGATCAGAGTTTCTCAACCTTGGTAACTACTCATATTTGGCTGGGATAATCTTTGTTGTGGGAACTGTCCTGTGCATTGTAGGATGTTTAGTAGCGTCTCTGGCCTCTACCTACTAGATGCTAGCAACATTTCTCCTCTGTCCCCAGTTGTGGCAACAAAAGGTTGCCAAATGTCCACTGGGTGGGTAGGTGGGTGGAGGAAACTGCCCTCAGCTGAGGACCACCCCTCTAGATGTCCAGACCATCAGCATGGACTAAACATCTCGTACCTGCCCCACTAACTTTGCATTCTCTGCTTTGCAGACTCCTGCCTGGAAGCAACAGATCTGAAATCCCACAGTAGGACAGACAGGAAGATCATGGCCATAAAGAATTCAGGAATAGGTGATCCTTAGCAGGTTGGTTGGCAGCTCACACCAGATTTAGGAATTTTTTCATATAGGTCAGTATTTTCTTGCAAAAATGTCTATTTTACCTCCCTTCACGCCAAGTCTGTTTATTTTATACAAAGTACTTTCTTGTTATGTTGCTATTAAAGATCATGGTTGTGAAGACTATGAGCACTTAAAAATGCTCGTGACAATGAAAAAAGCAGATTAAAAAGTTGTATGAACATTGTGATGGCAACTAAAGTGACAAGAGAATGATGGAACTAAGGTAGTGGGATTATGGGCAATATTTTCCTCCTCTTTCTAAGTTTCCTGTAATGTAACTTCCATAATACCTTTCAAAGTTAGAAAGTAAAATTTCAGGTGGTGTCCCCAGACATGGGTTTCCTCCCACCAACTACAGGTAGAGCCACCAGAACAGTTAACCCCGCACCACACAACTACTACCTGGACTCCCTGAATTACCACCTAGATCCACAGTTTGATCTTAGATGACATCACCTTGGATGACCTGTTCTATATCTGAATTACTGAGTTCATATAATGAAATTTATTATAACTCAAAAATAACTAACTTATTTTTGATAAAAAATTAAGATTTATTCTTCCATTGCCTGATCCCATTTTTGAATCTTGTTGAAACCTACAGTACCTTGGATCCCTCTGGGGGAGGTGTGGGTGCCTGCTCAACCCCCCACCCTTGAACCCCTTTCTTCTGAGGCAGCCCTGATGCATGGGGTGGGCCCTCAGCAGCCATGTTTGTGTTTTAGGTCCTGCCCCTAGACCCAGCTGGGGGCATAGGAACCTGGCCTGAGCTGGGCAAGTCAGGTTCTCTTTCTTAGAAATTTCAGAATTTTGAATGAAGAGACCCAGGTCCTAGGGGTTGCTGTAGCTGAATTCTGCAGGGGGCAGTTCTCTAGAAAGTCCATAATAAACTCCTGCTACTTGGATCCCCAATTTCTGTTCCTTCTGAGATTTGGTTGGTCAACATTCCCTGGGATCCTCCTCCTCCAAAAATTATAATATTATTTTATCTATCTATTTATCTATTTATTTATTAATAAGCTGGCTCTAATTGATTTTTCTTTCTTATAACTAAAAGAATCTTAACTCCTAGAGATTATATTTGAGATCTCTTTATTATTCATATAAATATTAGGCCATAAGTATTATTCTGATTCTCTTCCCAGTGATGATGTCCTGAAAACCTCACGTACCATCTGCCGTGGTTGCATCTTAAAAGCAGGAATGTTGGCTTCAGTCAGACTGATTTCAAGTCTCAACTCTGCCTCTTTGAGCCTGAGTTTCCTTATGGGGTAAGTGGACACTTAACACTCAGCTGCAGGGCTACTTCGGGGTTTAAATGAGGGCGTGCATGGGGCATGGCACACAGGATGTTTCTGTACACACCACACGCCCTGCCCCTTATGTTCTGTCTCAAGCCAGAAGATACTGGTTTTTCTTTATTAACTCATGGTCCAAAAAACTAAATCCTATTTTGCAAAACAGTCTATATCTCTATACGCGCGCTTCTCACATCGCTTTTCTCTCCCCAAATCCCAACACTTGATTTGAAGCACGTCCTCAAGGCTTTCTGCTTCCTAACCAGGATTTCCTGAGCCTTAGACGTGCTTGTCAGGTTTCTTCTGACATAGAATTAGTGTCCTCACACAAGTCCCTAACAATACGTAGTGGTTAATGGGCTTGAAACATCTTTGGAAATGCTTTACCAGTACCCCATACGTTTGGCCCAGGAATAATAATAATTTACTGAGGGCTTACTCTGTGCTTTGCTTGCATTATCTCATTTAATCTTCATGCAACTCTGTGGGGTAGGTAATACCATCACCCCCATTTTACAGAAGAGGAAACTAAGGCTCAGAGTAGTTAAGTAACCTGCCAATGTCACATAACTAGTAACTGGTAGAGCTGAGTCCAGAGCCCTGCTTAACTGTTAACTGTGCTGAATTACTCTGCTAATTTACTGCCTTTACATCACCTATGGTCAACTTCCTGGCCTGTTCTCAGTATGTGATGAGCCAAGCACCAGGATGCACCTCTTCATCCTGGGTCCAGAGCAAAGATCTCTGTATCTATGGGCCCAAGAGTCCTAACTTACAGCTCCTGGGGGCACAATATGCTGCTCTTTCCCCAAAAAAGTCCCCATTTGTGCTGCCAACCTAGGAGTTACTGCTCCTTCTTTTCCTCGTCTCATTCACCTACATGCCATCTACACCTTCAGCTTCTTTGACTTCTGTTTATTGAGCACTTACTTTGTACCACAAAAGTGTCCAGAACCTAATTCACAATAAGTATTAGCTCTTGATTCCATCATTAAGATTCACACACACACACACACACACACACAAAACCCCTCATGACGGCTCTCAGGGCCCTGTGTGAGCCAACCCCAGGCCACATCCCTGGACCACCTCCAACCCCTTCCCTCTCCCTCACGGGCTCTAGCCCTACTGGTTGCTCTGTTCTTCCAGGAATACTCTCAAGCATGTTCCTCCTTCAGAGACTTTGCACTTATCATTCCTAGCTTGCTTACCTACTTCCTTCGGTCGAATATTCCTTAAAAACTGTGCTGTGCCCTTTTCACAAATGATCTCATTTTATCCTCAGCAACCCTAGGAGGTAGGTACCACATTAGGTTGAAACTGACAATATTTGACTGCTTGACTCACACAAAAGCAATTTCATATTGTTCAACCTGGTATAATCCTTACTTTACAGATGTAGGAATTGAAGCTTAAATAATTTGGCAAAGGTCACACAGTTATAAAGTGGCAGAGCCAGGATTCAGTCTCAGACCGTTCTTATCCTGAAGTCCATGCTCTTAAGGTCTAAAATGTACCATGTGCCTCCAAGACCTTCCCTGTTTCCTTCTTGGATTTTTGTCCTTCCATTTCATCCAGGAACACCTCTATTAAGCTGAGATACAGGGAGACTGAAACACTGATACTTCCACTTTAAGAGCCCAGAGCCTTTCCATCAACACAGTGCTGCCTAGCTGGATATCCTGCATCTCTGCTGCCATCCAGCCCCTGGTGAGCCCAGGCTGCCAAAAAATGTGCTCTACTAGATTTGCACTTTCTGAAAAGTGAAGATGAATTATGAGCTGTTAGGTATTGGACACCTGACCTAAAAACAGAGAAGTGACTCAGAAACTGTGGAAGGGAAAAGGAAGCCTGAGAGTTCAAAAACACTTAGAAGGCAAATAACTCTGTAATTCTCTCACCTGTTCAGCAGAAGCCTCCTTAAGAAGTAGGCATAGGGCCAGGGGTTTGGACCTGTCTCTGAGAGTCACTATCAACACACAATCTTAGGGGCTTTAGGGAACACCAGCCACATCACATCTTCCCCCCAACCTCCCTGCAGTCTGCAGGCCAGATCTGGCCGAGGCTTGATTTTGTTGATGTCGTTTTGAATATCATTCCTAGATAATAATGTGTGTTACAGAGTTTACCAGTTATGGAACATCTCCTCAGAAAAAAAGTGGCTCCCATGCTCCATTTATCTCTCTGGGTTTCCAGTTGTACTTGGATTTGGGCTTTTCTGACAATTCAGTATCCTGCCGGGTC
Source organism: Balaenoptera borealis (assembly GCF_965194805.1). Classification (NCBI taxonomy): domain Eukaryota; kingdom Metazoa; phylum Chordata; class Mammalia; order Artiodactyla; family Balaenopteridae; genus Balaenoptera; species Balaenoptera borealis. Next base: position 33,874,310 of record NC_138876.1, read on the forward strand.
TTTAAGATTTTTAGAGTATGTCTTGTACACGGAGGGTAATTCCAGAGCCTCTCCCACCATATTATGAAAATGGAAGTCCATTCAATGTTCTCAAGCAGAGGAGTCACTCACTATCAGACCTTTGGATTTGTTTTTTAAAGGATGACCCTGACAGTTGTCTGCAGAATGGACTAATTAAGGGGCAGAATCTAGAGAAAGGAGACCATTTGAGAGGCCATCGCAGTGGTCCTGGTGAGAAATAGTGTCCACTTGGTCTGGCCTGGGGAGGTGGCAGTGGAGGGACACAGAAAAGAACCAATTCAATAGGTATTGTTGAGGCATCTCTGCAAATGGTGCTGGCAACCTGCCTCTGCGGGTGAGCTGAGCAGGTGCTCTGAGAGGACCATCCTACCATCTTGACCATACAGCTAACGGACCAAATGACCTCTGAACCCTTCCCAACTGGATGATTCTCACACCTGTTATGGAACAGCAGTGACACGTACGCAGTGTTTAATATAATAGTCATGAACCGCTTCCACATACAGGGTCTTATTTGATCCTCATAGCAACCCCGGGAGGTACATATTATTTTTCCTATTTTAAAAATTAGAAAATCAGGCTTGGAGAGTTTAAATGATTAATTCAAATACTAATCAGACCCAATAGATCTGGGGTTCAAATGCAGGTCTTCTAACTCCAGATCCCATCCAATCTTCTCTATTGAGCAAAAGTGCCAAGGAGACCATAAAATTGAGAGGAACAAAATCAATGCTGTTATTTTAAAATAAATCAACATTCCATGTTATTAAATTGATTCAAATACAATTATAGCAACAGCTGTATCTTAGTGCATACTATGTGCCAAGAACTGATCAAAGCACCAATTATATGATCACGTTTGGTTCTCACAGGAACCCAGAGAGGTAGGAACTATTATTATCTCCATATTATACATGGAGAAACTGTAGGACAGAGGTGAAGTATATTGCCCAAGTTCACACAGAGGGTTAGCTGTGGAATTAGGATTAAATCCCAGGCCACTGTGACACCTGAGTCCACTCTTTAATCTTTGGGGAAAGATGGCCTTCTAAGAGAGAACATATATGCATGTGCTATCATTTGCATAGAACTTCTGAAACTCCCTCTAGGGAGGAAGTTTGGAAGCTAGAATAGGAGGGAGGGATGCCAGCTTTCATGGTCTGTCCTTTCAAGTCACTTGAATTTTTAACACTGTAGTGATTGCGATTGCTAGCTAGCCACCAATATCCATTCTCCCCTTCTTCCCTTAATTATAGAAACCCTGAGTTTTAGCTGGGTATGTGGGAACCCAACTAGAGATTACATTACCCAGTCTCCCTGGTACTAGGTATTGCCTAGTGGAATGAGGACTAAGTTCTAGCCAGTGGACTGAGGGCAGAAGGGACATGTACAAATTCTGGGCCATGCCCTTGAAAGGAATGGATAAAGGTTGCCCTTGCCTTTTCCCCTGTCTGGACCACTGGGATGCAGACATGATGGTAGGAGCTGGAGCATCCACCTTAGACCCAGAGACAGAATCAATATATTGAGGATAAGAGAGCTGCCTTACCAGTGCTGGGCATCCTACTTCTGGACTTTTACCTGAGAGAAAAACAAATATCTATCTTATTTAAACCATTATACTTGTAGGTTTCTTTTTAACAAAGTTTCTACTGTACTTTAACACAGACATGCATATATTTCTTTTTTGAATGAAAAAACTAGTTTTAAAAAATATCATGACAGCAGGAACATAGCCTACAGTTTTATATTTGAACAATTATTCAGTGGAGTGGCAGGTGTTCGGGGGAAAAAAGCTCTTATTTGTTGGATTTTCCAATTTCCCTGGTGTAAATACTCCTCCAGGGCTGATCTCAAGCTGCCAACATGAGGTCACTTAGTGCAGAGTTGGGAAGAGATGCCCAGTTGCCCTTGAGAGGGGTCTGAGCCACCTCCAGCACACCCTGCAGTTACCCCTGTAACCTTTGAGGAAATGCTTTAAATACTAAGTGCAGCAAACTGTGGACATGATCATATAGGATTCCCAGGAGCCTCTAGTATAGATGAATTAGGAAGACTTTAAAAAAAAAAAATTTTTACCTGTGAGACATTGCTCAGACTAGATAACCTTATAAAACATTAAGGATGTTTAATTTCACTTTTATCAAACCGTGGGTTGGACTCCATATGTTTCATCCATATTATTATAACAGTACTTTAAAAAGATGAAAGGTAGAAGTGATGTTGGGAGCACACGGTCATTCAACAGACATGTATCTTCCTGTCTAGAAGGGCAGGGAAAGAGAGAAATCAAATATGGCCTCTGTCCCTGAAACATTGGTGGCTTTTACATGCAGTGTCTAGAAATAAAGCTTCATTTCGGTGATGTTAAGATTTATAATGGTTATACCAAAGAAGAATATTTCTCTCCCTCCAAAATCAGGAAGCAAAATGAAGTCTTTCTTTTTAGTGGTTTAATTCAATTTTACATAAATTGAATCTCATCACAAACAAATGGTGTCAAGCTCTGTCAAGAGCAAACTCCACAGGAGGAATTAGAGAGTGGGTACCTTTGAGAAGGTACAGTCCCAAATCTCACTGTCCTTTAAAATCTAAGGACAGTGAGATTTCAATAACAAAGGCTCAAAATTTGTGGGGCTTCAAAAGTTGAGTAACCTTTTCCCTGAGGGAGAATGGTGGAAGCCCTATTGCCTCACCAAGTCTCATAGATAAGCTCCAAAGCATCTGAGTCCATCAACATCCCCTTCTCAAATTTCCACAACCTTTTCCCCACGGACCAGTGTTAAAACAAAAAATATATCTTTGTGAAACCAGCTCAAGAAATGCTATATCTGGGGCTTCGTTGGTGGCGCAGTGGTTAAGAATCCGCCTGCCAGTGCAGGGGACACGGGTTCGAGCCCTGGTCCAGGAAGATCCCACATGCCGTGGAGCAACTAAGCCCGTGCACCACAACTACTAAGCCTGTGCTTAGACCCCGTGAGCCACAACTACTGAGCCCGCATGCCGCAACTAATGAAGCCCACGCACCTAGAACCTGGTCTCCGCAACAAGAGAAGACACGGCAATGAGAAGCCCGCAAACCGCAACAAAGAGTAGCCCCCGCTCGCCACAACTGGAGAAAGCCTGTGCGCAGCAGCGAAGACCCAACGCAGCCAAAAATAAAAATAAATAAATAAAATTTTTTTAAAAAAGAAAAAGAAATGCTATATCCATGGTCTGAATTCTTCTCTTTGTTTAACACTAATTTTTATTGGAGTATAGTTGATTTACAATGTTGTGTTAGTTTCTACTGTACAGCAAAGTGAATCAGTTACACATATACACATATTCACTCCTTTTTAGATTCTTTTCCCATATAGGTCATTACAGAGTATTGAGTAGAGTTCCCTGTGCTATACAGTAGGTTCTTATTAGTTATCTATTTTATGTATATCTATTTATTAGATATATCTATTTTATATAGATATATATAATATATATATAGTTATATATTTTATGTGTATATGTCAATACCAATCTCCCAATTTATCCCTCCCCTGCCCCTGAATTCTTCTTTTACTTAAAACAATCCTCCACACCTAGAGGTTGCTTTATTTATTTATTTATTTATTTTACTTATTTTATTTATTTATTTTTGGCTGCGTTGGGTCTTCATCGCTGCGTGCAGGCTTTCTCTAGTTGCGGTGAGTGGGGGCTACTCATCGTTGCAGCAGGCGGGCTTTTCATTGCGGTGGCTTCTCTTGTTGCAGAGCACAGGCTCTAGGCGCACAGGCTTCAGTAGTTGTGGCACGTGGGCGCAGTAGTTGTGGCTCGCGGGCTCTAGAGCGTAGGCTCAGTAGCTGTGGTGCACGGGCTTAGTTGCTCCGCGGCATGTGAGATCTTCCCAGACCAGGGCTCGAACCCCTGTTCCCTGCATTGGCAGGAGGATTCTTAGCCACTGCACCACCAGGGAAGTCCCTAGAGGTTGCTTTATTTAGACCAGAATCAGTATTTAATCCACAGCTCTGACAACAAGGTTTAGTTAGGACAGAATTCAAGCATCGACTGAGATCCACATGGACAAATGAACTCGGGGTCACTGTTGCATCTAGCAGTATAAGAGCCACTTCTCTCTCTAGGAGCCCCATGGAAAGGAAAGCACAAGCACAGAATCCCAGGCTGTCTTGCTACTGGTGTCTGGTCGTGGCAAGGGTCACCAGTGGTCCTGAGTAAGTCCACCTGCCAGATGGTTGGATAGCCTACAGGGCTGTCCTGGGTTTATCTTCTTGGCTGCAAGCCTCCTAGCTCCCGCCCAGACTCGCATCAGGAGCTGTGGGGTGTTGTCTGAGCTGCCAGATTCCATCCACAAGCAGAGACTGTTCACCACTGGTAACATCCAACCATTCAGCAATGAGCTTCCGGGCAATTCTTTCAAGAGACTAGATGGATACCTGCAACCAGACTTTATCAGACTTACCAAAGTTTGACCTTATAAACAGTTCAATTTTCCAGAGTTCTCTGGCTTGCGTGTGGTTGACAGCTGGACCCTGCCAAGTTCTGAGTCCAACTTTGAAATGTTTATCCTCCACTACCTGCTCCAGAGCACGAGGTAAGTGGCAAAGGCTCGTGGGCCAGGTGCATGTGGGGCTGCCTGACACACCAGGGTCACATGATAGCACAGATGGCCACCAGCCATGCTTCTGGGCTTTTAGCTCCTGGCAGTTTCCATTATGGCTCTTCTGACAGGCTGTGACTTCGGATGGTACTGGGGGACTGTGTCTTCTTGTACCTGTTGCCACCAGGAAAGCACTACATATTTTGTGCCTCTATAACACTGTTCTTCAGTTCCCTGGGACTAAAGTGCAAGGACAATGACAAAACAAACTTGAAGCACAAATAGTTTACCTGAACTCTAGTCACCAAAAAATTACCAGTGCCTTCTAACTGTAAGGCATTCTTCCAGGAAGTGTGACATGGCAGGGGGCGGGGGGTGATACAAAGAAGTAAAAGTGGGCACAAATACGAAGTAAAAAATAGGGTCCTTCTCTCATGCCGCAGAGGAGGCAGGCTGTGAAACACGTGCTTCCTGCGTCTCTCCTTCCCTGTGAAGTCTGCTCATCGCCCCCAACTCTGTCCAAAGTATTTAGGGTAAACCACACTTGTGAGTGAGCCGTATAACATTGCTGTTTTTCTAGTCAAAAAGGTAGAATGTGAGCAACTTCATTTGGTTCAACCTAGTAATCCGTTCTCCCAAAGCACTTTACGTGTTCCTCTATTACGACCCTGTTTTCGATCTGTCTTGGGAATGATTCGGTACTTACATGACCTTGTCCTCCACTTGATTACAAAACTCCTTGAGAGCATCTCCAGCTAGTACTGCACCTTACACAGAGTAGGGGAACAAATGAATAGGAAAGTAAATGTGTGTGTGTGTGTGTGTGTGTGTGTTTCTAAGCAGTGCGCTGGTGTTGGGGATAAAAGGCTGAATCAGCAAAGGCCCTGCCCAGGATGAGCTCGGGTCTCAGTGAGACAGAAGGAGAATTTCACTCCATCAAGCAGGGTTTCTCAACAGCGGCATTATGGACACTTTGGATCAGGGAACCCTTTGTCGTGGGGGTGACTGTTCTGTGTGTTGTGGGATGCACGGCAGCACCCTTAGCCTCTACCCACCATATGCCAGTGGTATACCCTCCACCCCACCCCCACCCAGCCTTGACAATAACGTATCTCTAAACAGGGCCAAATGTCCCCTGAGGAACAAAATCAGCCCTATGGAGAACCACTGCCACAGATGAGCTAAGGTGGCAGGATGCCGGTGTGGCAGCTCAGAGGAACCTCCCAGAAAAGATGACACCTGGGGTAGGTCTTGAACGACAAGTATGAACCAGCAAGGTGAAGCAAGGCAGAGGCTACTGCACAAGCCAAGACACGACAGCTTACCCGTACTTTACCTTGACTAGGCTCAAGTGTGACCCGCATACAAGTGAAAGGCAGTGACTTCAAACAAAAAAAATCAGCCTACGTACTTTCTCATTAAAAAGTAGATCCCATCAAGTCTTGGTTTCTGATATAACTTTCTTTCTATAAATTCCTCTGCTTTCAGCAATGCTTGGCCCAAACATAGGACCTTGATGAATTGAGTGAGGTCACTCAGAACAGTTTCACTGCTTGCGTGGAAGCAACATCAGGAGTTACAATACTATCTTCTCTTGGCAAGGTACTTTACCGCATGTTTTCCTCTCTACTTTTTTCTTTTTTGCATTATATTTTTTAAGTGCTTTAATGAGATGTTGAACACATACAGAAGAATATTTAACATGCAAGCACACAGAGTACCAATGAAGCATGTAACCTCCATGCAGCCGTAGACATAGACTATCACAACCATCTCTGAAGCTCACCGTGCGCTTCTGACATCATTCCCCTCTCTACCCCACAGAGGGGAAAGATTTTTGTGTTTACATTTATTTTTTCAACAAACATTTTACTGAATACCTCACTAGGCTATGGGCCAGACTCTGTGCTACAAAGCAGTGAACAGAACAGAACCTTCTCCTACCTTACTTAAAGCACTTTCACATCAGCCATTCAATTTAATTTGATGTTCTCAATATCCCAATGAGATACCTATAAGCAACTAATAATTACTCTTCCCGCCACGTCCTTCACACATGAGGAAATAGAGGCTCAGACTGTTGACTTGTCCCAGGTCACATGGTTACTAAGTGGCAGAACTGGAGCAGGAAGCCAAATGGTTGCCTCCCTCCCATCCTCCTTCCATTGCTCCACAGAGCCTGCCCCTCCCCTCCCCTCCCCTCCACGCCTGACAGCAGATTCACTCCTACCAAATGCCAAGCTCTGCAACTAAAGCGAGGCAACTGCAGAGTCAGGAGATGCGCAGGATTCAGAGACCCCTAATGGCCCTGCTGGATTCAAGATGAACCAGACTGTGTGTTGGGGCAAGGAGAGAAGTCTCTGCAGTGAAACAGACCCCAGTGGGGGCAGACTTGTCCCCAGGCATTTGGGTCCATATCAAACCCCCATTTGGTTTTTTAATTTTTCTTAAATTTTAATTGAAATATAGTTGGTTTACAATGTTGTGAATTTCAGGTATACAGCAAAGTGATTCCTTTCCATTATAGGTTATTACAAAATATTAAGTATAGCGCCCTGTGCTATACAGTAGGCCCTTGCTTATCTATTTTATATATAGTAGTGTGTATATATTTTTTATAAGATTTATTTTACTATTTATTTAATTTATTTATTTTTGGCTGCGTCGGGTCTTAGTTGCGGCACGTGGGATCTTTGTTGAGGCACGCAGGATCTTTCGTTGCGGTGCGCGGGCTTCTCTCTCTAGCTGTGGTGTGCAGGCTTAGTTGCCCCATGGCATGTGGGATCTTAGGTCCCTGACCAGGGATCGAATCCGCGTCCCCTGCATTGTAAGGCAGACTCTTTACCACGGGACCACCAGGGAAGTCCCGTAGTGTGTATATTTTAATCCCATACTACTAATTTTTCCCTCCCCACCCTTTCCGCTTTCGTAACCAACCATAAGTTAGTTTCCTATGTCTGTGAGTCTATTTCTGTTCTGTAAATATGTTCATTTGTATCATTTTTAACGATTCCACACGTAAGTGGTATCATGATATTTGCCTTTCTCTGTCTGAATTACTTCACTTAGTATGATAATCTCTAGGTCCATCCATGTTGCTGCAAATGGCATTATTTCATTCTTTTTAACGGTTGAGTAACATTCCATTGTGTATATATATACCACATCTTCTTTATCCATTCCTCTGTTGATGGACATTTAGGTTGCTTCCAAGTCTTAGCTATTGTAAATAGTGCTGCTGTGAACATTGGGATGCATGTATCTTTTCAAATTAGAGTTTTCTCCAGATATATGCTCAGGAGTGGGGTCGCTGGATCATATAGTAACTCTATTTTTAGTTTCTAACCCCCATTTTAAAGTTGCACCATATCAGACAAACAAAGCCATCTTTTTGCCTTTTACATTTGATTGAAAAAAAATGGTTATTTGTGGTTGGTTTAATGGTTACTTATGTTGGATAAAGTTGGGGCCATTTATTTAGGACTCAATTTCTACTTTACTTGTTGGTGTTCTTTGGCAAAGGCCTTCCTGCAAACAAAAATATGGATGCCTCTGATGGCCCAGATGGCAGTAAGACAGCTCTCAGAGGCTGCCCAAGGCAAGACATGGCTTCCATCTAGTGTAGCAACTCTGATCAGTTGGGAGTAACTCTCCAGGGTGTTGTCTTGAGAAGACTTGAGGGCCAAAATAGATTAGTGATCATGGGCACTGGAGAATGGATTGGAGGCCCTTATGTCACATATTTACTAACCTGGATATAGCTTGTGATCAGCCAAGATTGACCAAGCACCAGTGAAGACCTCAGACCAGAAGGGTCCATGGTGCCCAGTATCTGGCCTCTCGGTGTGTGAATCACATACTCTATAAGGGAGGCAAAGATCTGGTCCCTGGTTCCTGACCCTTTCAAACAAGGACATAGCCTGATAGGAAAGACTCAGCTCCAGAACCAGATGTGACCTCTAGTGATCTAAAAAGAACTATATACTTGGTCTCTGCCCCCAGTTCCTGACACAGAGCTCCTAAATCCCAAGGAATTTCTTGGGTGACAGGAGCATCGTTTGTTCTAATGAGGTGACTCTTGGTGGGCTCCTGGATGGCTCAGGATGGGGTCTGTTCACTAGAAAGCCCAAGTCACGATTAGAAGCTTGGAGTTTTCAGTCCCTCCCCCACCATTCCTCTGGGGAGGGGAGAGGGACTGGAGATGAGTTAATAATGAATCATGCCTACATGATGTAGTCTCCATAAAAGATCTTCCGGGTTGGTGAACACATCCATGTGCTGGGAGGGTGTTGCACTCCAACTCCATGGGGGCAAAAGCTCCTGCACTTGGGACCATCCAGACCTCAACCTATGTACCACTTCATCTGGCTGTTCACCTGTATCCTTTATTATATCCTTTACAGTAAACCAGTAAATATAGGTAGGTTCTATGAGCCATTCTAACAAATATTCGAAGCTGAGGAGAGGGTCATGGGAACCCCTGATTCATAGCTGGTTGGTCAGCAATACAGGTGACAACTTGGGACTTGGGGCTGGTATCTGAAGTGGGGGTCAATCTTATGGGACTGAGCCTATAACCTGTGAGGTCTGTGCTAGCTCCAGGCAGTTAGTGTTAGAATTGAGTTAAATTATAAGGTACCCAGTTGGTGTGCACTGATAATTGGAGAGTTGTCGGGTATAGAAAATCCTACCCATCTGATATCAGAAGTCCGAGGAGTTGAGGAAAACAGGGGTTTTCCTTTAGTTCTGCCTGATCCATTAACTCATTCCACAAACATTTATTGCATGCTTTTCTGTGCCAGGTACTATGCTGGTCACTGGGGATCCAAAGGCAACCAGATCAGAGCCCCTGTCCTCAGGGAGCTCACTCTCTAGTGGGTGAGACAGATATCAAACAAATAGTAACACTACAGTATAGTGAGGGCTGTGGTAATCTTGCTAGAGCTTGTTGACATGAATGATCAGGGAAGGATGGCTGCCCGTGGCACTGGGGACAGTGTACAAGGACCAAGGAAGTTCTATTCTTCCCTGAAACATTTTGGTGAGACTTTTGTGACCTGTCTATGCTTGATGATACTAGGAAAGCAATTAGAGGCTGGACTCAGGGCCCCTTGGCATTAATGGACAGAATAGGTACCCAGGGCAGCTATATATATCCAGTTATGCAGGTTGCGGCCTGCATAAGGGCACCCAGATTAAAAGGGAAAGCAGGAGGAAGGAAGGGGTGATTTTTACTAATGCTTCCCAAAGGAGGCACCTTTTTCTAATTTGCCCAAGGGGCTGTTATTTGCCAGCAGAGAATCTGGGGAATCATCTTTTTCAATTACCCTGTGATCATGGATGGTAGGACTAACTGAGTTACCTTGTAACTGATGTCGACACATCTTAATAGCCCATGGACATTTCTTGGATCTAAATGGAAGGCCAATTCCCAAGTGTTGCTTTATTTTGGACATGGGAAGTGTTTCTTGACTGGTCCATCAGGGTTCACCCAGGGGGAGCAGAAGCCCCTGTGAGTTCTGAGGTAAGGGATTTGTTATAGGAGTGAGACCTGACTTCCCCGTGGGAGGAACTGGGGAGGTGACGACCTGGAAGGGACTGGAGGGTCAGAGAAGGAGCCACCAAGCACCCAGTCGGATAAGCTAAGTAGACCCCGCCACTGCAGAGGGACTGCAAAAATGCCTTCAGGGAGGTTTTGCAGGGAGACTCTGCCCTGTGTGGGTCCCTCCTCCAGGGATCTGCCACCACGCATCTGAGGGAGGGTCTGGGGCTGCTGTCAGGAGGAGCTGGATGTGGAGTGGATGAGAGCGAGGACAAGTGGGACCTGGCACCTCTGTGTCTGCCCGTCACCGAACTTAACCCTGACCGCCTTCCGAGAGTAATGGCAGCCACCTCACGGTCGTCTTCCAGATCTTTTACGAGCTCCTCCTTTGTCCAACTCTAACTCAGGGTTACGGGGAAGGGGAGCTGGGAGAGGTAGATTCATTTTAGCCAAGTTGCCAGGGTACAAACCACCACACTTGAAGGAAAAGGTGGGGAGGGGTGTGCAGAATAAAGACACAAACACTGCAGAGTCCTTAGTTCAAAACACCTGAGGTTCTGAGATGTGTATGTAGCAGAATTGCTTGGGGAGGTGTTGAAAGACAGATTCCCAAGCTCCAACTCTCAAGATTCTGAGGTCGCATCTGGGCATCTGTTTTAACAAGCTCTATAGATGATACTCATGCACATAAAGCTTGAAAACCACTGTCACCAACCTTACAAGCAAATAAATAGGTTATTAATCATTTCAACTCTAATGGCCTGCTGTTGAAAGCCCTCAATAACCTACCATTTAGGGACCCTGGGACCGTGATCCAGATGTTGACACTACCCCAAAGTCCCTCCTCAGCTGGACTTTAATAGGTCCTCCATCTGCATGCTTGAACTCTTTCAAAAGCAGATGAGATCTACTCCTGAACTCTTCTCTGAGGGAGCTGGGTGTGGTGGATCGGCAGAGGAATCTCACTCTGATACTGCCAAGGTGTTGATGGATTGGGAAAGCTGACGTATGCTCCACCCTGTAAACTGGGTTTACTGGTAACTCACACAATGGATTTATTTCATTCAGATGATTACCATTAAACAGTATGCACCTGACAGCCCAAAGTGTGTGGGCATCTGTGCAGGGCACTATGTGAAGCAAGTGAAAATGGTGGGTACCTGCCTTAGAGGTCAGGGAAGACCAGATTTACAGGCCCTCCCACGTTCGTTATTTGCCCTGGGGCTCTCAGACTCTCCCCCTAGCCACCTACATACACACCGCTTCCACTGGCTCCATGGAAACTTTTGACCCAAAGCTACGGGAAATGCCAGCCTCTAGCTCCTTGGGGAGGTAAGGCAGGCAACCCGATAAATCTCCAGGAATGATGGGGCAGGGCCTGGAGTGGCCCAGCTAAGGTGCAAGGCTGAGCTGAGAGATCTCCCTGCAGAGCTCCATAGGGTCAGAGTCAAGGCCAGCATGTACCTCTCCAGACCCTCCCTTTCCCACACCTGTGTCTTCTGACTTTGTGAACAGAATCACAAAGAAACTGAAGCACCTTCAAAATGCCCCTTTCCCCTGTCTTCTCCTCCTAGTATTAGTCAGCAGTACTGACTGAACAAATCGGTGGGCTGGGGATCCTCACACGTTAAACCTGCCTTGACAACCCAGGGACCTTGATGCAGAATCCTGAGTTTTCACCCTCAAAGAACCTGACTCAAAAGGTGAGACTGGGAAACTGCATTTTAAATGGTGCCACGAGGAAGTCCCATGCAGATGGTCAAGGACAAGATTCTGGAAAACATTGTCTAGGCAGAATGCTTGTGGAGGTGGGGTGGGAAGAGGAAGGGGCAGACCAGAATAAGACTTCACAGTCTAGGTGGGAAGGCAGATGGCACACAAATGAAAGAGACTTAAGGACAGGCAACATGCAGAGCCCCACAAAGACCCTGGGTGAAGGGAGAATTTACTTAGGTGCGTTGATCTCTGTCTGTTTTGTTCATGGCTGTATCCCCAGCACCTAGCAGGGCTGGGACTAGGGTGAGACAAGCGAGGCACCTAGGGCATAAAATTTAAGGAGGCGCTCACTCTCAGGGGACAGCCCTGCCCTTGCTGCTCCTAGAGGGAGCTCCTGCTTAAATTCTGCGTCCTAGATATCTCGCCAGCTCACCCTCCTCATAGCCCTGAAACCTACAATTATGCTTAGCGCATAGTAGGCACTCTGTAAATATTTGTTGGGTGAATGAATGAATCTCTTTAACAGACATTTACTGAGTGCAAACCATAACACTAGGTGTGGGCACTGGGGGTGGGGGCGGGTCCAGGAGAAAATGACAGCCTAGAAATGAATTGGACACAGATCGAGCTCTGAAGGAATTTATAAAACTTGATCTAGTAAGGTGAGCAGGCTGGGAAATAAAAAATGCAAGGGAGTGAAGGCTGCTGGAAAGGGAAGGGTCAGGGGCAGGGGTGAGGGGGTCTAATCGATCTCTGCTGGACGACGTGCTCTGTGAGAGCTGAGACCCTGTCTCTTCTGACATACCCCCGTTCCCGGCACAGGGTGGGCACTTAATATACATTCGTCAAATGACTGAATGGCAAGCAACAGCCTGAAAGGCCCAGAGACATGCCCCAGTGTGTTGTGCACCTTTATAGTTGAGTCTAAGTCCGAAAAAAGCAGGCGCCTGGAATTCGCTGAGGTTAATAACAAAGGCTCCCTAACAATCCAGCCCAGCAGATCCCACACTTGGGTGATTATCAAAACCATCTGAGGCGTGTTTGGAAAATACTGACTCCCAAGCCCTACCCTAGAGGCACCAAATCAGGGTCTTTATGGCGGGGCTCAGGAATCTGTATCTGAAACTCCCCAGTGCAGTTCATGAGCACCCGGCCTGGGGACCATCGCTCTAATCAGGAGACCAGACCCCAGCTTCTCGAGAGCACTTGGTGGGCTCAGCCTCCGGGAGTGGCCACAGCCCTCCCACATACCCCCAAGTTTGTATTGTTGTAACATACACATGACATAAAATTTACCATCTTGACCATGTCAGTGGTATTAGTACATTCATAACATTGTGCAACCATCATCACCATCCGACTCCAGAACTCTTTTCAGCTTGCAGAACTGAAACTCCCGCCCTGCTCCCACAGCTGGCGTACCTGGGAAGTTTAGATGTGTCCCACAGGGGGTGGGACATGTGACTGTGGGAAAGTCTGAAGCTGTGGGCCCGCAGGGGCAACCTCAGCAGGCCTTGATTCCCTTCACTAGAAGAGGGCGCCATGCTTCACGTTGCTCTTTCAGGCCAATTCCTTCCCCCAGATAATGATGAGGAATCAGCTGGGCAAAGAAAACCCTGGAACTCCCAAACTCAGAAGCATCCTTCAATTTAAAAAACAAGGGAATTGATGGGAATTCCCTGGTGGTCCAGAGGTTAGGACTCCGCAGTTTTACTGACGAGCGCGCGCCTTCAATCCCTGGTCGGGGAACTAGGATCCTGCAAGCCACGTGGTATGGCCAAAAAAGCAACAACAAAAAAACAAGGTAACTGAAAGATTACCTCCTCCTTTCTAACACTGTCCACCTGCCTCCCTCATCTTTGCCCAGGGAGATGAAATGAGGCTGCTTCTTCAACTGCATCCAGCTTCTTACACTCCTAAAAGGCAGGAGTTGGCCAGAAGGTGGCTACTGAAACGCAAGGGCCATCTCATAGAGAACCTCTGCTTTAAAAAGAGGTCAGTTGTCAAAATGAACCAATTCAGAAGCATAGCCCCGGGAGGATCTCAAGCTGTAAGCAGCGGTAGGAAGGATGCCTGGGTCAGGCCCTGGAAGTGGATTAACAACTTGTGACCTTTTTTTTCCCCCATCGGCCTTGTGGTTTGCGGGATCTTAGTTCCCCGACCAAGGATTGAACCTGCGCCCTCGAACCTGCTGGACCGCCAGGGAATTCCCCCTTGTGACCTTTCTTTATCACATTCTTGTTAGTGGGTTTAGGCCTCCTTTACACAGTTGTCTGGGGGAAAAAATACCCTTTGTTTTGGAGGATTATGCAAACACTTTTATAAGTGATTTACTGGCCTGTGTTTAACCTTTATTTAATTGGTCCTGATTTACTTTACTAATTGATGCTCAATTCCAGGAAAAGCTCTGGTTCAAGGTTTACAGCCTGCTGAAAAGATGATTAAGATGTGTAAACACACAGCAGGAAGATTCTCCTCACAGTTCAGGTGATAAAGGGCTTCAAATATATGAATGGCATCCACACAGAAAAGGAATTAGATTTGGTTGGGGTGGAACTCCACAATGGCAGAACTGGGATTAGTGGGGTGGAAGCTATAGGAAGAAGTATCCACGTGGTATGAGGAAAAAACTTTTGAACAATTATAATTATTTTAAAATAAAAATAAAAATGGGGGCTTCCCTGGTGGCGCAGTGGTTGAGAGTCTGCCTGCCAATGCAGGGGACACGGGTTCGAGCCCTGGTCTGGGAAGATCCCACATGCCACGGAGCAACTGGGCCCGTGAGCCACAATTGCTGAGCCTGCGCGTCTGGAGCCTGTGCTCCACAACAGGAGGGGCCGCGATGGTGAGAGGCCCGCGCACTGCGATGAAGAGTGGCCCCCGCTTGCCGCAACTAGAGAAAGCCCTCGCACAGAAACGAAGACTCAACACAGTCATAAATAAATAAATAAAAGAACGTGAATTTCTAAAAAAAAAAATAAAAATGAAGTGCCCCAGGAGGTGGTGAGCAGCTGAACACTGGAACCACTGAATCAGGGGGTGGAGGGTTCACCTGTCAGGATGCTGGGAAGGGTTTGAGCTGATGTCAAAGGAGATCCAACTCAGGTCTAGGATTCTGTGATGAATGTTGGGGCTAGAAAGTTATATACACAGAGTTACTCCCTGTCCAGGGCCAGGGAAATGATTTTCAGACAGGACTAAGGAGAAAGGATTTCCACATGGGAAGATTTGTTACAGAAAACATTATTTCAATGGGTAGTTAACAAAATAGAGCATGCATGTGAACTTATTTACAAAATGGAGATGGTGTTATTCACGTCGGTCACAGGGCTGCTGTAAATACTGAGACAATATGGGGATGTGCTTGGAACAGAGCCTTAGCTCAGTAAGTGTTCGAGATTATTAATAGATTATTTACAGTGCATAAAAGTTAGCTGGTCAATTTCTTTCTGAGGACACAGTCATTAGATGGCTACTGAAATAACTAGGAATCTATAAAAATTGACTGTGGTATATTGCCCATGGTAGAGTAGGAGGAGATAGGTTTTGGGGTTTAGAAACTAAAACTTGGTTAATATACCCACTTCTCCAATCACAGGAGATAGTAACTATCTGTAATGCCATATTCAAATACAGAATACAGTAACTTGCGTTACCTAGCATACAGTTTACAGTGTACATTTACCTCTTTTGCATATAGATGGGGACATATGGCATAAGTATTTATACGCGTATTTATAATTACTCTAATTCCTTGAAGTTAGGAAGTTAAGCAGTGAAAATATTCTTACAAAGTTATAAAATTGGTCCCTACTAAAATATCACTTCTCAGCTAATACTACTGCCCCCTACTTCTTCTGTGATAGGACTTTAAAAGTCCAAGTAATGTGAAAGATGTTATCATTTATAATTTTGTCAGAAAATGTATGCTGAGAAAAATAACATATAATTCATTCTCTAAGAATTAGTGCACATTTGGGACTTCCCTGGTGGCGCAGGGGTTAAGACTCCACACTCCCAATGCAGGAGGCCTGGGTTCGATCCCTGGTCAGGGAACTAGATCCCACATGCATGCCACAACTAAGGAGCCTGCCTGCCGCAACTAAGACCCGGCACAACCAAATTAATTAATTTATTAATTAAAAAAAAGAATGATGCTTGTAAAAAAAAGAATTAGTGCACATTTGCAGTGATAACCTAGACTTATTAAACCTAAGAAAACATATTTTAATATCATTTAGTTTCATTTTTCAATATGGAGTTCCAATCAAACTTTTCTCCTCACTGATTACAAAACTGTGATTCTCTAAGTGAATTAATATTAAATGTTCTTGCCTGGTAGTAATTATCCTCAGTTGTGGGAAGAGAAAGAGAGGGAGCGTGAGCAAGCACCAGCGACCTTTCTCAACTGTTGCCTAATTCTCTAGCTAAGTAGCAATGCGAGACAAACAGATCTACTGTCCTTTCTTCAAAGTCTTGTGAAATAGAAGAATGACATTTCCTTTACTAGAGGAGGCCCTAGAAAGTTACCCGGGTTCTTTTACCAGACTTTTGCTGGAAGAGTTTGTGCGATGAGTTTGAAGTAGACAGCAACATTCAGATCAGATACTTCAAGACACTTCAGAGTTCAAACCTCACCGTGACTTTTGATTGCCACTTGAATGCACTCTTAGAATTTCAGAGCTAGAAAACCATTTTAGAAAATGGTCCCTGGGGATCAAACTTGTGTTGCTTTTGGTCAAATACACTTGGAAGCAATCCTCTCATTTAATAGGTAAGAAAACTGAAGAGAAAGTGGATAAGTGATTTTCCCTAGACAACACTGGAGATTAGTGGCTTGATTGGAACCAAGACCCAAGTCTCCTGGAATCACCTGAGGATCTTAAAAAACTGATACTCCCTGATCCTACTGATGTCTCGGTCCCACCTCCAGAGTTGCTGACTTAATTGGTCCTGGGTGCAGCTGAACTGGGCATTTTGAAGAGCTCCCCAGGTGATTCTAACATGCAAGAGATTCACTGATCTTTCCTAATTTTTGCTCCTACAAAGGGACCTATATCACTTTCCACTACAGTCCTTCTTCCTATCCGTCCACTTTTTCCTCACAGTTAATCCTAGTGTTGCCATATCCCAACAATTATTAAAGCCCACTGCCTGAAAAGGTGAGGCTGTGTGACCTCCAATGGGCGGAAGAGGGTGGGAGGGCTGGGGACAGTGCGGGGGTGATTCGGAAGGTGTACGAAACCACAGAACAGCGGGCACGTAGTCCACCCGGCCTTCTTATACTGAACAGATGGTGAATTTCAAAGCCGAATGTACCAGGGAACCAATGCCATACACCCAAATTTAAGTTTAAATATTCTCCATATGCTCGGGTTTTGAATTCTCTCCTGGAGCAGCAGGCAGCAGAAGCTAACCACCCCGAGTCCTAGCAGACAGCAAATGTCTCTTGGAACTGAAAACTGCCAACTGCTGTGGTGATGGGAGCATGAAGCCAGGCCCTGGACCAATCCATTTCACCACCTGCTTGCTTGTCCCTCAGCTGTGAGAGGGTCTTTTCATTGCATTTAGTTGGGTGTGTAACAATGAGTGTTGGACCCTGTCCTAGAAGGGCAGTGGTGAAAAATTAAATTTAGAAATTACTCTTTCCTTTTGAGAAAAGTGATCACTAAAAGGAGAAAAACCTGTTCCAGAAGCCCGTGCCCTTGTGCTGGGCTTGTGTCCTCAGTGATCAAAACGACAAAGAACTTCCCCACCCCACCTTCGGGGCCACCAACTTCAGGCCCTCAGATCTCGCAAGAAGTTCTCACCCCGCCTCCTGGAGAATGCACCAATCAGGACTGGCCGCTGTAGTCCCGGCTATGCTGGAGGATTCCCGTGATGCTCTGTTATGCTGCCGACTTCCTCAGCGGGGAGCTTCGTGTTCTCACCACTTGGGAAGCGGAAGTGCTGGCTTTCCCATAAACAACCAACCCGGCAAATACCTGACCCTTCTGGTCATGTGCATGCCAGATCTGGCTGCACAGAAGGTAGCTTCCATCTTTCTGAAGGATACGAGGCTCCAGTGATGAATACCCACTCCTTTCTTGTGAAGGCTTTCACCCCAGTGTTTCATACGATACTGCTTTCCTTTTCAAACCATGGGAACCCAAGAGTTCACTTTAACTATGTCCAAACTCTCTTTTTAGTTTTATCCAATCATTTTTGGAACATACATTACACCGTTTCTTGAAGGGAAGGAAAATAGAGATGGTACTTTATACCTTTGGACACAAGAACTGGAGCAGCTCTCTCCTTGTTATCATGTATTAATTTTGTGGCATATTCTAGGACCATAATACAAAGCACTCTGAAACTACTACCAGTTAAAGTTTTGAATTAGATATAAAATAGTTAGAGGCCAGGTTGCTCCACCGTTTGGCTTAGGGGGCTGGGGAATCCATTTCTAAAACATTATTAGAGAGGGGCTTCTTATGTGATTAATTCTGGGCAGTGGACACAGGCAAATAAGGTTCCCACACTCTATGAGCTCACAGTCTAATGAAGAATAGAAATACTTGAATTAAAGATGACCATCCTGTGTTGTATGTCCTACAGGAGAGAGATGCACAATTAAGTGACTTCCTTAGATTCTCTATCAAATAAGTAGTGTCACCAAAGCTGGGGAAGCAAACCCCTGATCTAACATATTCTAACGCACCTTTGGACAATGATGTCCACATTACCTTGGAGCCCAGGTTCTGTCTGCTAGGGACCTACTGAAAGTGAGTGTAGCAAGAAACCAAGATGAGAAGACGCTGACTGCAGCCAAAAAGACGTCAAAGAGAGAATGTCCATGACCTGTGGTGAGGCAACAGTGAGGAAGATGGCACCCGAAATGGGGAGTTACATGTGGGATAGGTCACGTAGGGCTGGATTGTGAAGGCCGTTATAGAGGAAAGTTTTAGGGGGTTGTTTTGCTTTTATCTTTTTTTCACCCCAGGTGAAGAAATTTGAATTAAAAACTCAGTTTTTTAAGCACTTCATCATTAATCCATGTAAGGTTCTCTTATTTTGCTTTTTACCTCCAAACCCTAATTATATTCCTTTTGCCCCCATAGTACCTACTCTCATATTTAATATATCTTTAGATGTGCATGCATACCTTCTTCAAAAGGCATATTACTTTTATGTGAATGTGTCTTTACAGAAATGATAATGTGCTATAAATTCTGTTCTGTTTCCTATGTTTTCCCCTCAACAGTAGGTTTCTAAGATCCATCAGTGTTGCTATGTACATCTGGTTGACATTTCTTAACTGCTATTTAGTTTTTAAGTGTACATCTGCCAGATTTACTAATAATCCCTTTCTCTAATGATAAGCACCTAGGCTGTCTCCAACATCCAGCTACCCCAAGAAATCCCATGATGAACATCCTTATGGACCTGTGGGGGAATTTCCTTGGAGTATATATTCCAGAATTTGTCCACAGGTCATAGGGCATGTGCATGCTTAATCTCAACAGCTGCCAGATTGCTCTTCTGAGTGATGGTACCAGTTGACACTCCCTCCAACGTGCCCTAGTGTTCCATCTTCCACATTCTCAGCTGCACCGTTATCACCCTTCTGATATTGGTCATTCTTAGGCATTCTAAGACAAGCTTAGAGTAGATACAATAGGTCATAGGGAGCTATCTAAAGCTCTTCACCTGTGAGTACCATGAGAAAGGGGGTGCTTTAGAAGAATTGTGCAGGGATGAATGATCTGACTTGCAAAACCAAAAGATGCAACATGTATTCTCTGGGAAGTTTGGGAGATGTTTAGCATTACAAGTGCAAAACGTTCTCTACATATACTTCTTTCTTTGTACAAATATCCTATTTGGTGTTTGTTCCCACTCCCATGATTGGTTAGTTTGTGCTGATCTGGCCTGAAACATGATTTGACTTGGTCATGGCCATTGTTCACCATGGCTGGTAGTGGAAGGCAGGGAGGGGAGGTGGGGCTGCAGGACCAGAGTATCTTGCTGAGCAGAAGCCCGGCCTCACTTGATGAGCTGTTCCTCCCTCCCTATCTTCAGCTGTCATCCTCCTTGTGTGAGAGAATTAGATGGAATATTAAAGTGACACTAAGTGATAACAAGGAACATTTGTAGAGTACTTGCTACTCAAAGTGTGGTCCTCAGACCAACAGCTTAGGTATCACCTGGGATGCTGCTCGTTAGAAATGCAGAATCTTGGTGCCCACCCCAGACCTGCAGAATCAGAATCTGCCTTTAGCAAGGTCGCCAAGGGATTCTATGCACATTAGAGTTTGACAAGCACTGCTTCAGTCTTTGCCAAACATTTTTTACATAGACTGTCATATTTACACTCTTCCCAACACCCTGATTTCCTTGGGTATCAGTTATTTAACTCCCATGTTACAGGTGAGAAAACTGAGGCTGGGCAGGTTAAAGTGACTATTCCAAGAATACCCAGAAGAGCCAGTGCAGCCAGATTTTCAGACTCTGCAACTGCCTCTCAAGGTCATGCTTTACTTAACATCCCCTTCTCCCCATGCCCCATGTTTCTTCATTCCAAAAGGAAGACACCCAGGAAGAGCTCATTTCAGAGCCAAACAAAAATGGATTGGTGGTGAGGCTGCCCAGTCTGGTGGCCCTCTGGGATGCAAATTGCACTTACTGCTCTTCAGACTCAATCCTCCTGCTTCACTGCAACTTAGTTAAGAGGGGCAGTCAGATCTTCACTGAGTGTGAGGTGGGTGGAGATACTAGTGGGTCCCTCCCTTGATTGAAGTGTACCAGGGTCCATTTTTCCTTCTTAAAAGCAATTTAAGCAGGGGTGCTTAATCTGGGGTTCCCCAGGCCCCCAAAACATTTGTGAATAGAGTTCAGGAGTCTTCAGCCTTAGCATTTTCTTAACCATAACTACGTATAGAAAACAAACCACAGTAGCATCAGCAGGACCTGCGACTTCGTCACTAATAGAAATCACAGATATTTCTATACCGAGTTGCAACTATTACACATTTCAAAATCATGTTTATGTTCATCACAACTTCAATATTATTTCAGTTATTAGACCCACTCTAGATCTTGTTTTTGAATGTGTTCATGAACGTGCACTATATTGCTAAATTACAATTTTTAAAATATTTTGATAACTATATCAGTATAATGGTTTCCTTTGTAATCTGACAAATTGCATTTTATGAGCTTAAAAACATTATTCTGAGAAGGAGCTCATAGGCTTCATTAAACTGTAAAAGGATCATGTCAGATTCTGGAAGCTTTATCACATCGTCCAGTCTGTTTTTGGTCAGTTAGGTCACCCCTAGATTTGTTTTATATCTGTTATAGGTAGCAAAATAGCACTTAAAACCAAAAGGGCCTATGTGCTTGTCCTCAGGGGTGAAATGAAGGATTTTCTGAGAAGACTGCACACCATTGCAGTCAGGCTTGGTGGGATTGGGGGTTGAAGAACCCCAAGGGAGAACATTTATGACCCTTGCCCTTCTTCTAGAAGATCTTCTCAACATTCAGAAGATTTCAATTAAAATTGCTGTTGCCACATGCTGGACAGAGAGACCATTAACCATAGCTTTCTCTATTATTTACCCTGCTGCAGGTGTCTGTTATAATCTCGATTATAATCCACAAAGAAGCTGGAAGATGTTCGGCCTTTGAAAAGGAACATCCCTCCTTTTTTTATTTTTTACATCTTTATTGGAGTATAACTGCTTTACAATGGTGTGTTAGTTTCTGCTTATAACAAAGTGAATCAGCTATACATATACATATATCCCCATATCCTCTCCCTCTTGTGTCTGCCTCCCACCCTCCCTATCCCACCCCTCTAGGTGGTCACAAATCACTGAGCGGACCTCCCTGTGCTATGTGGCTGCTTCCCACTAGCCATCTATTTTACATTTGGTAGTATATATAAGTCCATGCCACTCTCTCACTTCGCCCCAGTTTACCCTTCCCCCTCCCCGTGTCCTCAAGTCCATTCTCTACGTCTGCTTGACGTCTCTACGTCTTTATTTCTGTCCTGCCCCTAGGTTCTTCAGAACCTTTTTTTTTTTTTTTTAGGTTCCATATATATGTGTTAGCATACAGTATTTTTCTCTTTCTGACTTACTTCACTCTGTATGACAGACTCTAGGTCCATCCACCTCACTACAAATAACTCAATTCCGTTTCTTTTTATGGCGAGTAATATTCCATTGTATATATGTGCCACATCTTCTTTATCCATTCATCTGTCTATGGACACTTAGGTTGCTTCCATGTCCTGTCTATTGTAAATAGAGCTGCAATGAACATTGTGGTACATGACTCTTTTTGAATTACGGTTTTCTCAGGGTATATGCCCAGTAGTGGGATTGCTGGGTCATATGGTAGTTCTATTTTTAGTTTTTTAAGGAGCCTGCATACTGTTCTCCATAGTATCTATTTACATTCCCACCAACAGTACAAGAGGGTTCCCTTTTCTCCACACCCTCTCCAGCATTTATTTGTTTGTTTGTTTGTTTGTTTTTGGCAGTGTTGGGCCTTCGTTGCTGTGCACAGGCTTTCTCTAGTTGTGGTGAGCAGGGGCTACTCTTCATTGCGGTGTGTGGGCTTCTCATTGCAGTGGCTTCTCTGGTTGCAGAACACAGACTCTGGGCATGTGGGCTTCAGTAGTTGTGGTACATAGGCTCAATAATTGTAGCTCGCGGGCTCTAGAGTACAGGCTCAGTAGTTGTGACACACAGGCTTAGTTGCTCCACGGCATGTGGGATCTTCCCGGACCAGGGCTTGAACCCGTGTCCCCTGCATTGGCAGGTGGATTCTTAACCACTGCGCCACCAGGGAAGTCCTCCAGCATTTATTGTTTGTAGATTTTTTGATGATGGCCATTCTGACTGCTGTGAGGTGATACCTCATTGTAGTTTTGACTTGCATTTCTCTAATGATTAGTGATGTTGAGCATTCTTTCATGTGTTTGTTGGCAATCTGTATATCTTCTTTGGAGAAATGTTTATTTAGCTCTTCTGCCCATTTTTGGATTGGGTTGTTTGTTTTTTTGATTTTGCGCTGCATGAGCTGCTTGTAAATTTTGGAGATTAATCCTTTGTCAGTTGCTTCATTTGCAAATATTTTCTCCCATTCTGAGGGTTGTCTTTTCGTCTTGTTTATGGTTTCCTTTGCTGTGCAAATGCTTTTAAGTTTCATTAGGTCCCATTTGTTTATTTTTGGTTTTATTTCCATTTCTCTAGGAGGTGGGTCAAAAAGGATCTTGCTGTGATTTATGTCATAGTGTTCTGCCTATGTTTTCCTCTAAGAGTTTTATAGTGTCTGGTCTTACATTTAGGTCTTTAATCCATTTTGAGTTTATTTTTGTGTATGGTGTTAGGGAGTGTTCTAATTTCATTCTTTTACATGTAGCTGTTCAGTATTCACAGCACCACTTATTGAAAAGGCTGTCTTTTCTCCATTGTATATTCTTGCCTCCTTTATCAAAAATAAGGTGACCATATGTACGTGGGTTTATCTCTGGGCTTTCTATCCTATTCCATTGATCTATATTTCTGTTTTTGTGCCAGTACCATATTGTCTTGATTACTGTAGCTTTGTAGTATAGTCTGAAGTCAGGGAGCCTGATTCTTCCAGCTCCGTTTTTCTTTCTCAAGATTGCTTTGGCTATTCAGGGTGTTTTGTGTGAAAATTGTGAAATTTTTTGTTCTAGTTCTGTGAAAAATGCCATTGGTAGTTTGATAGGGATTGCACTGAATCTGTAGACTGCTTTGGGTAGTAGAGTCATTTTCACAATGTTGGTTTTTCCAATCCAAGAACATGATATATCTCTCCATCTGTTTGTATCATCTTTAATTTTTTTCATCAGTGTCTTATAGTTTTCTGCATACAGGTCTTTTGTGTCCTTAGGTAGGTTTATTCCTAGGTATTTTATTCTTTTTGTTGCAGTGGTAAATGGGAGTGTTTCCTTAATTTCTCTTTCAGATTTTTCATCATTAGTGTATAGGAATGCAAGAGATTTTTGTGCATTAATTTTGTATCCTGCTGCTTCACCAAATTCATTGATTAGCTCTAGTAGTCTTCTGGTAAAGTCTTTAGGTTTCTCTATGTATAGTATCATGTCATCTGCAAACAGTGACAGCTTTACTTCTTCTTTTCTGATTTGGATTCCTTTTATTTCTTTTTGTTCTCTGATTGCTGTGGCTAAAACTTCCAAAACTATGTTGAATAATAGTGGTGAGGGTGGGCAACCTTGTCTTGTTCCTGATCTTAGTGGAAATTGTTTCAGTTTTTCACCATTGAGAACGATGTTGCTGTGGGTTTGTCATATATGGCCTTTATTATGTTGAAGTAAGTTCCCTCTATGCCTACTTTCTGGGGGGGGTGGGTGGGTTATCATAAATGGGTGTTGAATTTTGTTGAAAGCTTTTTCTGCATCTATTGAGATGACCATATGGCTTTTATCCTTCAATCTGTTAATATGGTGTATCACATTGATTGATTTGTGTATATTGAAGAATCCTTGCATTCCTGGGATAAACCCCACTTGATCATGGTGTATGATCCTTTTAATGTGCTGTTGGATTCTGTTTGCTAGTATTTTGTTGAGGATTTTTGCATCTATGTTCATCAGTGATATTGGCCTGTAGGTTTCTGTCTTTGTGACATCTTTGTCTGGTTTTGGTATCAGGGTGATGGTGGCCTCGTAGAATGATTTTGGGAGTGTTCCTCCCTCTGCTATATTTTGGAAGAGTTTGAGAAGGATAGGTATTAGCTCTTCTCTAAATGTTTGATAGCATTCGCCTGTGAAGCCATCTGGTCCTGGGCTTTTGTTTGTTGGAAGATTTTTAATCACAGTCTCAGTTTCAGTGCTTGTGATTGGTCTGTTTATATTTTCTATTTCTTCCTGGTTCAGTCTTGGAAGGTTGTGCTTTTCTAAGAATTTGTCCATTTCTTCCAGGTTGTCCATTTTATTGGCATATAGTTGCTTGTAGTAATCTCTCAATATCCTTTGTATTTCTGCAGTGTCAGTTGTTACTTCTCCTTTTTCATTTCTAATTCTATTGATTTGAGTCTTCTCCCTTTTTTTCTTGATGAGTCTGGCTAATAGTTTATCAATTTTGTTTATCTTCTCAAAGAACCAGCTTTTAGTTTTATTGATCTTTGCTATTGTTTCCTTCATTTCTTTTTCATTTATTTCTGATCTGATCTTTATGATTTCTTCCCTGCTGCTAACTTTGGGGTTTTTTTGTTCTTCTTTCTCTAATTGATTTAGGTGTAAGGTTAGGTTGTTTATTTGAGTTGTTTCTTGTTTCTTGAGGTAGGGTTGTATTGCTATAAACTTCCCTCTTAGAACTGCTTTTGCTGCATCCCATAGGTTTTGGGTTGTCCTGTTTTCACTGTCATTTGTTTCTAGGTATTTTTTGATTTCCTCTTTGATTTCTTCAGTCATCTCTTGGTTATTAAGTAGTGTATTGTTTAGCCTCCATGTGTTTGTATTTTTTACAGATTTTTTCCTGTAATTGATATCTAGTCTCATAGTGTTGTGGTCGGAAAAGATACTTGATACGATTTCAATTTTCTTAAATTTACCAAGGCTTGATTTGTGACCCAAGATATGATCTATCCTGGAGAATGTTCCATGAGCACTTGAGAAGAAAGTGTATTCTGTTGTTTTTGGATGGAATGTCCTATAAATGTCAATTAAGTCCATCTTGTTTAATGTATCATTTAAAGCTTGTGTTTCCTTATTTAATTTCATTTTGGATGATCTGTCCATTGGTGAAAGTGGGGTGTTAAAGTCCCATATACTATGGTTGTGTTACTGTCAATTTCTCCTCTTATGGCTGTTAGCATTTGCCTTATGTATTGAGGTGCTCCTATGTTGGGTGCATAAATATTTACAATTGTTATATCTTCTTCTTGGATTGATCCCTTGATCATTATGTAGTGTCCTTCTTTGTCTCTTGTAATAGTCTTTGTTTTAAAGTCATTTTGTCTGATATGAAGATTGCTACTCCAGCTTTCTTTTGATTTCCATTTGCATGGAATATCTTTTTCCATCCCCTCACTTTCAGTCTGTATGTGTCCCTAGGTCTGAAGTGGGTCTAATGTAGACAGCATATATACGAGTCTTGTTTTTGTATCCATTCAGCCAGTCTATGTCTTTTGGTTGAAGCATTTAATCTATTTACATTTAAGGTAGTTATCGATATGTATTTTCCTATTACCATTTTCTTAATTGTTTTGGGTTCGTTATTGTAGATCTTTTCCTTCTCTTGTGTTTCCTGCCTAGAGAAGTTCCTTTAGCATTTGTTGTAAAGCTGGTTTGGTGGTGCTGAATTCTCTTAGCTTTTGCTTGTCTGTAAAGGTTTTAATTTCTCCATCGAATCTGAATGAGATCCTTGCTGGGTAGAGTAATCTTGGTTGTAGGTTTTTCCCTTTCATCACTTTAAATATGTCCTGCCACTCCCTTCTGGCTTGCAGAGTTTCTGCTGAAAGATCAGCTGTTAACCATATGGGGATTCCCTTGTATGTTATTTGTTGTTTTTCCCTTGCTGCTTTTAATATTTTTTCTTTGTATTTAATTTTTGATAGTTTGATTAATATGTGTCTTGGCATGTTTCTCCTTGGATTTATCCTGTATGGGACTCTCTGTGCTTCCTGGACTTGACTATTTCCTTTCCCATATTAGGGAAGTTTTCAACTATAATCTCTTCAAATATTTTCTCAGTCCCTTTCTTTTTCTCTTCTTCTTCTGGGACCCCTATAATTCGAGCATCAGTATGTTTAATGTTGTCCCAGAGGTCTCTGAGACTGTCCTCAATTCTTTTCATTCTTTTTTCTTTATTCTGCTCTGCAGTAGGTATTTCCACTATTTTATCTTCCAGGTCACTTATCCGTTCTTCTGCCTCAGTTATTCTGCTATTGATTACTTCTAGAGAATTTTTATTTTCATTTATTGTGTTGTTCATCATTGTTTGTTTGCTCTTTAGTTCTTCTAGGTCCTTGTTAAACGTTTCTTGTATTTTCTCCATTCTATTTCCAAGATTTCGGATCATCTTTACTATCATTACTGTGAATTCTTTTTCAGGTAGACTGCCTCTTTCCTCTTCATTTGTTTGGTCTGGTGGGTTTTTACCTTGCTCCTTCATCCGCTGTGTGTTTGTATGTCTTCTCATTTTCCTTAACTTACTGTGTTTGAGGTCTCCTTTTCGCAGGCTGCAGGTTTTTAGTTCCCGTTGTTTTTGGTGTCTGCCCCCAGTGGGTAAAGTTGGTTCAGTGGGTTGTGTAGGCTTCCTGGTGGAGGGGACTGGTGCCTGTGTTCTGGAGGATGAGGCTGGATCTTGTCTTTCTGGTGGGCAGTACCGCGTCTGGTGGTGTGTTTTGGAGTGTCTGTGACCTTATTATGATTTTAGGCAGCCTCACTGCTAATGGGTGGGGTTGTGTTCCTGTCTTGCTAGTTGTTTGGCATAGGGTGTCCAGCACTGTAGCTTGCTGGTTGTTAAGTGGAGCTGGGTCTTAGCGTTGAGATGGATATCTCTGGGAGAGCTTTCGCCATTTGATATTACGTGGAGCCAGGAGGTCTCTGGTGGACCAATGTCCTGAACTCAGCTCTCCCACCCCAGAGGCACAGGCCTGACACCCGGCCGGAGCACCAAGATCCTGTCAGCCACATGGCTCCTGTGGGTTGTCAGTGAGCCAGGAGACACCGGTCATCTGAGCGCATCCAAACCAGAAACCAGACGTTTTTCATCCTTTGTGCTTAGTCTAGTTTCACTTGCTCGTAGGGTACCACATGTGGAGGTACTGCACCAGGCACTTCAGACGAGAGTTTCTAGGGCAAAACCATTGCGCCAGTGCCTCAGCTTAGACGCTGCGATGACTCTGTGAAGGAACATCCCTCCTTTCATACCCATGATACTAGACAAGATTTCCAGGATTCTGAAGTCTCAATAGGCAAAAGGTAGTAACTAAGACTCTCCAGAGAAAATGGAAACTCATACTTTTAAATAGGCTGTAAGAACTCTATAATTATTGATGTGCAGAGTGATAGATTAAGTTAATAAACAAAAAAGCAGGTTACAAAGTAGCGTATCTTATTATACGGCGGGGGGGGGGGGCAGTGAGAAGGCAGTGCAGAGAAAAAGAGTCTGAAAAATGTATATCAAAATGTTAATAGTGGTTAATTCTGGGTAGCAGGATTACAGGAGATTTTCATCTTTTTATTCCTTTTTGTATTTTTTTATGATCAGCATATATTATTTTGTTTAAAAAAAAAAAAACCCAAGGCAATAAGGCTGTTTTCATTTTGTAAGAATCAGAATTTTAAACAACTATATTTTACTGCTAGTTGGAACCTTGCAGTACCACTTAACCACTTAACTAGCTTCACACTTCCTGGGGAGATAAAAAAGAGCGGAATGGAGAATGGAAAAATTTAATTCTTTACCAAAAAAATCCTAAAGTGTTATAATAAACCATGGACTTTATATAATGGGTCAAATTAGGTCCCCCATATTCCTAGTGAACCAGGCAGCAACTGGTGCATAGCAGGCGCTGGATCGAGGTGAACTCCCTTCCTTCCTATTACACGTTTATTTCCATTTCCGAGCCTCAGTAGAGTGCTGGGGGGTGGGAGCGGGAGTGGGGCTGCTGGGGGTAGGGTTCTTCCAGATCTACATACTTCCCCCTTCTCCAAGTTAAAAAAAAGTTTATTTCTTGCTCCAATTTTTCTTCCTTTTCTAATTCATCAGTTTTTTTAGTTCTCCTTCCTGGAACCTTCTTCCAGCCATTTTAGATTCTTTAAAAAAAAAAAAAAAAAAGTATTCTTATAAAATGAGTATTTTGAAAATGGTGGCTGTCTCTCCAGAGCTGAAACAAACACACAGCCACTATTTCAGTTATCCCTTGTGGCGTATCAAACCACCCCAAAACCTAGGGACATCCCTGCAGACAGACGTGGGGGTAAGGGGCTATTGGGTAGAGAGGAGGCAGGAAATGCTGCCTGGGTTACTCTTCCATTTATTGTTCATGATTCTGTGGGTCAGAAATTCAAGTAGAGCTTATCTCTTCTCCAGGCTGTGTCAGCTGGGCCTGCTTGACTGGGGCCGGAGGACTTCCGGTGGCCCTGCTCAGGCATCTGGAGTCTTGTTCCTGGCTGGTGGTTGGGATGCCTTGGTCTCCACGTGGCCATTCTCCCTTCAAATGTTCTCTCTTTATTCAGTAAGTTAGCCTAGCCTAAGCTCCTCTGCCTAGTGGCTGATTTCCAAGAGGGTAAAAATAGGAAATTCAAAGGCTTCTTAAAACCTAGGCATGAAGTCCCATAGCACCACGCAGGTTTCTACCGGTCAAAGCCAGCCCAGAATCAAGGGTTGGGGGAATTAAACTTCACCTCTTGATGCAGGAATGGCAAAGTCACACTGGAAAAGATTATGCAGAATGGGAGGGGTTTTGTGACCATCTTTAGAAACAATCTACTCAACATATCAATATTTAAAAAAAATTTTTAAAGAGCTTAATAACTATGGTAACTAGTATAATGAAAATAACGAATGATATTCACCAATCAGAGGGGATAATTATTTTTTCTAATTTGTCTGACCCTTTCAATTTCTGAATCATCCTGTTTGCCTTTCATCTCCACTTTATGTCACATTAGGCCAAGAAATCCTAAGTGCTGCATGTATGAAAGAAGTCCTCACCGTGTCACTCTTTGCAAGTGTTTCACCATGTGGCTGTTTCCTCTTAGTCCGTCCTGTGCTTGTAGCTCACCAGAGGACCACCCTCAGTTCTCTTACCTCTCGTTCCTTACTCTTCCTAGAGGATTTCATTCACTCCCTGGTTTCCAATGCCACCTACACCCTGATGACAACAAATTTTAGTCTCCAGCCCAGATCCTTCTCTTCTGGGCTCCAGACCTGAAATTCCAGCTGCCTCCTGGACATCTCTATTTGGATGTCCCACAGGTAACCTCACCTTTATATGTCCTAAATCAAATTTGGCATTTTCTTCCTCTCCACCCTAACTTACTACCTCCCTACAGTCCCTTCCTTGGGCAATAGTGTCCTGTTTTTGTCCTGTTTCATCCAGTGAATCAAGCCAAAAACTCAGCAGTCCTCCTCCACACCTCCCTCTTCCTCACGCCCACATCCAATCAATTACCAAATCCTCCTGGTTCTTGGTGTCTCGATTCCAGCTTTTCCATGCCTGCCACCATTTCCATAGTTTACGCCACCATCATCTTTGCTGCCTACATTGCTACGAAACCTTCTCACTGGTGTTAGACCCCAGCCTCTCTGGTCCATTATCAAACTGGGCCAGAATGAATTTTCTATACTATCATTGCTAAAACCTGTCAGTAGGTCCCCACTGTCCCCAAGATAAAAGTCCCACAGCTACATTTCTTAGCAGGGCACACAAAGGCCCTTTATGTTTGGGGCTGCTTCCCTTAATACCCTAAGCGCCTCATCCTAACTCTCAAATTTGTGATCCACACAATTTAGAGCATCCTGAATCCCCACCACTCTCTCTACTCTTCACCTCCACCTCTCT
The DNA here is from genome assembly GCF_965194805.1 of Balaenoptera borealis. NCBI lineage: Eukaryota > Metazoa > Chordata > Mammalia > Artiodactyla > Balaenopteridae > Balaenoptera > Balaenoptera borealis. The sequence goes on from NC_138876.1 coordinate 33,904,738, forward strand.
TCTCCTCCAGCTTCGAAGTCAACCAGAGGAACCTTCCCTTACCCCTTCCTTCCTCGCCTACCTAGGACACTGTGCATACTCTTTTCTTAGCATTTGCCACACTACAGTAATGGCTGGCTCACTTATTTACTTCTTCCACTGTACTGGAAGCTCCTGAAACACAAGAGCTGTGTCTTTTTTTATGGTTGTTCCTCAGTGTTCAGCTAGTGCCTGGCATATGGCGGGGCAATGAGTGAATGGTGATAATATCCACTGGCTGTAAGGAGCAAAGAGAAGATGGCTGGTGGGTACAATGTGTTTTAATATCCATATAACTGAACTGAGGGATCTTTATATGTCACCCCCCACCCCCCGCCCTACTCCCCTTCCTTCACTGTTCTGATTGAAGGAGAAACCAGCACCATTAGAAGGAGGGGGTCAGCATTTAATTGAAGTATTGCTTACTATTGCCTAGGACTTTCTTTTACTCATGTTTAAGATGAGAGTTTTCCATGCCTGGTCCTGTAATGATGCAAGCTAAGGGAAAGGCTTAGAAGGATCCATACTTCTGCCTAGGCACTTGTCCACATTCTGTCTATAACCTCAGTGAATCTTCACAGACAACCTACAATTTTATTTCCTCCATTAAAGAGTCTTGACTGCCTAAAATGTCTGCACTGGACCACAAAGATGATTATGACATGGCTACCATCTTGAAGGAGCTTTTATTTATACATATAGTCTGCTTGTCTTTGTCTTGCTGTCCAAGCCTTTTGAGAGCAGGGACCTGGCCTGTCTTATTCATTGCTCTTGTCCCAGTGCCTACAACACATAGTAGGTGCTCAACAAATGTTTGTTGAATGGAGTGGATAAACGAGCAACACAATGTTTATTGAATGAGGATGTAGCCATAGGCAAGGGTATATCTGGGTGGGAGATGAGGTTTATCTCCTAGGCAACAGGAGCAAAGGATCATTTCTTAAGTAGGGATTGGATCATGACTTTCAAAAACCCCACTCTGGTTTCAGTGTGGAGAGTTTGCCACTGGGGTGCCAGCTGGGCTGGGGTTGGGGGTTGGGTGAGGAGAGTGTAAATTGTTTAACCCAAGCAAGAATTGATGACAGACTGACCTAGAGTGACAGTTGAGGGGTACGAATGGAAAGTGAGGGAAGAGAGACATTTCTGAGGCAAAACTGCTCAGACCTGGGGACCAACTGGTTCCAGGGCTTTGGGGGAGATGATGAAGGCTGGATGGGAGACGAGAAGCCCATACGGGAAGAAGTAAAAACAAGGACTTTAGTTTTGGTTACTTTGAGTCTGAGATGCCTGGGTAACATCTTTCTCTGAATCTCTAGGAATTGTGCCACCACCACACTGTTCCTCCTACCCCTTTTCTCTTTTCTTTCCTGTTTTGAATCACTCCCACAAGCCATAAATGCTCCCTGCTTCTCGCCGTGCTGGGGCACCATGCCAGCAGGGGCCCACATTCCTGAGGAAGGGACCAAGTTCAGACCTGGAGGGCCGACTGTGGCCTCTGAGGATGGCAGCTCCCTGACAGGAAGGAAGGCTGGCTTGCTGGCTGGGCACAGACAGGAGCTAGCTTTGCTGCAGCAGGTGCCCAGGGCCAGCTGCTCCAGTACCCTCAGGCTCACATCAACAGGATGGGACAGCCCAGGCGGAAGGAAGCCTGCAGGGAGGGACACCGCTGCAGACAGAAGCCGGGGCAGGGGATGGAGGGGAGACAGGAAGAGCTGCCTGAGCTGTTGAGCTGGCGCCCCTCCAGCAGATTCAGGAGAGGCAGTGACAGGGGGCCACTGAGTCCTCTTTCCCTCTGTCGGTGGGCGTCTCTGGCCCTGGTTGACTGTATTATTATTACTATTACTGTTGTTGGCCAGCCTGGGCCTATTTCTAAAATAGTTAATTGCCTTTCTTTCTTTCTTTTCTTTCTTTCTTGTTTTTCTTTTTGGCAGTGCCGCACAGCTTTTGGGGTCTTAGTTCCCCAACCAGGGGTTGAACCCTGGCCATGGCAGTGAAAGCGCCCAGTCCTAACCACTGGACCTTCAGGGAATTCCCTAGCTAATTCCTTGTCTATACTCATTTTGTGATTATTGGGAAAGAAAGGACTTCCATTAGCCTTTCAGTCACACAGAGCGGTGAGACAGCTCGAGGGAGGGGCAGTGGTTTCTGCCCCGTGTTCAGCCTGTCCACAGGAGATAAAATCTCCAGTTTGCTTTAAGCCGCGTTATCACCACCCTCCTCTCCAACAACAGCAGCTGCGAACGGGCACCAAATGGCCAAAAGCGGGCCAATAGGGAGCCATAGCAGAGCCATAGGCTCGCAATCCGGAGGCCGCAGACCGCCTCTGACCGGGGTCGGAGGTCGGGGTTGCGGCGGGGGGGGGGGGGGCTGGTGCTTTCGCGGGGGCGGGGCGTTCCGTGTCGGGCGTGGTGGGCATTCCCACTGCTACCCACTCGCAGGCGGGCCCCGGCTGGCGCCTGGTGACCCCGGGAGACACCGCCCCGCCCCATCCCCACCAGCAGTTTCCTGGCAGGGCGTTTCCGGAGGCCCTGGCCCCGGGTGGGGGCGTGGGGGCGGTAGGGTCTGCCTTTGAGACAGCTTGTAGAGTGCACTTTAAATTTCACACCGAGCTCAAAACTTGATTCTGCAACCGAGCGTCGGCTCCAGGGAAAGATAAAAACTCTGGTCTACGGCCCCCCATCACCCCATTGGTCTAGTTCTCGGGGCTTCCTGCAGTCCCCACACCATTCTCTCCACAGCCTGGGAGGAAGGATGGGCGGGGCGGACGGGGGCGGGCAATGCTGCCGGCGGTGCAGCTGAAGAGGGCGAGCCAGCTCCCGCTGCCCGGGCGTGGGCGGGGGGCGCAGAAGCAGGTGTCCGCTCAATGACAGGATACCCTTCCCTCTCCGCCCCTCCCTCGTGCTACCCACAGCTCAGCGAGGCAAAACCCAGCATATGCTCCAGAAATGCAGCTCAGTCGGTCACCGGGCTCCGCTTTCTCGCCAGACGCGCAAGAGATCGGCGCTTCCAAATGCAAATCTCTTGGCTCCGGACCCTTGGCTTGCAGCCGCCGCCTCCCTCGCTTGGCTACCCCGCGTCCCGCCTACCCCGTAGCGGCCCGAGATGGGACCTCGCGCCGAGGTGACTGGGCGGAGCAGGCATCCCACCCCACCTCCCACGTGGGGCCGGCCCTCCGCAGTGCCTGGGCGCGCCGCCGCTGCCGCGCCTCCGGTCTAGGTCCTCCGCGCCGCCCCCCCTAGGCCAGGGAAGGGGACCGCAGGCGGGGGGTGGGTGAGGGGTAGGGGCGGTGTCACTGAGTCAGGTGGCGGCGGGAGTTCCCTCGGGCTGGGCCGAGGGAACACGCTGCCGGAGATTGTGTACACGCTCCACTGACACAAGCTTCACGCTGCCGGGCAGCCGCTGATCACGCGTGGCCCCGCGAGCCCATTGGCCGGCGCCTCACACACCTTTGCCGCTGATTGGCCGGCGGCAGGCTCCGCCCCCACCCCCGCCCGCGGCGCGGGGCAGGCGGAGCGGCTACCTGAATGGGGAGGGGGCAGACGGCGCGGAGCGCGGCGGTGGCGGGAGTGGCGTCGAGTGTCTCCGGGCGCCCGTCTGTGGCCAGGCAGCCAAGCAGCCTAGCAGTCAGTCAGCTCGCCGCCGGCGGCCAGGCAGCCAACCATGCTCAACTTCGGCGCTTCTCTCCAGCAGGCTGCAGTAAGTGACCTGGGGATGCCCCTGCCCTACTCTGCCTCCCTGAGTCTGAGGGGCCCCCGGGGCGCGAACTCCGAGCCCCTGACATCAGCCTCGCCTGAGGACTGAGGCTGCAGCGGAGTCGTGGGAGAGGAAGGGGCTTCCCGCCTGCAGACTGGGCATTAGTGAGGGCGTGTGCGTCGCGGAGGGGCTCAGGAGAAGCAGGCTGGTATCTAGAGACGAAGGGAGAGAGGGTCTTGCTCAAGGTGTAATGAGGGGAAGGGGCAGCTCCGCTGGGAGACTTGAAGCAGGTGAGGGGGAGGATGACTGGAGGGGCGGGAAGAGTGAGGAGGGGGCTGCTGCCCTGTCAGTGAGAATAGGAGGTGTGGAAGGAGGAGGGGGACAAGGGGCCACCCTGCACCTGGCGCCGGGGAGAGATGCCTCCGTCTGGAGAAGGAATGCGACGCAGGGTGGGAGGGGGCTGCCCAGGAGCATTTGAGGGGCGGGGTGTCCGCTGGAGAGGAGAGGGGGCTTCCCATCTTAGGGCTCTGAAAGGAGGCTTGCAGGACGGGGCTGCTCAGCAGATAGCGGGGGCTGGGGGAGGGGCGCCCGGCGTGGGTGCGGGGGATGGCACGTGGGCCCGGGACCGCCGAGGGAGACCGGGGCGTTGCCCCCCCCAAGACGGCTGGAGGGGACTCCCCATCTCGGGAGCGGGCAGGTGGCCGCCTTCTGAGGACGCCTTGGAGGGGGGAGGGAGCCGCCTCGGCGACAGGAGATGGGAGGGTGGGAAGCGGGACCCAGCAGCGGGGCGGGGAAGGTGGGCGGGGGGAACCGGGCTGCGAGACGCGGGGGCAGCGTGTCGGGGCGGGAGCCGCAGGCCGTGGAGCCGAGCGTCTGGAGCGGGGCCTGTTGGGGCTGCACGTCTGGGAACTCGTGGAGACGCGCAGCTGGCGGGGGCCGGTACTGCCGGAAACCGCGGGGAGGGGACGCGCGTCTTCGGGGACAGTCAGGGTGGTCTGAGATCCCGCGGGAGGCGTGGGCGGGAAGCGCCGAGGGCTCGGCCGGGTCCCCGGGGGCTGCGGCCGGAGGAGGGCGGGGGCCGGGTTTCCGCGGGGACCCGGCTCCTCCTCCGGCAGCTGAGGCGGAGGCCGGGGGTGGGCCGGGAGCGGATGCGCCCGGGGAGCTTCTCGTCCCTGAGTGACCCAGCCCCGGCCTCCGCCAGGGGCGGGAGCGAGGCCCGGCCCCGCTGTCGGTTCCTAAGGGAACGGCGGCTCGCGGGGAGCTGGAAGGGGCGGGCGCTCCTGGAGCCCGGCGCCCGCGGCTCCGCCCCTCCCCGCGGGCTCGGGCGCGCACTGCCGGGCGGTTGGCGGCGGCGCCCGCGGCCCCTCCCCCGGGCCGTCGCGAGGGCGGGGGCCCGCGGGCTCAGGAAGTAGGTGAAAGGTGACGGCGCGGCAATTCCCAGTTCAGGTTTCCTGCGCCGCCCGGAGCAGCCGCTGATCACGCTTTGTTCACATGCCTCGCCCCCTCCTTCTCCTCCTCCGCGCCCCCGCCCTTCGCGGCCCAGCCAATCCCAGCCCGGGCCGCCCGGCCTGCTGGCCAATGGCGGGGGCAGGGACGCGGGGACGTGCGAGCGGCGAGGAATGTTCCCAGTGACTCACCCGCGAGCCTCATTGAGGCTAGGGCGGCCCCATCCGTCTGTCCCAGCCAGCGAGGATCTCCCCCGCCGTCCGCCCCCGCCCCTCGTCTGCCTTCCCGGCCCGCGCCTCCGCCCGCGCTTCCCTTTCCTGCCTCTCTCGCGGCCCACTCCCTTTCCTCCCCTCCCGACTTCTCCCTGCCCTTCCCAGCTCACACTCTCCTTCCCTGCTGCCTGCCTTTTCTCTTTTTTCCTTTGCATTGGCGTCTTGAGGCTTTTACACAACATGTGCTGTCCGTTGCAGCTTATATAAAGGGCCCGCGATTATGCAATTGCATTGTTAGCGATGTTTCAAGAGCGATGGCTTCTTAAGGCTTCAACACGAAGGGTTTATGCGTTTTTTTCAACAAGTGTTGAGATTAATATCTTGCCATGTAAAGACTATTCTTCGGTATTTTTACACAATCTCTGCTTTGACCAAAGAATGGGATCACATTAGTGGAAAATTGGAGAGATGGAGGGTAGTAACTTTTAGTTCAGTTTAAGGAACTTTAATATGAAGCATTAAATACCTGATAGAAGGAGTTGTTCAAATAAATACAAAGCATGTGCTGTTATTTTTATCAAGGAGTTCTTTAAAATATTAAAATAAGGTTCTGTTTTGACAACTGAAGATTCCTTACAATCAGAGTTTTTGCAAATTTGAGTCGGATACTAAATTTTCTGATTATCTCTTTTTTGTGCTATTGCATTAGCTGGTCATAGTTACGCATAGCAAACCATTGTGTTAAGTATAAGATCCAGTGAATGAGAACACAAACATGAAGAAGTTGAAATTACTCTTTACAAAGGTCACACCCAAATCAACAGACCACAGCTCTGTCCACTATACTTTGCCTTTTTAAAAGAAAGTTTTGGCCCTTTTTTTTTTTCTGGTAGGAACTCATATCTGAAAAGATCTCATACCATACCTGTAGTATTTCTTTTAATGATTTTTAAAAAATATTTGTTTAATTATTTGGCTGCCCCGGGCCTTAGTTGCCGCACGCAGGATCTTTAGTTGAGGCATGCATGTAGGATCTAGTTCCCTGACCAGAGATCAAACCGGGCCCCCTGCATTGGGAGCCCGTCGCCTTAGCCACTGGACCACCAGGTCCCCATACCTGTAGTATTGAAAAAAGATGACTTTTTTGCAGAGCCTTCCCTTAGTTATTTTGTCTGACTCCTGTTGCAGTTGGCTACTCTGGAAAGAATATAAAATGTTTTTTCTTCTAAGCCAAGCAGTTCTTTTTTGGATTACAAGGGCATGGATACCTTTGGCCTTGGTCCTCATAATGGTAATAAGTTCCTCTTTACCTTGCAAGGGTATCAGTGTTCATTCAGGCCTAAGTGTGAGAGGAAGAATGAGGAAGACTTTTATCACTATTACCATCAGAGTAGGGATGAGAAAAATTATTTCAAGTTTTATTTTGAAAAATTGTGCAGATTGTAAAAAGAAAATTGCACATTGCTCTGCGTGTCATGTGGATGACAATACGCTTATAGCATTTAATCTTTTGTACTTATAGGAGGAAAGAATGGAAATGATTTCTGAAAGATCAAAAGAGAGTATGTATTCCTGGAACAAAACTGCAGAGAAAAGTGACTTTGAAGCCGTAGAAGCACTTATGTCAATGAGCTGCAGTTGGAAGTCTGATTTTAAGAAATACATTGAAAGCAGACCCGTTACTCCAGTGTCTGATATGTCAGAGGAAGAGAATCTGCTTCCTGGTACACCTGATTTTCATACAGTCCCAGCATTTGTAAGTATTGTTGCTTTAAAGATGAGTGTAAATGATAGAATTTCTTATAATTTATATAATGAACTCTACTATTCTTCACGCTGTTGCCTGTATTTCTCTTCTCTAGTGTTTGACTCCACCTTACAGTCCCTCTGACTTTGAACCCTGTCAAGTGTCAAATCTGATGGCACCAGCGCCATCTACTGGACACTTCAAATCATTGTCAGATACTGCCAAGCCTCACATTGCTGCTGCACCTTTCAAAGAGGAGAAGAGCCTAGTACCTGCCCCCAAACTCCCCAAGGCTCAGGCAACAAGTGTGATTCGTCATACAGCTGATGCCCAGCTGTGTAACCACCGATCTTGCCCAGTGAAAGCAGCCAGCATCCTTAACTATCAGGACAATTCTTTTCGAAGAAGAACCCACCTAAATGCTGAGGCTGCAAGAAAAAACATACCTTGTGCAGCTGTGTCACCAAACAGATCCAAACGTGAGAGAGACACAGTGGCAGATGTTGAAGAGAAAGCAAGTGCTGCACTTTATGACTTTTCTGTGCCTTCCTCAGAGACAGTAATCTGTAGATCTCAGCCGGTCCCCATGTCCCCACAACAAAAGTCGGTCTTAGTCTCTCCACCTGCAGTATCAACAGGTGGAGTGCCACCTATGCCCGTCATCTGCCAGATGGTTCCCCTCCCTGCAAACAACCCAGTTGTGACAACAGTCGTCCCCAGCACTCCACCCAGTCAGCCGCCAGCCGTCTGCCCACCTGTTGTATTCATGGGCACTCAGGTGCCCAAAGGCGCCGTCATGTTTGTTGTACCCCAGCCCGTTGTTCAGAACCCAAAGCCTCCAGTGGTGAGCCCAAATGGCACCAGACTCTCTCCCATTGCCCCTGCTCCAGGGTTTTCTCCTTCAGCAGCAAAAATCACTCCTCAGATTGACTCATCAAGGATAAGAAGTCACATCTGTAGCCATCCAGGATGTGGCAAGACGTACTTTAAAAGTTCTCATCTGAAGGCCCACATGAGAACACATACAGGTACCAACTATTTCTTATTTATATTTAAGTTTTAGAAATTTGGATGAAGGTTTTTTGGCAATGAGCACAAATGTAAACCAGGCATGTTAAGGAAGAACTTGCCTTATTAGCCAATTCAGTGGATGGTATTTACCAGTGCAAGGTCTTCTAAAAGATTTCATCAAGGTGTTTTTGTTTTAATTTCTCAAAGGATGATTCTTTAAATGTCTAGGTAGTTACTTTAATAGTCTTAAATGTGATTTAATATGTAACTTACAGTGACTTAATAAATGCATAATAATAATAATATGACTTTTTTTGTTTCAGGAGAAAAACCTTTTAGCTGTAGCTGGAAAGGTTGTGAAAGGAGGTTTGCCCGTTCAGATGAACTGTCCAGACACCGACGAACCCACACAGGTGAGAAGAAATTCGCCTGTCCCATGTGTGACCGGCGGTTCATGAGGAGCGACCATTTGACCAAACATGCCCGGCGCCATCTGTCAGCCAAGAAGCTACCAAACTGGCAGATGGAAGTGAGCAAGTTAAATGACATTACCCTACCTCCAACCCCTGCTCCCACACAGTGACAGACGGATGGCGAAGAATCAGACTAACTTTGGTCACAGCCAGAAGCCAGTGGTGATACAAAAATGCTTCCACTGCAAGTCTGTGGCCCTCCAGTGCGGGCTGCAAGTAGAAGCCCCACGGCCTGGGGAGAAGGCCCAGCCTGGGTTAGATGGTAAGAAGTGCTACGGCCACAGGCAGCTCACAGAGTGGCAGGACTCATTTCTTACCACGTAAGAGAGATGAGAAAGTTTTTATTCCTTTCAATATTTTTTGAAGGTTTCAGGTGAGGTCAGCCCACCCACAGGTAGCACAGATTTTGAATTTGTGTGCACATTTGTTACTTTACTTTCACCATTTATACTTGAGACCAACTTTTCAATGTGATTCTTCAAAAGCACTGGTTTCAAGAGTGTAGAGACTGAAAGTAAACATTACGGTACAGAGATGGAGATGTAAAATTGATTTGTATTATCGCGAATATTATTATCCTTTCCTAGAGTTATCTTGTTTACTATTCTTAGTCTTTCCATTCAACTTCGTGGACATAGTTGTTAAATATATCTAGAACTAGCATTTTTACACTAGTTGCTGACGTTTGGAATTGAGCAACTGTATATTGCTGAAGAGGTCCCAAAGAATTGGAATCCTCATTAATTTAATTGCTTTGAAGTGTAGCTTCAGGGTTTTTTTTGCGTTTTTGTTTTAAAAGTTTAACAAATGACTATAACTAGGCATTTTATTATGCTTTGAACCTTAGTTGGCTGCAGTTCCCTGTGTAGATTTGAAAATTGTATACCAATGTGTTTTCCGTAGACTCTAAAATACACTGCACTTTGTTTCGAAAAAAAATTGAAGATGAAAACACATATTGTAAAGAAGGGATATTAAGGATTTTAGATAACTCCTTCAAAAAGATGGCTTAGGTCATCAGTAAAGAACCCTTACGTTATGAGGATGTAACATGTGCTTTATTGAATTAGAAAGTGAATGAACATTATTCACAAGTGGACAAATGTCCTGTTAATTTATAGGAGTTTTTTTAGGGGGGAATGTGGAAGTAGATAGAAAAATAATTAGAACATTCACTTTTGTTAACAGTATTTCTGTTATATTCTGTTTTGTATAGTGGATGATATATACAGTGGTAAAACAAAAGTCAGTTGTTTAAAATATATAGTGAAAAATGTCACTATGTCTTTCCATTTAACATTTTTCTCTATATTGGGTGTAGATTTCTGCCATCAAAACTTTGGACCCTTGGAAAACAAAAAATTTTCTTTTAATAAAAAAAATCCTTGTGATTTACAATTTGCACAATATTTCTTTTGTTGTACTTTATATCTTGTTTACAATAAAGAATTTCCTTTGGTATATATGTAATTGGTTGATTGTATTTGTTGAAAACCATTCTCACTCTGACCTTGACATTGATCACTGTGGTGCTATCCAAAGACTTATGGTCTGAATTTCTCTAAGGGCCTCATTCAAATTTAGAACTGTAGGAGTATATCTTTAACATGAGTAATCAATTTAGAGAGTATGCAAAGCAAGGCCAGGGAATTCCCTGGTGGTCCAGTGGTTAGGACTTGGCACTCTCATTGACAGGGGCCCAGATTTGATCCCTGGTCCAGGAACTAATACCCTGCAAGCCATGTGGCACAGCCAAAAAATAATAATAATAATAAAATAAAATCTAATTAAAGCACACACACACACACACACACACACACACACACAAAGCAAGGCCAGATATCTACCTATATATTCACTGATAATGTGTTAGCCTGCCTGTTCTAAGAAAGCAATACATTTTAATTTTTAAACATTTTTGTATGTTGTGATGATGTGGGGTTGAAATATAGCTCTGGCTCTCAGCAAAACCTTAAGTAGCACTGAGTTAAAGGGAACACCACATGAGTAATTACAGTAATGACTGCTGTGAAATGAAAAGAAGCCTGACCTATTAAAGAGTAAATTACTTCTAGAAGTTAGATTAACTCAGACCATTCAGTGATACCTTAAATGCAATAAACATACTAGTACTTAAGCTGCATGAAAGCTAATCCACCTCTGAAGAGAAATACTTGCTAGTCACTTGCCAGTAGAACTAGGAGCTGTAAATGCTACTTAGTGTATGGCATATAATTTTGGAGATTAGTATTTTAATTTGCTCTGAGATTACCTTGTCATGAGAGAACATCTTCCACGGTTCCCAGCTTATTAGTTGACCTGGTCTGGCTCGCTGTTGAGCGCCATGGTAAGGGGCAGTGTGCTCACTTGGCACCAGCTGTAGGACAGGCATCCTGAGCCATCCATGTACCTGCTGATCCTTTTCTTGGAAACTTACACCACCTAAGCACAGCACAGCTGCTGGAGGGGACCTTGCCATTCTGTAGTTTCTGTGTTGGGACCTGGACCATCCTAACCCCTAGAGTTCCTCATGGTGGCAGGTCTTCAGAAGTGGGAATAAAGCAAGGTGGCTGAAGTAATCTCTGCCTGTTCTAAAGCCCAGTCCCTTGTAATGACAAAGCCAGTGGAACTGTGTGTGCCACCCATTGCTATGTTCTTCCCAGTCCTAGTTGACACCTGACACTTTTCCTTAGAAATCTTGTAAATCATTTGAATAGAGTATTATATATGAGTTGAATGTTGATGCAGGCTCTGATCTTGATGCAAAAGTTGTCCCCCAAACAAGTACATTTGTAGCATGTTATGATAATGTGGTTTTAGTGTAGCTTTAGCATGTCAGTTTTGGTTGTTGTCTGATTTATATATTAAGTTGAACTATATGAAATTGCTGATATTCAGCTCTCAACAGTTAATTCTTTTTAGATAATTGTAGACTTAGAGAAAGTTGCAAAAATAATTACCATATACCCTTCATCTAGCTTCCCCTTTTGATAACATCTTCCATAGCCATAGAACATTTATGAAAATGAAGAAATTAACTTCAGTACGATATTACTAGCTAAAGTACAGACCTTATTTGGGTTTCACTGGTTTTTCTACTAATGTCTTCTTGCTATTACAGGACCTAATCCAGGGTCTCAAATTGCATTTAGTTGTCAATCTCCACAGTCTCCTCCAATCTGTGGTTATGCCTCAGTCTTCTCTCATCTCTTTGGAAGAGTACTTGTCAGTTATTTCTGCACCTCAGTTTGGGTTTGTCTGATGTTTTTTCATGATTAGATTGAGGTTATGCATTAATTGGGAAGATACCACAGAGTGATAATGTCCTCAGTGCATGATATCAAGGAATATGGGATGTCATTCTGTATTATGGGAGATGTTAACTTTCATCACATGGCTAAGGTGGTGATATCTGCTGGAATTTTCACTGTAAATTGACTATTTCTTGCTTTATTAAATATTTGGATGGAGATACTTTAAGACTACACAAATAACCTATTTCAACTTTTTCCCAATCATTTTAGTATCCTTAAGTGGATCTTGCCTGAGGCAGTTATTACTGTGATATACTAATGGTGATTTCCTATTTCCTCCATTATTTATTAATTGGAATTTTCTATAAGAGTTGTTACTTCTCCCCCATTTATTTATTTTTTCCATTTTTTATGTCAGTATGGACTCATGGACATTTATGTCATTATTTGGGCTATAATACAATACTATTCTTATTTCGTGACTCAGCTATTCCAACTTTAGCCCTTATTAGCTCCTTCAATATTCAACCATTTTTGATTGACAAAGATGGAAATTTCATACAGTTCAACCTATCATTTCTCACTGGAATGAGAGCTGTTTGGTATTAGTAATCAGACTTTTAAAACGTTGTCTCTACCTGCGTTGCTACTACCCTGTCTAATCCACCCTCTCCCACTTGGACAACTGCAGCAGCCCGTATAACTGGTCTCTCTGCCTCGGGTCTTATCTCCCCACCATCCTCTCTCCTTACCACAGAGTCTTTTGAAAATGCAGGTCTGACCATGTCACTTCCCTGTTTAAAACGCTTCAGACCCTTCCCAATGCTCTCAAGGTGAAGTCTAGATTTCCTAACATGGTCTAGAACAGTGCTGTCGGAGAGAAATAGAATGTGAGCCACATAAGGAATTTGAAATTTTCTAGGAACTACATCAGAAAAGTAAAAACAAAAAAACAATTTAAATGTTTTTATTTAACCCATAATATTATCATTTCAGCATATAATCAATATAAAACTGTTAATGAGATACATCACATCTTTTTTTCATACTAATCTTTGAAATCCAGTATATATCCTATGCTTATAACACCTTTCAATTGGGACTCACCACATTTCAGGTGTGGCCAGTGGCTGCTGAGTTGTCCCAAGCAGACCTAGAAGACCCTGCACCATTCAGCTGCTCCCAATCTCCCAACCCCCCCCCCCACCTTACTCTCTCCATCCTGTCCAAGCTCTGAGCTGTCACATATGCTGTTTTGTCTGCTGGAAATGTTTCCCTGCCCTTTTACCTTGACATTTCTGCTATCATAATAATCATTACCCTTTACTGAAATTGCTTAATGTCTGTAAAACTCCCCAAGGATAAGGACCCTGTGCATCTTGCTCACTGCTCTATCTTCTGGAGATGTCCAACTGATTTTTTTCCCCCCAGTGGAAGGAATAAAACTAAATAGGGCCACATAAATGAGGTCTGCTGTTCTAAGCTTCCCCTGCCAGTTGGCATCCTAATCTTGACAGAGATTTAGAAATTCATGGCGCTCTACTCAATGGATGCCAACAATCCCAGTTTGAACTTGCTTGACCAGGTTGGCAGTGGGATGCTAAAAGGGGAGGAGTACCCCAAAATATAAGAAAGTGACACCTTATCTTTCTTTGATTTCCTTGAAATAATTTAATTTTTAATTCTAAGTTTAGCCACTAGTCAGTGGAGGCACTGCTTGGGTTGGGAAAATCTGAATGAGATTCAAGGAAGAAAATGAAAAGCTAAGAAATAACATGAAGTGTAGGGTAGGCTGGGGTAGAAGCAGTTTTCTATTTCTGTGATTAGATTATCTGGACCTTGAATATCAGTTTCCAAAAGGCATCCTTTTAGTTTGAACAGATAAGTATTGAGTGTTTTTTGTTTTGTTCTGTTTTTTATTTATTTATTTATTTATTTATTTATTTATTTAGGCTGTGCCGGGTCTTAGTTGCTGCATGTGGACTCCTAGTTGTGGCGTGCATGCGGGATCTAGTTCCCCGACCAGGGATCAAACCCGGGCCCCCTGCATTGGGAGAGTGGAGTCTTACCCACTGGACCACCAGGGAAGTCCCAGTGTTGAGTGTTTCCTGGGGAATTCCCTGGTGATTCAGTGGTTAGGACTCTGAGCTTCCACTGCAGGGGGCCCGGGTTCAATCCCTGGTCGGGCAACTAAGATCCCGCATGCCTGGCAGCGCGGCCACACACACACAAAAAAAGTATTGAGTGTTTATTACCCAGGGACAAAGTAAAACAGTGTGGCCTTGGGAAAGGAAACTTCTGGGGTCATGGAGCCTCTGCACTGAACTGACTGTAATTATGAGCTAAACAATTTGACTATTTCATGGTTCAGTTTCATTATCTATAAAGTGGGGATTATAATGCTTATCTGACTTGCTGCCCAAGGTAGAATTAGATCTGAAAACTGAGAAAAACAAGCATACAAATGCTAGGTGGACCACTCCAATACCAGTGATGTGGATTGCACTATCACGCTAGATCAGTCATTAAGACAGAAAAGGCCCCTAGAGGTGGGGCTAGCAATCTGATGTCAGTTACAAATGGTCATAATGTGGTTCCTGTTAGGGACGAAGGTCAAACTGCAAACGTTCACAAAATTGTTCACAGTTCTGGAGGCTAGAGGTCCGAGATCAACGTGTTGGCAGGGTTGATTTCTTCTGAGGTCCCGCTCCTTGGCTTGTAGATGGCCCCCTTCTCCTTGTGTCTTCACATGGTCTTCTCTCTATGTCTGTCTGTGTCCTAATCTCCTCTCCTTTTAAGGACACCAGTCATATTAGATGAGGGCCCACTCCAATGACCTCATTTAACCTTAATTAACTCTTTAAAGATTCTGTTTTCAAGTACAGTCACATTCTGAGGAGGTACTGGGAATTAGGACTTCAATGTATGAATTTTGAAGGGACACAATAATATGGCCTATGTATTATATATATATGCAAATAGTATTGCCCATACTATTGGTCAACATATGTCAGTCTATATTGGTCCATCTTAATACACTTATAGCAGTACTTTCTAAACTAGTCTTAAGTTTCTATTTCTAGTATCTGGTAAATTTCCTATGAGAGCTAAATACTTCTAAGGCCTACCGCATGTCACACAGTGCAGTGACATCATGCCCAGTGCAGTGTGTGATTCCTAGCCATTCAGGAGACATATTTTTCAATTGTGCACTCAAGTATTTCTTAGTCATGGAATACCCTTTATCCTAAAGAAAGTTTTCCTTCATTACATACCTGCAAGCATTATTTGTGACAATGGACGTAGATCAGATTCAGAATCCTCTCTCTGATCCCAACAATAATGTGAACAGAATAGGCAACATGATGGTCTTTTGTTATCCATGTTTAGATTTGTTCAATTTGATTTTTTCTAAGGGATTCTATATTCTCATCTCCAATTTAAATTTAGTTCAACCAGGAAAATTTAGTCAAGGCTGTAGTCAGCCTTGCCGGTTGTGGATATAACCTAGCCATGAGGCCTCCTTATGCTATTCATCACATCCATTCTATTCGTTGTCAGTGTGGTTCAAATCACAATGATTTTCAAACAGAAAGGGAACCTGGTCCCCATCCCTGTAGTTCATCCAATATTTCAGGCTCTCTGCTTTTCAGACGCACGGTAGCATTGGACTTCTCCCTTGTGGCAGGGTGGGGTCCAGCCTGGTCAGTGGCTTGGAATGGAAATGACATGTGTCGCTTCTGGTCCAGAGTATTTAACTGGCAGTGTTCAGCCCTCTAGAGCTCTCTTTCCCTCTACTGTGGGGACCAGCAATATTTCAGCTAGTCAACCTTAGCTCTGGAAAGAGTATGGCAAGGAGCATGAGTAAGAACTAAACCTCTGTAGTTTTAAGACATTGTGATTTGGGGGATTGTTTGTTGTTGCG
Organism: Balaenoptera borealis; assembly: GCF_965194805.1. NCBI lineage: Eukaryota > Metazoa > Chordata > Mammalia > Artiodactyla > Balaenopteridae > Balaenoptera > Balaenoptera borealis. The sequence continues at coordinate 33,920,517 of NC_138876.1, forward strand.
GCATAACCTTGACTTGTAAAGGTATACTGGCTGATACTATCACTTTTGTTTCCTGAGGCTGCTTTGCTCCAGGTGAATTTATTCACCTCCCTCCAGGGACCACTTCTACATATCATGTTAAGGGGGATGACTTCAAAGGACCGAAAGACCTGAGACACTTCTTCCCCCATAACAATGAGTGTCTTATATTTGCATAACTAAGAGCAGCCAAGTCCCAGGTCCTGGATCCTGAACAAGAAGGCGTTGCTGCAAGGTGCTTGGTGGTGTCTACTTGTCTACCTGGACAGAGTAGCAAGCCCCTCAGCCCTCTCCCTTCACATACCACCATCATCCTGGTTGCACTGGTGGAAAACAAGCAAAGGTGATGAGCCACTGTGATGATGCTGTCTTAGATAAGTCACTAGACCTTCTGGAAGTAATTCCTTAATTTTGAGATTCACAAGTGTTTAATGGGGGTAAACTACTCCTTTCACCTGAAGCATCATGTGTGTAGGAAGGAAGACTGAGGCTAGAATCCTCTGGGAGAATCTGAAGGAATCCTTCTCTGAAGGAATCAGGGAAGGGTGGGCAGGTATCTCCCAGCATTTTGTCCTTAGCGGCTCTAAGGAGTAGGAAAGAAAGAGCGTGGGGCTGGCAACAGCTGCCTTATGCCTGGTTTTGATGGTGAGGATATCACAAATGCTCAAAGGGTAAAATGTTGATCTCCTTCCCTAAATATTTTCAGAAGGCAGTGTGGTATGGTGGTTAAAAGCATGAGCTCTGGACTGTTGGTTTTCAGATCCTAGTTCCACCATTTACTGGCTATGTGGTTTAAAGCAAGTTAGGATTAAGTATGGGGATGAAATGAATTGGCATATATAAAGCACTAGGAATGCCTGGCACATAGTGAACATGACATTTAAGTGTTTATGAGAGTGATGATGTCTGCATTTCAAATGCCCCAGCCACAAGGATCCTGTCTGGGTATAAGATTAACCTATTTGGGAATTCTGCCTTAAGGGACCAAAAAGGGGGTTCTAATGAGGGATGTCATAGGCAGTTTTTGGAGTGACACCTGTGCTGTTTGATCATAAAGACTTCAAGGTTTGACAAGACAGCTGAGTCCCTGACCATCGCATACGATGAGCTAAACCTGGCCGACTTCTTCTCCCTAGGCCTGTGGGTTGGGTAAAGAGGTCTTTGACCGTTTTTTCTGAACATGAATGTTTTGGATTGTTTGGGTTTGTTTTCAGGCTTTCTTTGGCAGCTGTGAAGTAAATCCTTTTCAACGGGTGTCAGTGTGGCCATGCTCAAACCACCCTGCGTTTCTTGGCCAGTGTTGTAGGCACTCTGGGTGGCCTCTGCAGCAACCACCAGTCACTGCAGGAGAGACATGGTGTAAGAACTTGGCCCTGGCCCTGGATCCTCTCTTCCGGTTTGGCTGGTTTAACACTGAATCTGCCCAGTGGCCATGTGTGGGATGGGGCTCACAGGCAGGAGCTGCTTCAGGTCAGACTGGTCCTAAGAGGCTCAGCCCAGCCCCCGGCTAAACTACCAGAGGGATCCCAGGCCAACTAGAAGATCAGGGTGAGCCTTAAGGTATCAATTCCTCTTGCCTCTGCTTGGAAAACTTACAAACAAGCTATTCTGATTCTAGGTTCAAATCATGGCTTCCCCTTCTTACCAGATCTTGGGCATACTGTTTAACTTCTCTGAGCCACAATTTTCTCACGTGTAAACTGAGCATGATACTAATACTTACCTCAAACCAACTTGTTTTAAGGATGTTTGACACAGGAGGTGCTGGAGAAAAGTTAGTTATCATTATTTTCTTAACTGCCACCTCCCTCCGCATTGCAATAGCCTCCTGTCAATGCCTGTTTCTGCTCACATTACTTCTCTTGTCTAGAAATATCTCTTTCCTCTCCACTGAACATAGACCATCTTGTTCACTTTTAAAGTCCATTTCAGGGCAGGAAAGGGGAAGGGCCCATCCCAGAACTACTTGGGATTAGTCTGTATTTGTTTGCCAGGGCTGCTGTAACAAAGTACCATGGACTGGGTAGCTGAAACAACAGAAGTGTATTGTCTCACAGTTCTGGAGACCAGATGTCTGAGGTCAAGGTGTTGGCAGGACTGGTTCCTAACGAAGGCTGTGAAGGAGACTCAGTTCCAGGCCTCTCCCCTCGCTTCTGGTGGTTTGCTGGCCATCTTTGGCGTTCCTTGGGTTATAGAAGCATCTCCCCATTTCTGCCTTCATCATCACATGGCATTCTCCCTGTGTGTGTATCTCTGTGTCCAAATTTCCCCCTTTTATAAGTACATCAGTCATATTGGAATAGGGCCTACCGGAATGACCTATCTTAACTATTACCTCTCCGACAACCCTATTTCCAAATAAGGTCACGTTCACAAGTACTAGGGGTTAGGACATGTGAACTGGGTTTGTGTAGGGGAGGGTTACAATTCAACCCAGAACAGGGTCCGATTACCAAACCTGGGTTTCCTCCCCAGGATTCCCAGTGCTAGCCTCTGGGCGCTGGGGACTCCACCTACTTTCCTCTCCTGCACGCCCCACACCCCTCTATCCCTGCTCGTTTTGGTCTGACCGCTGCCTGGGACTCCTGGTCTTTGCTGTCTCCTGAGACAGACTCAAAGGACAGGCTTTCCATGCAATTGACTAGCGAGCAGCCGATGGATGCCCACATAAGCAAAGACCTGAGCCCACGGAGCAGTCGGGGATCCAAGGAAGGCTGCTGGGCCCCTGCATGCCTGACATCCATGCTCTCTTCCCCGGGGAGGAGGTAACACATAGGGCGGGTGTGTCGGCCACCCTGAAAACCATACTTTCTTTAACCTTAAGATTCTTTTGGAAGAGTGAGTCCAGGGTCTCAAGCCCAAATGTCTACACGAAGAGTTGCACAGAACCTATAAAGGAAACAAGTCTCACGTACAGGAAATGAGCAGAGTTGGCCAAGGTGCTAATGTTGCTGTGTGGGAAGAAAATTTTGTGGAATAGGTTTTTGGGTTTTTTTTACATTTTTTAATCGAAACCTTTCTTGAGATAATTATAGATTCACGTACAATTCTAAGAAATAATACAAAGAGATTCCTCCTGTACTTTGCCCAGTATTCTAATTTTTCAAAGAAGCCGGAAATCTAGATCTTTTATACATTTTTTTTTTTTAAGATTACTCTTTATTTATTTATTTATTTATTTATTTATTTATTTATTTATTTATTTATTTATGGCTGTGTTGGGTCTTCGTTTCTGTGCGAGGGCTTTCTCTAGTTGTGGCAAGCGGGGGCCACTCTTCATCGCGGTGCGCGGGCCTCTCACTATCGCGGCCTCTCTTGTTGCGGAGCACAGGCTCCAGACGCGCAGGCTCAGTAATTGTGGCTCATGGGCCCAGTCGCTCCGCGGCATGTGGGATCTTCCCAGACCAGGGCTCGAACTCTTGTCCCCTGCATTGGCAGGCAGATTCTCAACCACTGCACCACCAGGGAAGCCCTATACATTTTTTTATTGTGGTAAAATATACATAAAATTTTACCATTTAACCATTTTAAGTATACAATTCAGTGGCATTAAGTACATTCACAATGTGATATAATATCATCACTCTCCATGGAAATCTAGATTTCTGTAACCAATGTCCTGATTTTTAACTTTCGACATCTAATTCACAGGACTATAAACCCTTTATGTTGGCTGGTTGCCAGTATGGAACTTCTAAGCCCATTAAGTGATGATGTGCTATTTTGTCTTGGGATGGTCGAGGTTGTGGGATTGCTGGGAAAGACAGGCCCCAAACTGGAGTTTTGATGCTTGAGGCCAATGGGCCAAAGTTTCTAGGGTGTGTGGGGGGGTGTCCCCTTGGAGGAACTGGGACCCTCCAGGAGCAACTGCCGAGTTCGCTGACCAGCACTCAGCATAGGCATCACATAGATGGCTCACCTGTTTCCGTCTGAACTAAGTAAGTGCCAAGGTTTCTTGCACCGAATGAGTGAAGGGAGCCTCCAAAAGCACTGACTTCAGGCTTTTCCCCACCTCGGTAAGAAGCTTGGTAGATTGGATTTGATTGATAAAACATGACCTCCTGGGACTTCCCTGGCGGGCCAGTGGTTAAGACTTCGCCTTCCAATACAGGGGGAGTGAGTTCGATCCCTGGTCAGGGAGCTAAGATCCCACATGCCTCTTGGCCAAAAAATCAAAACATAAAACAGAAGCAATATTGCAACAAATTCAATAAAGACTTTAAAAATGGTCCGCATCAAAAAAATCTTAAAAAAAAAAAAAATTACCTCCTGACATGCTTAGTATCCTGGAGTGGTTTGTGGCAGTTACCAGTGAGATCTGTTACTGGTTTTCCTGCCCCATGCTCCTGATTCCAGCCCCGTGTCCGCTCCCAGGGTAGTCCCTGGGGGCCGTTTGAATCCCTGTCCTCCGTGTTTATTTCCAGGAACCGGGCTCATCAAAGTCCCCTTCTCCTTTTGATCTGCCTGGAGAAAAGGCCCTGAAGACCTGCTCCCCTGAGGATGGACTGCCTTAGGAGCGGAAGTTGAGGTGTGGACACTGCTGGCACACACTTAGTCTGAAGGCCCAGCCAGGCGGCGGGAGAGGGTCCCTCCCAGAGGGTGTCAGAGGATGGAGGGGAGCCAGCAGAGCAACCGAGGCAGAGCAGAGGTAGGAATGAGGCCTGTAAGGCCTGCAGAGAGGGCGGCAGAAGGTCGGGAAAGGTGGATGGGGCCAGAGTCTGAGCCTCGGCCAGGGGAAGGAGTTGGAATTTGAGGAATTCTGGGTTTCTGTCGGGTGGATCTTTGTCCCCGCTTGGCCCATTCTGACCCCTCCTCTAGTTGGACCATGGGCAGCTTGGCTGCCACCCGTTCTTAAGATGCTTACCTGGAGCCCCATCCTTTCCATTACGTTTTCTCAGGCTTCTCTGCCCTCCCGGCCAGTCTCTCTATTTCCTGATGGTCCACTGTCCTAAGTTTCTCAGGCCCTACCTAAATCCTGTCCTGACCTGTTGTCGCGTTGACCTATAACCCATTGTCACCTTCTCTGGGAACTCTCACCTCTCTGGGCAGGGACAGTATCTGATGCTATTTTTGTCTCACTCCCTGGGCAGATCTTTGGGCTGGGCCAGTAAGAATGGGCTCAACCCAGTGAACTACCCAGGACTCTCCCTCGACTTCCCTGCATGAATGGAGGGATTTATTGCTGGCACAAATGACCCTCCAAGACTTCTGTGGACCACTGGCTTCCAAGAACATTCTCAGGGCCAGAAAAGAGAAGGAAGGAAAGGAAGTAAAATAGATAGCAGGCTTGGGGGGTGGGAGCCCCACACCTGGATTCCAGGGAAACGTCACTGGGCTGAAACCTCCCCCACATTAGCTGGTAGGCAGTGCCCCTGGCTGGCACCCCTGCCCACAGGCGGGTGCCTACATTCATGGAGCACAAACTGAGGATGATGTGGCCTTATCTGTGTGGTTGCAGTAACCTTTTTCCGACAGCAGAGGGGGCACTTCAATCCTTACCTGTGAGCTCTGTCTTCACTGGCGGATTCTCCGGCAGCAGAACGCTGCATCCAGCCCGCTGTCTAGGGAGCCCATTGGAAACCAGACATCCATATAATGTCCTGGCTTTTAGGGTCGGACAGGGGCGGGGACACGTGTGTGTGTAAGAGAGAGAGACTGAAACATGTTACGTGATAAGCATTAATATTGAATTTTGCTTTCCTTTGGCTACACACAAGTGTTTATTGTGGTCTTACTCTGTGCAGGCACCGTTCCCAGGGATAATATTCTAAAATGCAGATCTTAAAACCCACTACTGAGAGTCACCCCACTGTCCACAGGGCGGGGCCCAAACGTCTCATGGCATCCAGGGCATTTCACAATCTGACCTTAGCCTCCTGTTCCAGAATCATCCACCACCACAGCTCCCACGATCTACAGAGGCCAGGGGCAGAGTGTCCACAGAATGCATTCCTGCCTCCAAGGAGCTCAGTGCTGGGATGGGCTGGGGCCTTGTCACACCACCACAGATCAAGTCTACCTGGCCAGTCTCCCTAGAGAGGGCCACTTATGCTGTGCATGGTGACAAGAGCTGAGGCAGCTGGAGCCCTGGGCAGTGGAGACCAGCCTGCCTCTCGGATACTCCAGCTCCGGGCCCATCCTCCCTGGCTTCATGCTTCCTCTCCTGCCCTCCGGGCCAGCCTTCCGCCACTTTCCCTACCCAGCCCCACAGCGGGCAAGGGGTCTCCTCTTGGAGTGGAGGACGCCTCCCAGCCACATGTTGTGTGCTTCCGCCCAGGAGGGGCAGAAATGGGGAGCTCGCCCTGGGTTTATGTATCCTTCCTGCTCCAGGCCTCTACTGGTGCAACCAGGAGAGACAGCGCTGATGGAGTTACCCGCAAGGTGCTGGCAGAGTGCAGGCTGGGCCCCTGGCCCCCAGTTTTGTTTTGTTTTGTTTATCTGGAGGGACAGGGTCTGATTCTCAGCTTCCCAGTTCTGACAACAGGACTTATCAGCGTGATCAGTGAGAGACTAGAATGATAAATTCCGCAGGACTGCTGTGCAAACCAGCATGTCAATTTATTGTTTTATGCGTGGTGGTGATGGTGGCGATGGACGGGGGGTATTGAAGATCGTTTTGGCCAGCCGCTGTAACAGTTAAACCCAGAAAACAGAGGTTTACCACAGTTAACGTGGCCTCTGCCCCACAGGTGTTCCCTCTCCTTCTGAGCAGCGATTCAGGAATCTAGGCTCATTCCATCTTGAGGCTCCTTTGGCCTCAGCCAGATGACCTGAGCAATTATCTTCACGCCAGCCAGCCTGACGGGGAAAGAGCAGGAAAATTGTACGTGGGAGGAGCTTATCCTAGAGCTGCTGTAACAAATTACCACAACCTGGGCGGCTTAAAAGAACAAAAATGTATTCTCTCACAGTTCTGGAGACCTGAAATCCAAAATCAGGGTGTCAGCAGAGCTGATTCCTTCCGGAAGCTCTGCGGAAAAATCTTTTCCACGCCCCTCTCCTAGTTTCGGGGGGCGTCTACCGATCCTTAGCATTCCTTGACTTACAGAGGCATCACTTCAATCTCTGCCTGTGTTCACACACCCTTCTCCCCTGTGTATCTGTCTGTCTTCTCCTGTGCTTACAAGGATACTTGTCATTAGATTTAGGACTCACTCTAATCCAGGAGGATCTCATCTCAAGATCCTTGCCTTAATTACATCTGTAAAGATGTTTCTTCCAAATAAGGTCACTGTGACATAAGAAATATATATTTGGTCTCTGCCCCCAGTTCCTGACACAGAGCTCCTAAATCTCTAGGAATTTCCTGGGTGACAGGAGCATCGTTTGTTCTAATGAGGTGACTCTTGTTGGGCAACTGGATGACTCAGAATGGGGGCTGGTCACCAGAAAGTCCAAGTCATGATTAGAAGCTTGGAGTTTTCAGTCCCATCCCCATTCCTCTGGACAGGGGAGAGAGACTGGAGATGAGGTGATAATGGATCATGCCTACATGATGAAGTCTCCATAAAAATCCCTAAAATACAGGGTTTGGAGAGCTCCCGGGTTGGTGAACACATCCGTGTGCTGGGAGGGTGTTGCACTTCAACTCCATGGGGGCAAAAGCTCCTGCACTTGGGACCATCCAGACCTCAACCTATGTACCACTTCATCTGGCTGTTCACCTGTATCCTTTATTATATCCTTTACAGTAAACCAGTAAATATAAGTAAGTTCTGTGAGCAGTTCTAACAAATTCTCAAACCTGAGGAGGGGGTCATGGAAACTCCCAATTTATAGCTGATTGGTCAGAAGTACAGGTGACAACCTGGGACTTGCAACTGGTATCTGAAGTGGGGGACAGTCTTGTGGGACTGAGCCCTTAAGCTGTGGCGTCTGTGCTCATTCCAGGTAGTTAGTATTAGAATTGAGTTAACTTAGAGGACACCCAGTTGGTGTCCACTGAGAACTGGAGAATCTGTTGGTTTGAGAACCACCATCCCACACACATTTGGTATCAAAAGTATTCTGTGGGCATAGAAAAAGTTTTCTTTTAATTACATTCTGAGGTTCTGGATGGACATGAATTCTGGGGCCACTGCATTCCACTACAGGGACATACCTGGGTATGGTGCCCTTCTCATGCCCACTTTCCAGAAAGTAGTCACATGGCCTAATTACGCTGGAAAATGTCATCTGGTTGTGCCCAGGATGACTAGAAAACTGGTTTGGGGAAGAGCTACCAGTTTCTCCCCCATGGGGAAGGGTCCTTGTCCAGGACCAGGAAGCTCAGGCTTCGAGGGGGAGGAATGACTCTTCCTTTGGCAGAACCAAATATATACTTACTAATCCTTCCAGGTCCCACCACACCTGCCATGGCCTTGCAAGCCCAGCTTCTGCTCCCAGAACTTGCCAGGCTCTGGGAAGAATCTGGGCTGCAGTGATGGTCCCTGGGGGCTCTTAAGAAGTGCTGCCCCCTGGGGTTCCAGGAGGGAGGAAGGGTGAATGGTGTAGTAGGGTGGAGCAGAGAGGTGAGTGCCCTGGGAGACTTTGAGAGAGAAATACCCCTCACACCCCCCGCTCCCCTCTCTCCCTGCAACTGACCCATTGATGCCCTAGGATTTCAGTGCCTTTGGGGAGAAGATGCCTCTGCTTCGTTATCGTGTCTCCAAAACTATGCAAAACCAACTCTTTATCCTCTTGCTGCTTTGCCAGGATTTTTTTAAAGAAATGTTGTTCTTGGCTCACTTGGTTTTCAGTTCCCTAAACAGCACTTTTGAGCTGTCCAAGCTTTTTAAAAGTGTTCTTAAACTGAGACTAAACCCTACTTTTTTGGAAAAGCTACCTTAACTTCAGAGGAGATATTCTTTTCTCCTCATTCCTTTTTTCTACTGCCCTCTTAACAATCCCTGTTCTCAAAGACGTTTGTGTTTTACTTTTTGCTTTCTGTCAAGACAAACTTCCCCCTGCACACCCCTGCCCCCTGCCAAAAAGAACTTTCCCAGAACATAGGTGTTTCAAACCCATGCCAATGTTTTGTAGTTAGTATACACGGGTTAAACTACATAGAAATCCCCTCAAGAGCCAGAGGTAAGCAACAACTTTACTTATTTGATTGGATGCCCTTCAAGTTTAGGAACATCCCATTTTTATTACCCAGCAGATAAGACAGAGCCCTGAATGGCTGTGGCTGTGATTAGATAACTTCTGATGTTTTCATTTCCCTTGCTGATCTGCTGCTTCTAGGTTAAATTCATTTTATTGCCTGTCCATTTTTAAAGAAAGACTGACAGAGTCACTCTAACAGATCAGGGGTCTGAGCTCAGAGTAGGTCAAAGGTGCTCACATGTAGGGAGATGGATAAAAATAGAAGGCGGGTTGGCAAGTACAGCCAGGACACCTGTGTTCATCACGCATACTAATAAAGGCCAGAATCTCCTCATTTGTCTCTGATGGGAAGTTCTGATGGTTTCACAGGATCAAACTCAAGCTGCATCAGAACCAGGTGATTTCCTCTGAGCATTCCATAAAAGGAAGCATCTGTCCATGGTAGGAGTGGCTGTTGAATCCTGGGCAGTTTTTGTTTTTGTTTTAATTATTAGCACCTTTAATTATTATTTATTTATTTGTTTATTTATTTTTGGCTGTGTTGGGTCTTCGTTTCTGTGCGAGAGCTTTCTCTAGTTGCGGCGAGCGGGGGCCACTCTTCACCGCGGTGCGCGGGCCTCTCACTATCGCGGCCTCTCTTGTTGCGGAGCACAGGCTCCAGACGCGCAGGCTCAGTAATTGTGGCTCACGGGCCTAGTTGCTCCGCGGCATGTGGGATCTTCCCAGACCAGGGCTCGAACCCGTGTCCCCTGCATTAGCAGGCAGATTCTCAACCACTGCGCCACCAGGGAAGCCCTCCTGGGCAGTTTTGAATGGTCTGATGAGAAGAGTTTGCGTAGAATGGAACCAAATGTCTGCTCACTCACGTGTTACTGTGTGAAAACACTCAGACATCAAACCTATACCATTCCTGTGAGCGCTCAGTCTCATGTTGATTCTTCCAGACACAATCCCAGCATTATTTATTTGGAGCAGGAGCTATGGGTCCCAGTGAGCTTCCCAGCAGGAGACAAGCGCTTTCCTAGAGCTTCTAAATATTTCTTTAAAATAGTTGCTCTGAGGTTTGTGAGTTGTTTTTTCATTGTACTTAAAAGACTTCCTGTTTCTCTCCAGGTCTCTGGTAGCAACATGGTATTTTGCTTGAACCCTTGGTTTGTCTTAAGGAGATCCTGCTTTTACAGGTTTGGATTAAAAAGTGTCTTGTATGATAGGGTTTCTTGATATGCATGTGGACTTCTGACTTTAAAATACCACATTCCAGTTAGTAGGAAGCAGAGATATTATGTTTCCAGAGAAGTTTTATGTAGTATTCCAGGAAATAGAGGCTTTGATTCTTCCCATCATCAGATGATTGGAGTCCACCATAATGAGTGAAAACCTTTAGATTATACTGACTATAAGGAATAATCGCAGAGAAAAAAATAGGTTAATGGTGGAATATTTATTCTCATCTGTATCTGAATCTTTTGGAATCAAACTGAATGTATGGTTTGCACCATGCGTTTCTCTGTCTTCTCTTCACAAGTTTCCTGAAAGAGAACACTCTGGGCCTCCATGGTCACCTTTATTCACATAAAGAAAGGATTTTTCCATTTGGAAGTAAACGTGTTGGAGGTGAGTAGTTAAAATTGCGTATATTCGTTTCCACTGCAGGGGGCACAGGTTCAATCCCTGGTCTGGGAACTAACATGCCTCATGGCATGGGAAAGAAAGAAGAAAAAGAAAGAAAGAGAGAAAGAGAGAAAGAGAGAGAGAGAGAGAGAGAGAGAAAGAAAGAAAGAAAGAAAGAAAGAAAAAGAGAGAAAGAAAGAAAGAAAGAAAGAAAAGAAAAGAAAAGAAAGGAAGGAAGGAAGGAAGGAAGGAAGAAACATAAGTAGAGTGAGATGCCTCACAATGAGGGGCATCATAAACAGAAGTGACAGGAGTCACAGGTACTTGTTATTAATAATAAAGTATCAACACCTGCCAATGATTTGCAATACTTGCAGTGATATTAATAAATCAGAGCAGAATCAAGGTTATCTTCATAATAACATCCTTGCATTCTCTAGAATTCTCTGGAGTTTTAAGCTGCTTCCCTCAGTAGGAGAGAAAGAGGTGGCTTTACTTCTAGCCTTCCCAGCACTATTTTTACCTTTTAAACACTATGTACACATACGTGAGGTGACATGATCTCTTAAGTGTGCCTCGTCAGGACAAAAAGGCAGAGAGTGGTGGGTTTGTGTTGGAGCTTAATAAATCCAGGAGGCCCTGAGATGTTTGATTTCTCCAAACACTGTCTCTCAGGTACCTCTTGAGTGTTCTCCTTGGAGTTTTCCAGGAATTGTCTACATGTATCCAGACCTCTATCTGGCTGGGGCCCCATGGGTGGGTCCTGGAGTGCTTTACACCTTCTTCTTGTTCACAAAATGCATGTAGGCTCCCGTCACCACTAGCTTTTCACACAGTTCATGACAAAAAGGCCCTTCACCTGTTGTCTTCCTCTCTTTTTTCCAGTGGATTGGCTTTCACTTTCAGGATAAAAATCTGTCTCAGAAGATACTGTGTCTCACTTGTTATAAAGAGCTGTTTATTCAAGGCATTTCTTCTCTCCTAAATTACTGTCGTTGTCCCCTGGTTAGTCTCCCTGCCTCCAGGCCAAATCCCTTCATTCTTTATAGGAATAAAACATACCCATGAGATGTCTGGATATGCTGGTCACAGACTTACTCATTCTCTTGGGTGTATAATGATACAATGGAGAAGTAAAGTCTTTGAAACCATGTAGACTTGGGTTTAAACCCAGCTCCATCCCCTACGACCTTGTGATTTTCATCACCTTTGGGTATCAGGCTCTTCATTAATGAAAAGGAATAACAATCTCTACCTTGCAGAGTTTTCATGAAAATGAAATAACACAATGCCTATAAAGCAGTCAGCACAGGTGTCTGACACGTAGTAGGGTTTTAACAGAGGTTACCCCTCCCTTCTTCCCTTTGTTGTCCAAAGTAAGAGCATCTAAGGGTTGGGGAAATACTGTACAATTTTTCTTCACATGACCTTTCCTTTTGAAACAGTACTAGCATTTTATCAGTTTGTACTACCTTGTTGAAAACATCTGGAGATTCTGAAAATAGAATGTGAATCCTGCTTAAATTTATTTTCAACATAGTCCTGTGGAGGGGTAAGGACGAAAAGGGAGAAAACTCAGTGATGAGAAAAAAACTTTATGAAAGGAAAAAAGAGAGGTTGTAAGTGAATTACTGTTAGCCTATTGTTTTTTCTCTTCTAGTTACTTTGGTTTGATTGCAGGCCTACAATATAAGACATGGTGGCATTTTTTTCCATCAACGTTGCTCTTAGCATCGGGTCCCTCAGAAGCAGACACAGAGCACGTAGCCCCTTTCCACTGTCCTTCCAGAGCTAACATGCCACCTTAAGTCCAATGGGATATTCCAGTTATTTGTTATAATGGAATTTTGCCAAAAAATATACAAAATAATGTTTCGCATTCAAAAGATCTTAAGAGAAAATAGAGCTCTTCTGTCATCAGTCAGCCAGTGAATGGATTCTGCTGGGCTGGATGCACCATGAACACTCCTTTCTTTCTCTACAACTCCTTTCATTTTAATCCCTCTCTCCCTACTCTCCACCCCCAAGCTTAAGCATTTCTTTGGAGAGGTGTTTGCTGGGCTAACTTTCATTGAAATGGTGATGATGTTAGAAATCAGAAGAAATGCGCCTTCCTGGTTTAGCCCAACCCCCCAGGCTTAATCATTTTGTTGTTGTTGTTGTTAAGAAGTGTTGGGTGAACTATGGAAAACAATATGGAGGTTCCTCAAAAAACTAAAAATAGAGTTGCCACAGGATCCAGCAATCCCACACTTAGGCATTTACCCAGACAAAACTATAATTTGAAAAGATACATGCACCTCTATGCTCACAGCAGCACGATTCACAATAGCCAAGACATGGAAACAACCTAAATGTCCATTGACAGAGGAATGGATAAAGAAGATGGGGTGCATATGTACAATGGAATACTACTCAGCCATAAAAAAAGAATGAAATAATGCCATTAGCAGCAACATGGATGGACCTAGAGATTTTCATACTAAGTGAAGTAAGTCAGAAAGGGAAAGACAAATACCATATGATAGCACGTATATGTGGAATCTAAAATACAATGCAAATCAATGTATCTACGAAAAAAAACAGACTCACAGACATAGAGAACAGACTTGTGGTTGCCAAGGTAGTGGGGAGGGGAGGAAAGGAATGGGAGTTTGGGATTAACAGAGGCAAACTATTGTGTGTAGAATGGATAAACAACAAGATCCTACTGTATAGCACAGGGAACTATATTCAATATTCTGTGACAAATCATAATGGAAAAGAATATGAAAAAGAATATATATATATATATATATATATATATATGTTAAAAAAAGAAGTGTTGGGTGAGTCAACTTTTATTTAGATGATGATGATGTTGGGGGTCAGAAAAAATTTAGGAAGTTCAAAGATAATGACAACTTGGTGACCTCTGTCTGCAGAGGTTTCTCTTCTCCACTTGCCGCTGACAATGCCATAGCATTCAGGCATCTTCTCTGGCGTGGGCAGGAGTTTTTACATGAATGGAGCCTTACACAGAGCGTCTTCTGGCAGAAATTTTATTATAACCAATGCAACGCATCTCTTTGCAACTTGCCACTCATGAAAGTAACAATGGCTTTGAGGCTTCATCTCAGCCGAGGACCGAAGAGCCGCTGGTGGCCTTGGATCTCGCAGCTGCTCAGGGGTTTTAGAACTTCAACTATAAAAATGGGCAGGATTTTCCTTGATCATATCGGTGGTACCCGTCTGTTTTCCTATGCAAACTGCGATACAATCCCGACCAACCACTCAGAACTCATCTCCACTTGATTCACAGGCGCCACTGGCAGAGCATTTCTTTTTAACTAACTTTTAACAAGGTAGTTAACCTGCAGTACAGTGAAGTTCAAGACTGGGTCATGCTCACTGGCCGCCACATGGTTCGAGATGTGAGCTGCAAAAACTGCAATAGCAAACTGGGATGGATCTATGAGTTTGCCACTGAAGACACCCAGCGTTATAAGGAAGGCCGTGTGATCCTAGAAAGTGCTCTAGTTCGAGAAAGTGAGGGCTTTGGGGAGCATGTACCATCTGGAACTCTTGAAGAAAAAGAGATAAATCCATCTTTTCCCCAGGTCTTCTTCACTGAAAACAAAAGTCTACTTACATACATTGTCACTTTAGCGTCAGTGTAAGATTCATGAACTGTGGAACAAGGGGTTGTGAGAATCTATAATGGAACGTTTCTTTCTTCCTTTCTTTCTTTCTCTCTCTCTCTTTCTTCCTTCCTTCCTTCCTTCCTTTCTTTCTTTTTCTTTTTTCTTCCTTCCTTCCTTTCTTTCTTTCTTTCATCCTTTCTTTCTTTTTTTAATTTTCTATTTTCCATCCAACAGCAGTGTGTAGAGAGAATATTATGCAGATGCTGTTAATTTTTTTTCCCCCTATGTTTACATCTTGAGGCAGAACAGTCTGTCTGCAGCTATATGGTGGGCTATGTGAGGAAAAAAACCTGGGCTATTAGAGTGAAAAAGTGTTTTATGTAAATTCTGAAAGGAAAATGTGTCAAGAGCATGGTTCTTAAATTAATTCAGGCTTCATTTTAAAACTTTTTTTTAATCCAGTTATTTCAGTTGATTTGCTAGCTTCAGAGAAGAGATCCGAATTTGTGACCAGCGCTAAAGGTTCAGTGTTAGTATGGTTTGTGCTGGCCATTGTGCCATATTCTTGTTGGAGATGAACTGTAGCATCAGAGCCCATTCTTTTTTTTTTTTTTTTCCGAAACTTTGGTCTCGTAAGAAATAAATCACCATACTTGTGTGTCGGCTGAAGGATTCTTTTTTTTTTATTATTATTTATTTATTTATTTATTTTTGGCTGTGTTGGGTCTTCGTTTCTGTGCGAGGGCTTTCTCCAGTTGTGGCAAGCGGGGGCCACTCTTCATCGCAGTGCGCGGGCCTCTCACTGTCGCGGCCTCTCTTGTTGCGGAGCACAGGCTCCAGACGCGCAGGCTCAGTAGTTGTGGCTCACGGGCCCAGTTGCTCCGCGGCATGTGGGATCTTCCCAGACCAGGGCTCGAACCCATGTCCCCTGCATTGGCAGGCAGATTCTCAACCACTGCGCCACCAGGGAAGCCCCCAGAGCCCATTCTTCCTTGTCAGTCTTGATCCAAAGATGTCACCATTCCTAGTTATTTGTCACCACATAATTGGTATTGATTGGAAACTTTTCCTGATATGGGGCAGAACTGCTTGGTTGTCTTTTCCATGTAAATTAAGCCTAGTAACATAAACAAAGTAATAGTTGGATGTTAAAAAAACAAACAAAAAACAACAATGGCTTTGATATACAGACCGCATCTTTAACATCTTTAGTTTTAAGGGAGTTTACCTAGGCCTCAGACATGGAATCATCCTGCCTGGAGAGCACAGAAGACTTTTCTTAGTGAATTATGATATTCCACCCTTGACCCTGCTGCCTGGTGACGTCGTGGATTAGAGCGGCTGGGCTTTCTGACCTGTACATCAATCTCAAATTCCATTTTGGACACAGAGAAGAGAGGGCATGAGGGAGAGGGAGACTGAAGACTACAGAAATGGCCTCAACCAAGTTAATAACTAGTTTTTAAAGCTAATGAATTTTTTTCTCTAACTCTACTTATCAGCAGGGTGTGTAACGTACTGCTTTCCTCCCCCTCAGGCCATGTTTCTCTCAGGGCTGATCACGGTTCTTACGAGATGTGTTCACTTTATTTTTTTAAATATTTATTTATTTTATTTATTTTCTTGGCTGCGTCGGGTCTTCGTCGAGGCATGCGGAATCTTTCGTTGCAGCGCGCGGTCTCTTCATTGCGGCATTTGGGCTTCTCTCTAGTTGTGGCGCACGGGTTCCAGGGCGCATGGGCTCTATAGTTTGTGGCACGCGGGCTCTCCTTGAGACACGAGCTCAGTAGTTGTGGAGTGTGGATTTAGTTGCCCTGTGGCATGTGGGATCTTCGTTCCCTGACCAGGGATTGAACTCTCATCCCTTGCATTGGAAGGTGGATTCTTTACCACTGGACCACCAGGGAAGTCCTGAAATGTGTTCACTTTAAATTCACCCATTCGCTTATCTTCTCTTCCAGGTAGCTATAGATTCCACGGCCTCGAACGGGGACCCCAGGAACAGCTGTTCCCTGACTACATCCACTCCTACCAACCCAACAAGTACCTGAAGGCCTTCGTGGCTGTGGTGGAGATTTGCCAAGACTCTGACAGGTATGAGACTCCCCATCTCTGTGGGTTCCCGTGGCCCCTGGCTGGCCCTGGGCAGAAGAATGGAAATGAAGTTATGCTGAGGCTCATGAGGGGACAGAATAAAGCCTGGCCCCAAATGTGTTACCCTCTCCACACCTAGAGAAACTGAGTTCGTGCCAAGCTCACGTTGGGCACCAAAAAAAATCCTTTCTTAGCTTTCTTCTCTTACTTGGCTGGCAGGACCACCGGATAGTGATTTTAGTTTCCCTTTTGTAAAATTTGAGTATGTGCTTCTCTATGCAAAGTTTGGTCCGTGGACCAGCAGTGTAACGTCACCTAGGAACTTAGAATGTCGAGCCCCACTTAAGAATCTGAATCAGCATCTGCACTGTAACAAGATTTCCAGGTGATTCAGGTGCACTTTGGAGTCTGAGAAGCACCGGTTTATTAGGCACTATTCTGTCTGATCCTCACATTAACCCTTCTGTAGTGGGTGTTGTTTAATAGAAGAGGAAAACTGTGCAGGGAGGTGAAGTGATCTGTGCCCTGTCCTACAGCCAGAGGCAGGATTTAAACCCAGAGCCAGCTCATTCCACAGAGTAAACTTGTAAAATTGTGGGGTTTCACTGACGTCAAAAGCTATTGGTAACTTTAGCAGAGGGTGTGTGTCTGCCCGTGTGCACGTGTGTGTGTGCCCACGTCATTGTGTGTGTGTTTGTATGTGCATGTAGAGTAAGTCCCCTACATAAGAACGAGTTCTGTTCCAAGAGTGTGTTTGTAAGTCCAATTTGTTTGTAAGTCCAGCTAAGTTAGCCTAGGTACCCAACTAACACGATCAGCTATATAGTACTGCACTGTAATAGGTTTATAATACTTTCACACAAATAATACATAACAAGCACAAAAAATAAAGAAAACATTTTTAATCTTGCAGTAGAGTACCTTGAAAAGTACAGTAGTACCAGCTACGTCACCACTGCTTTTATGCTCGCTTCTGGACATCCTGGGCTTGAAATAAAGATACTGTACTACTGTATTCTATACAGTACTGTACGGTAACGTACACAAAAGCATAGCCACTTGTAGGGGTTAAATGCACGTGACAATGTACGCCAGACACATGAACTAACTTACGTGATTGGACATGTGAACACACGTATCGGTATTATATTTATTTTTATTTGATGGTAAATATTGACGTTTACCACTAAGGGAATTCCCTGTAATAAATTATTTACATAAATTACATTAAACTGGATTTATTCTACCTTTCCAGTATTTCCAGATTGAGGTGAATTCATTCACATGTTTGATCAACAAGGCTCTTTGAGGTAGAACCAGTGTAAATATAAATATGGGTAAATCTCAGTTGACTGACTGGTGTGATGGTAAAACAGGGCTAGGTGGTAATGAGCAGCAACTAATTGACCTGTTAAACCAGGAAAATAAAGAAAGTGACTCTGTCCTCCAGTTTCAGAGAGATTTCATGGAATGGCCTGATTTCTGTTCTTTCTAGTCTCATAATTGGTGAAAATCATATTAAAAACCTGATACCCAGGCACCATAGGAAGTGACACAGCCTAGTGACCAGAAAGTGCAGAGAAACCAACAGGACAGGTAATAGGAAAGTTGCCATCAGTATCCTTCTCGCTAGCGAGTCTCTGGATTCGGCTTGGTCATTGCCAGTAACTCAAATGGGTGTGAGGCCAGTTGGGATGAATGAACAGGTCCAGTCAAATCAGATAGCTCTAAACACTAGGCCTCTACCAACACTTCCCCTCTTACACGTTTGGAACAAAGGGCAAAAATAGCATTTTAAATTACCTTGTTGAAATGATACTTACACTCAACCTTGAGATACTGTCTGTGAAGACAACTTGAATCTCAGCTCTGATGTCTTCAGGCCCCAATTCAGAGAGGATTCTTAGAGAGGCTCAGGTCATATGGAGATTTCTACCAAGGAGGGTAAAGACAGACAGATTGCATCCCCGCTGTCAGAAACTCCTCCAAATGTCCCCAAGGCACCAACACAGTAATTCTCTCCCTTCTCTTTATAACACACACAATTTATGGAGGGGATTGTCCTTTCCCTGGTGTATGTTCTTGACAGCTTTGTCATAAATTAACTGACCACATATGTATGGGCTTATTCCTGGGCTCTCTGGTCTATTCCTCTCGCCCATGTGCCTCTTTTAGTGCCATTTCTATACTGTTTGGTTCCTGTAGCTCTGTAATATGGTTTCAAGTCAGTGAGTGAGTTTCCTCCAGCTGCTGTTCTCCTTTCTCAGGATCCCCTTGGCTGTTCAGGGTCCTTTGTGGTTCCATACACATGTCAGGGTTGTTCAGTTTCTGTGAAAAATGCCTTTGGAATTTTGGTAGGAATGTCATTGAAGTGCATACTGTTTTGGGTAGAATGGACATTTTAGCACTACTAATTCTTTCCATCCAAAAGCACCGGATATCTTTCCATTTATTTGTGTCTTCAGTTTCTTCGTTGATGTCTTAGGGTTTTCAGTGTGCAACTCTTTCACACTCTTGGGTTAAATTCATTCCCAGTTATGTGGTTCTTTTGACGTTATTGTAAATAGGATTGTTTTCTTAATTTCTCTCTCTGATGGTTCATTATTTGTGTATAGAAACACAACTGATTTTAGTGTATTGATTTTGTATCCTGCAGCTTTACTGAATTCATTTATTAGTTCTAATAGTTTTTTGGTGATTTGATGTATAAAACTGGAATTAGAAATCCCACTATTTCTACCACATCCAGGTCATCCACAACACCCAAGACATAGTGGCTACTATTATAATCTTCCCACAGTGCCCCTTAAAAACATGTGAAATCTTATAAGGGCGAATTGCATCATCACTTTGGGTGAGCAGGATCTGGGTAAAGCTTGGCCTCTATACAAAGTTTCATGTCTTCTCTACTTTTCTGTCCTTTTATTGACGTGATTGTTTGAAATATAATTTATTTTCCAGTAATTTCAAATGTATAGAAAATTTTCAATAGCAGCACAAAGTACTCACATTTGGCACTTCACACAAAACACTCCAATGTGTTTTACCCAAAACACGGATACACTCCCAGGGAACAAGCACTTAATTACCAAATGAGAATCATTACAATTTCTTATAATAATCCAATCCACAGGTCCACTTCAACTTTCACCATCTGCTCCAACTCTATGAAAATGTCTTTTTTCATTGTGATCCAGTTTTCTTTCTTTTTTTTCCCCTCTGGAACCCTAACTGAGACTTTCCCTCATATTCAAAATCTTGATGGACTTGAAGTACAAGATGGGTATGTGACCTGGTGGCCTTTCCTGTATGGCTTCTTTCACTTAGGATTATCCATGTTGTAGCATGTATCAGTACTTCATTTTTTCCTTTGTGATTAAAAACACATAACATAACATTTACCATTTAAACCATTTTACATATACAGTTCTGTGACATTCATTGCATCTACATTGTTACAAAAATATCCTCACCATTCATCTCTCAAACTTTTTCATTTTCCCCAAGTGAAACTGTATCCATTAAACACTAACTCTTCTCAGCTCCTGCAACCACATTCTTTCTGTCTTTGAATTTGACTCCTCTGGATGCCTTATGTAAGTGGAATCAAATAATTTGTCCTTCTGTAACTAACTTATTTCACTTAGCATAGTAACTTCAAGGTTCATCCATGTTATAGCATGTGTCAGAATTTCCTTAGTTTTCAAGGAAATAATATTTCCTTGAATAATATTTCCTTATGAATATACCACATTCCATTTACCCATTTATCCATCAATGGACACTTGGGTTGCTTACACCTTTTGTTATTGTGAATGATGCTGCTATGAATATGAGTGTACAAATATCTGTTCCAGTCCCTGCTTTCAAATATTTTGAGTAAATACCCTGAAGTGGAATTGACAGATCATATGTTAACTCTGTGTTTAACTTTTTGAGGAGCTGCCATATTGTTTTCACAGTGGTTGCACCATTTTACTCTATTCATTTATGTGTTAGAATAATATGGCAGTTCATGGATGTGCTGCATTTTGTTTATCTGTTCACCTGTTGATTGACATTTTAATTGTTTCTACCTCTTAGCTATTGTGAACAGTGCTGCTGTTCACAGCACTATGAGTATTTGTGTACAACTTTTTGTTTGAACAGCTGTTTTTAATTCTCACTAGGAGTGGAGTTGTTGAATCCTATCATACTGTACAGTTATCTTTTTGAGGAAATGTCAAAGTATTGTGCACATAGGTTGCATCATTTTATATTTTCACAAGCCATGTTTACAGTTCCACTTGCTCTACATTGTTGCCAGTATTAGTTATTTTTTATTTTTCTTGACGATAACAATTCTAGTGTGGTTGAAGGGGTAATGAATTATGGTACGAATTTGCATTTCCATCATGACTACCGATGTTTGACATCTTTTCCATTGTATGTTGACCACTTGTATGTCTTGTCTGGAGAAGAGTCTGGTCAAGTCCTTTGTGCATTTTAAAAATTGAGTTGTGTTTTTGTTGTTGAGTTTCTCAATATGTTCTGGTTAACAGACTCATTAGATATATCATGTGCAAATATTTTCTTCTGTTCTGTGGGCTATCTTTTTACTTTCTGGATAGCAGTTTTGATGCAATAAATTTTTTAACTTTGAGGAAATCCAATCTATCTATTTTTTCTTTCATTTCTTGTGCTTTGATGTCAGATCTAAGAAACCACTGCTAAATGCAAGGTCATGAAGATTTATTCCCTTGGTTTATTTGAGAGATTATAGAGTCATTCCTTGGTATCCACTTTGCTAGGATTAAGGTCTGCTGTCAGAGTCAGTGTCAGGGCTTAGGTATCAGGGTTTAGGGTTATGGTCAGGGCTGGATAGTCAGGGTAGAGGGTAATGGTCAGGGTCAGGGATTAGAGCCGAGGTGTCAGGATCAAGGGTCTAGGGTTGTTAGGTTTAGGGCTATAGGTTAGGGTGTTAGGGTTATAGGTTAGAGTTAGAGTTAGGTTAAAGCATAACCTTCCCTCACTCCCCTTGTCCCTCTCCATCTTTCTGAGGCCTCCAGGAAGGACAGGACTAGTCCAGGGTCACACATGGCTCAGAGACTTGAGCTGGACCAATGTTTCTCTGTCCCTCAATCCTGGGCATAGTTTTGTATACTATCTATGTACCTTCTTTGACCAGGTGTTTGTTCAGAGCTTTTCCTATTTTTAATGGGGTTGTTTGTGTTAGAGCTTTTTGTATGTTTTGATACAAATCCTTTGTTAGACATGTGTCTGCAAATATTTTTCTCTCAGTTTGTGACTTGTCTTTTGATTTTCTGAGTAAGGCCTTCCACAGAGTAGAAATCTTTAATTTTACAAAGTCCGTGGTATTCCTTGTTTTTCTTTGTGGATTGCCTTTTTGTGTTGTGTGTTAAAACTCAGAGCTCATGATGTACATAACCAAACCCAACCTCCTGTCAATTTTCCTCTATGTCTTCTTCTATAATTTTGAATAGTTTTGCATTTAAGATTCGTCTATGAATAATTTTGGGTGAATTTGGTGTAAGTTATAAACATTCATTTCATTCCATACGGTTTCCAATTAATTGTTCCTTAAGTATTTTGGGAGAAATTATGGGATGCTGTCTCCATTTAGGTTTGAATTTCCACAGTTTAACAGATTCAGCAGTTCTGCCAGTAGGGGGCGCTGCCTCCAGTGAACTGTGAGGTGGGCACGGCCTGCACTTCCTGCACTGACCACAGGGGGGCCGAGACCGCCTCTCTGACCCACAGAGCATGCGCATTCCACTGAGGACTTGGCTCCGCGCAGCCGAGAGGAGTTATGTCTCCTCAGGCACCGAGAGGAGTTATGTCTCCTCAGGCACCGACTGGGCTTTGCCTTCGGATGCCCCGGGTCAGCATCTCTGCCGACAGGAGCTCAGTCTCCTTAGGACTCACCAGGGTTTCGGCTTCAGGACAACTTGGGGCTGCGTCCATACTGACAGGAGCTGAGTTTCCTGACGACCCAGGTGAAGCCGAGAGGAAAAGGTGAGGAGAAGTGAGGAAAAGTGGGGAGAAGCTTCCTGTGTGCGACTGACTGTTGAGGGAGGTCCGTCTTCATGCGACCCAGGACGGGCTTGATGTGGAAAACTGGGTTTTTAGTCAGTTTTGTGTGCCGTGTAGATGGTGTCCAGTGTCGTTATGTGGCGTGTGGCATCCAGTTTTCCCAGCGCTGTTTATTGTGGGCACTGTCCTTACCCTTGGTGTGCTCTTGGCCCCTTTGTCATTAGTTAACTGACCCCAGCCATGTGGGTTGAATACTGAGCTCTCTGTTCTGTTCCTCTGATCCGTGAGCCTGTTTTTGTGCCAATTCCACACTTTTTTGGTGACTGTAGCTTCATAATGTAGTGTAAAGTCGGGAGGAAGATGCCTCCAGCCTGTTCTCCTTTCTCAGGATTGCTTTGGCTATTTGGGATCCTTTGTGGTTCCACACAAATATTAGGATGATTTGCTCTATTTCTGTGAAAAATACCATTGGAATTTTGGTAGGGATCGCATTCACTGTGTACATTGCTTTGAGTAGAATGGACATTTTAGCAATATTCTTCCATTCCACGAGAACGAGATATCGTTCCATTTATTTGTGTCTTTCAATTTATTCTTCAATATCTTTAAGTTTTCAGTGTGCAGGCCTTTCACGCCCTTGGTTAAATTTATTCCTAAATATTTTGTTCTTTTTGATGCAATTGTAAATAGGGTTGGGTTTTTTTTCATATTCTGATTGGTGTTTAGAAAAGCAATTGATTTCTGTGTACTGATTTTGTAACTTTACTGAATTCATTTATTATTTCTAATAGTTTTTTGGTGGAATGATGTGGAAAACTGGAATTCAAAAATCCCACCGTTTCTTGCTGTTTTTCTCGTGATTAGACTGGGTTTATGGGTTTTGAGGAGGCAGGTCACAGAGGTCAAGTGCATTCTCATCATTTTATGTCAAGGGAACAGGCTCTCAAGGCAACTTATCACTGTTTATGTTAACTTTGGTCACGTGACTGAGGTCGTGTTTGTCAGTTTTCCCTGCTGTGAAGTTGTTTTTCTCGTGTCCATACTGTACGTCTTATTTAGGAAGAAGTCACTATGCGGAACCCACACTTCAGAAGAGGGTTAGGGTTACTTCCTCGATGGATGCCTATGTGTCTACATCGATTATTTGGAATTCTTCTGCATAGGACATTTCTATTTAACCCAACTCATAAAAAGTGTTTGTAATTATTTATTTTACTAGTGTGGACACCTGAATAGTTATTTTATACTTGTGGTTATAATTCAACAGTACAGTACTTGGGTGCTTAGTTCATTCTTGCTTTGGCTGTATAAGAGCTTTTTCCATTGTCTCATGGGATTATGTCGAATGAAAACATCTTGGGAATTCCCTGGCAGTCCAGTGGTTAGGACTCTGTGCTTTCACTGCTGAGGGCACAGGTTCAATCCCTGGTTGGGGAGCTAAGATCCCACAAGCCTTGCAGCACGCCCCCCGCCTCCCCCAAAAAAGAAAAAATTAAAAAAAAAAGAAAACATCTTGTGGGTTTTTTTGTTCCCTTGATACTTCTTTACTTTCTGATACTTCAAGATTATCCTGGCACATGTATTTACTCTCTGAGTCCTAGTAGCAGCCATTTCTTCAAAGGTCCCTGATTCCTTTTATTAGGGGATGGTATTAAAAACTTACATTTGGAAGTTAGATGTACTCAGCTGACAATGCACTGAAATATATGCATGTATTCCAACCTATGCATATACACCTAATTATAAAGATTTCTTTGTAGAACTCTCTGTATCCATGTTAAGCTAAAGATGAGTTTATATAGATGTCACCAACCTGATCCATTATTACATGGATATTGTAACCTTCTCCCTTTGCTTATCTGTAACTTCCTACTCCAGTGGTAGGAAACTTGGCTTCTACCATCTGTCATTTTTTGAATTCATCGCTTGCTTCATTCTAGATTACAGATACAGTGGTTTCAGCATTCTTAGCTCCTACCCCCAGGGGAAGAACTTTATAAAATAGAGTCTAGTGTTTAGGTACAGTACATTTCACCTTTGGTCTACAGATTCCATTTATTTCCAAAGTTATGGAGGTCAGCACCTTTTGTCCCACCACCAACAGTGGGTTTTTTTCATACATTTCTAAATCAGTTTTTGTTAAATTCTGTAATTAATCCTGTGGTACTCCCATATCCTAAATAACTAAGATTGAATATATTATGATTTATTTGTTGGGCTGTAAAAGTTTATGGGTTTAGATAAATGCATAGTGGCAGGTATTCGTTACTAAAGTATCATATGGAATATTTCAATTCCCCACCCATAACCTGTTTACCATCTCTGTTTTACCTGTTCCAGAGTGTCATAAATGGGGTCATGCAGTGTGTAACACGTCAGACTGGATTCTTTCACTTTACAATATACATGTAAGATTCATCCATGTTTTTTGCATGGGTTGATGGTTCATTCCTTTATATTTCTGAATGCTATTCCACTGCATGTGTATGGGAGGAAAATAAATTTTTCCTCTGCCTTTCTTTGTTCTTCATTGAAGTAATGAAGATGAAAGGCAGATGAACTGGAGAAAAACAATCAGAAGTTTAATAACATGTGTACTTCCTACATGCAAGGGAGATATTCCGGAAAACTGAGTAATGCCCTGAAATGGCCCAAACCATCATCTTAAATACCATCTTCATCTAAAAACAAAAGAAAGGAAGAGTTTGATTGTTGTGCAGATTTAAGTCTTTGCTTTCTCCACTGATATGAGTTTCTTGAGATTTAGTCATCCTTCCATTCCTGGTATGGGGAGGGAGATAACCTTTCAAATGGAGACTTCCCTTATAAATGTAAATTTTCCTCACAAAAGGGCAATCTTGACTTGGTTTTCAGAGATTCTCATGCATCTTCTTTTTTTAAAAAAGCAATCAGCTCAAAATAATCCTTATGCACGCATATTTTGGGGTGGCATATTCTGCTCCCCTTGTAATGGGTATACCCCAATCTGTTTATGCATTCTTCTACTGATGGACATCCCGGTTTCTTTAAGTTTACAGCCATTATGAATAGAGGCACTGTACTTAATTACATCCTTGTTTGTATTTGGACATAGTTTTTTTCTTTTGAAGTTCATCCATGATGTAGCATGTTTTGTTACTTTGTTCTTTTTGATTGCTGAATAGTATTCCAAGTAGTGGGTTCTTTTTTAAAAAATATTTATTTATTTATTGGGCTGCGTCAGGTCTTAGTTGTGGCATGCAGGATCTTAGTTGTGGTGCGCGGGCTCTCTAGTTGCGGTGCACGGGCTTAGTTGCCCTGCAGCATGTGGGATCTTAGTTCCCCAACCAGGAATCGAACCCGCGTCCCCTGCATTGGAAGGCGGGTTTGTAACCACTGGACCACTAGGGAAGTCCCCTGGACATAGTTCTTAAAAGCAGTTGTCTAACTACTGGAGGCATGATGTTGGATCCCCAGGTGAACCTTATTTAGCTTTGGAAAAAACTTACAAGATATCTTTTAAAGTAGCTGTATATGCATTTCATCAGCAGTGAAGGAGAGTCCTGTTTTTCCTCACCCTCCATCAATCAGTAGTGTCATTTTTTTGGAGTTTATTAGTCATAGTAGGTGCGCAGTGCTATCTCATTGTTGTTTTAATTTGTAATTCCCTAATAGTATACAATGTTGAGCATATTCCTGTATGCCTTATTTACTATCTGTATATCTTCTTTGACCAAGTCTCTATTCCAATCTTTACCATTTTTTTTAAAGGTGAAGAAAGTTCTTTTTTTTTAATATATATAAATTTATTTATTTATTTATTTATTTATTTATTTATTTATTTATTTATAGCTGCATTGGGTCTTTGTTGCTGCACGCAGGCTTTCTCTAGTTGTAGTGAGTGGGGGCTACTCTTTGAGGCAGTGTACGGGCTTTTCATTACAGTAGCTTCTCTTGTTGTGGAGCACGGGCTCTAGGTGCATGGGCTTCAGTAGTTGTGGCACACGGGCCTTGTAGTTGTGGCTCGTGGGCTCTAGAGCGCAGGCTTGGTAGTTGTGGCGCACAGGCTTAGTTGCTCTGCAGCATGTGGGATCTTCCCGGACCAGGGCTTGAACCCGTGTCCCCTGCATTGGCAGGCGGATTCTTAACCACTGCGCCCCCAGGGAAGCCCTTGTTTTTGAATTTTTGAATTTTATTTTATTTATTTTTTTATACAGCAGGTTCTTATTAGTTATCCATTTTATACATATTAGTGCATATATGTCAATCCCAATCTCCCAATTCATCACACCACCACCCTCCCCTCCCCCCTCCGCTTTCCCCCCTTGGTGTCCATACCTTTGTTCTCTACATCTGTGTCTCAATTTCTGCCCTGCAAACCGGTTCATCTGTACCATTTTTCTAGGTTCCACATATATGCGTTAATATACAATATTTGTTTTTCTCTTTCTGACTTCACTCTGTATGACAGACTCTAGGTCCATCCACCTCACTACAAATAACTCAATTTCGTTTCTTTTTATGGCTTATTCCATTGTATATATGTGCCACATCTTCTTTATCCATTCATCTGTCGATGGGCATTTGGGTTGCTTCCATGACCTGGCTATTGTAAATAGTGCTGCAATGAACACTGGGGTGCATGTGTCTTTTTGAATTATGGTTTTCTCTGGGTATATGCCCAGTAGTGGGATTTCTGGGTCATATGGTAACTCTATTTTTAGTTTTTTAAGGAACCTCCATACTGTTCTCCATAGTGGCTGTATCAATTTACATTCCCACCAACAGTGCAAGAGGGTTCCCTTTTCTCCACACCCTCTCCAGCATTTGTTGTTTGTAGATTTTCTGATGATGCCCATTCTAACTGCTGTGAGGTGACACCTCATTGTAGTATTGATTTGCATGTCTCTAATAATTAGTGATGTTGAGCAGCTTTTCATGTGCTTCTTGGCCATCTGTATGTCTTCTTTGGAGAAATGTCTATTTAGGTCTTCTGCCCATTTTTCAATTGGGTTGTTTTTTTAATATTGAGCTGCATGAGCTGTTTATATATTTTGGAGATTAATCCTTTGTCCGTTGATTGGTTTGCAAATATTTTCTCCCCTTATGAGGGTTGTCTTTTCGTCTTGTTTGTAGTTTCCTTTGCTGTGCAAAAGCTTTGAAGTTTCATTAGGTCCCATTTGTTTATTTTTGTTTTTATTTCCATTACTCTAGGAGGTGGATCAAAAAAGATCTTGCTGTGATTTATGTCAGAGTGTTCTTCCTATGTTTTCCTCCAAGAGTTTTATTGTGTCCAGTCTTACATTTAGATCTCTAATCCATTTTGAGTTTATTTTGGTGTATGGTGTTAGGGAGTTGTTCTAATTTCATTCTTTAACATGTAGCTGTCCAGTTTTCCCAGCACCACTTATTGAAGAGACTGTCTTCTCCATTGTATATCCTTGCCTCATTTGTCATAGATTAGTTGACCATAGGTGTGTGGGTTTATCTCTGGGCTTTCTATCCTGTTCCATTGATCTATATTTCTGTTTTTGTGCCAGTACCATATTGTCTTGATTACTGTAGCTTTGTAGTATAGTCTGAAGTCAGGGAGTCTGATTTCTCCAGCTCCGTTTTTTTCCCTCAAGACTGCTTTGGCTATTCAGGGTCTTTTGTGTCTCCATACAAATTTTAAGATTTTTTGTTCTAGTTCTGTAAAAAATGCCATTGGTAATTTGATAGGGATTGCATTGCATCTGTAGATTGCTTTGGGTAGTATCGTCATTTTCACAATATTGATTCTTCCAATCCAAGAACATGGTATATCTCTCCATCTGTTGGTATCATCTTTAATTTCTTTCATCAGTGTCTTATAGTTTTCTGCATACAGGTCTTCTGTCTCCTTAGGTAGGTTTATTCCTAGGTATTTTATTCTTTTTGTTGCAATGGTAAACGGGAATGTTTCCTTAATTTCTGTTTCAGATTTTGCATCATTAGTGTATAGGAATGTGAGAGATTTCTGTGCATTAATTTTGTATCCTGCAACTTTACAAAATTCATTGATTAGCTCTAGTAGTTTTCTACTAGTGGCATCTTTAAGATTCTCTGTGTATAGGATCATGCCATCTGCAAATGGTGACAGCTTTACTTCTTCTTTTCCGATTTGTATTCCTTTTATTTCTTTTTCTTCTCTGATTGCTGTGACTAGGACTTCCAAAACTATGTTGAATAATAGTGGTGAGAGTGGACATCCTTGTCTTGTTCCTGATCTTAGAGGAAATGCTTTCAGTTTTCCCCATTGAGAATGATGTTTGCTGTGGGTTTGTCATATATGGCTTTTATTATGTTGAAGTAGGTTCCCTCTGTGCTCACTTTCTGGAAAGTTTTTTATCATAAATGGGTGTTGAATTTTGTCAGAAGCTTTTCTGCATCTATTGAGATGATCATATGGTTTTTATTCTTCAATTTGTTACTATGGTGTATCACATTGATTGATTTGTGTATATTGAAGAATTCTTGCATCCCTGGGATAAATCCCACTTGATCATGGTGTATGATCCTTTTAATGTGTTGTTGGATTCTGTTTGCTAGTATTTTGTTGAGGATTTTTGCATCTATATTCATCAGTGATATTGGTCTGTAATTTTCTTTTTTTGTAGTATCTTTGTCTGGTTTTGGTATCAAGGTGATGGTGGCCTCATAGAATGAGTTTGGGAGTGTTCCTTCTTCTGCAGTTTTTTGGAAGAGTTTGAGAAGGATGGGTGTTAGCTCTTCTCTAAATGTTTGATAGAATTCACCTGTGAAGCCATCTGGTCCTGGACTTTTGTTTGTTGGAAGATTTTTAATCACAGTTTCAATTCCATTACTTGTGATTGGTCTGTTCATATTTTCTGTTTCTTCCTGGTTCAGTCTTGGAAGGTTATAACTTTCTAAGAATTTGTCTATTTCTTCCAGGTTTCCATTTTATTGGCATAGAGTTACTTGTAGTAGTCTCTTAGGATGCTTTGTATTTCTGCAGTTTCTGTTGTAACTTCTCCTTTTTCATTTCTCATTTTATCAATTTGAGTCCTCTCCCTCTTTTTCTTGATGAGTCTGGCTAATGGTTTATCAATTTTGTTTATCTTCTCAAAGAACCAGCTTTTAGTATTATTGGGTTTTGCTATTGTTTTCTTTGTTTCTATTTCATTTATTTCTGCTCTGATCTTTATGATTTCTTTCCTTCTGCTAACTTTGGGTTTTGTTTGTTCTTCTTTCTCTAGTTCCTTTAGGTGTAAGGTTAGATTGTTTATTTGAGATTTTTCTTGTTTCTTGAGGTAGGCTTGTACAGCTATAAACTTCCCTCTTAGAACTGCTTTTGCTGCATCCCATAGGTTTTGGATCATCGTGTTTTCATTGTCATTTGTCTCTAGGTATTTATTGATTTCCTCTTTGATTTTTTCAGTCATTTCTTGGTTATTTAGCAATGTATTGTTTAGCCTCCATGTGTTTGTGTTTTTTATGTTTTTTTCCCTGTAATTCATTTCTAATCTCATAGCGTTGTGGTCAGAAAAGATGCTTGATATGATTTCAATTTTCCTAAATTTACTGAGGCTTGATTTGTGACCCAAGATGTGATCTTTCCTGGAGAATATTCCTTGCACACTTGAGAAGAAAGTGTAATCTTCTGTTTTTCAATGGAATGGCCTATAAATGTCATTAACTCTATCTGGTCTATTGTGTCATTTAAAGCTTGTGTTTCCTTATTAATTTTCTGTTTGGATGATCTGTCCATTGGTGTAAGTGAGGTGTTAAAGTCCCCCACTATTATTGTGTTACTGTCAATTTCCTCTTTTATAGCTGTTAGCAGTTGCCTTATGTATTGAGGTGCTCCTATGTTGGGTGCATATATACTTATAATTGTTATATCTTCTACTTGGATTCATCCCTTGATCATTATGTAGTGTCTTTCCTTGTCTCTTGTAACATTCTTTATTTTAAAATCTATTTTATCTGATATGAGTATTGCTACTCCAGCTTTCTTTTGATTTCCATTTGCATGGAATATCTTTTTCCATCCCCCCACTTTCAGTCTGTATGTGTCCCTAGGTCTGAAGTGGGTCTCTTGTTGACAGCATGTATATGGGTCTTGTTTTTGTATCCATTCAGCAAGCCTGTGTCTTTTGGTTGGAGCATTTAATCCATTCCCGTTTAAGGTAATTATCAATATGTATGTTCCTATGACCATTTCTTAATTGTTTCAGGTTTGTTTTTGTAGGTCTTTTTCTTCTCTTGTGTTTCACACTTAAGGAAGTTCCTTTAGCATTTGTTGTAAAGCTGGTTTGGTAGTGCTGAATTCTCTTAGCTTTCGTTTGTCTTTAAAGCTTTTGATTTCTCCATCGAATCTGAATGAGATCCTTGCCAGGTAGAGTAATCTTGGTTGTAGGTTCTTCCCTTTCATCACTTTATTTTATTTTTTTAAATTTGTTTTAATCATTAAACAATTATTTCAATTTTAAAAAAATTATTTTATTTTATTTATTTTATTTTTGGCTGCGTTGGGTCTTTGTTGTTGCACGTGGACCTTTCTCTAGTTGTGGTGAGGGGGAGCTACTCTTCCTTGTGCACGGGCTTCTCATTGCGGTGGCTTCTCTTGTTGTGGAGCACGGGCTCTAGGCACGCAGACTTCAGTAGTTGCAGCATGCAGGCTCAGTAGTTGTGGCGCACGGGCTTAGTTGCTCCGTGGCATGTGGGATCTCCCTGGATCTGGGCTCAAACTGGTGTCCCTTGCTTTGGCAGGCGGATTCTTAACCACTGTACCACCAGGGAAACCCCCTTTCATCAATTTAAATATGTCATGCCACTCCCTTCTGGCTTGTAGAGTTCCTGCTGAGCAGTAAGCTTTTAACCTTATGGAAGTTCCCTTGTATGTTATTTGTTGTTTTTCTCTTGCTGCTTTCAATAATTTTTCTTTGTCTTTAATTTTTGCCAATTTGATTACTATGTGTCTCGGCGTGTTTCTCCTTGGGTTTATCCCGTATGGGACTCTCTGCGCTTCCAGGACTTGGGCGGCTATTTCCTTTCCCATGTTAGGGAAGTTTTCGACTGTAATCTCTTCAACTATTTTCTCGGGTCCTTTCTCTCTCTCTTCTCCTTCTGGGACCCCTATAATGTGAATGTTGTTGCATTTAATGTTGTCCCAGAGGTCTCAGGCTGTCTTCACTTCTTTTCATTCTTTTTTCTTATTCTGTTCCACAGCAGTGAATTCCACCATTCTGTCTTCCAGGTCACTTATCCATTCTTCTGCATCAGTTATTCTGCTATTGATTCCTTCTAGTGTATTTTTCATTTCAGTTATTGTATTGTTCATCTCTGTTTGTTTGTTCTTTAATTCTTCTAGGTCTTTGTTAAACATTTCTTGCTTCTTCTCGATCTTTGCCTCCATTCTTTTTCCGAGGTCCTGGATCATCTTCACTATCATTATTCTGAATTCTTTTTCTGCAAGGTTGCCTATCTCCACTTCATTTAGTTGTTTTTCTGGGGTTGTATCTTGTTACTTCATCTGGTCCATAGCCCTCTGCCTTTTCATCTTGTCTGTCTTTCTGTGAATGTTGTTTTTGTTCCACAGCCTGCAGGATTGTAGTTCTTCTTGCTTCTGCTGTCTGCCCTCTGGTGGATGAGGCTATCTAAGAGGCTTGTGCATGTTTCCTGATGGGAGGGACTGGTGGTGGGTAGAGCTGGCGGTTGCTCTGGTGGGCAGAGCTCAGTAAAACTTTAATCTGCTTCTCTGCTGATGGGTGGGGCTGGGTTCCCTCCCTGTTGGTTGTTTGGCCTGAGGCGACCCAATACTGCAGCCTACCTGACCCAACACTGCAGCCTATCTGGGCTCTTTTGTGGGACTAATGGCAGACTCTGGGAGGGCTCACACCAAGGAGTACTTCCCAGAACTTCTGTTGCCAGTGTCCTTGTCCTCATGGTGAGACAGAGCCACCCCCTGCCTCTGCAGGAGACTCTCCAACACTAGCAGGTAGGTCTGGTTCAGTCTCCTACGGGGTCACTGCTCCTTCCCCTGGGTCCCGATGTGCACACTACTTTGTGTGTGCCCTCCAATAGTGAAGTCTCTGTTTCCCCCAGTCCTGTTGAAGTCCTGCAATCAAATCCCGCTAGCCTTCAAAGTCTGATTCTCTAGGAATTCCTCCTCCCATTGCCAGACCCTCAGGTTGGGAAGCCTGACGTGGGACTCAGAACCTTCACTCCAGTGTGTGGACTTCTGTGGTATAAGTGTTCTCCAGTTTGTGAGTCACCCACCCAGCAGTTATGGGATTTGATTTTATTGTGATTGCGCCCCTCCTACCATCTCATTGTGGCTTCTCCTTTGTCTTTGGATGTGGGGTATCTTTTTTGGTGATTCCAGTGTCTTCCTGTCAATGACTGTTGAGCAGTTAATTGTGATTCCTCTTTACCCATTTTTAATGGGGTTTGTTCTAGAGTTCTTTGTGTAATTTGAGTACAGATCTTTTATCAGATGTGTATTTTGCAGATATTTTTCTTTCAGTTTATGGCTTGTCTTTCAGTTTTCTGAATAAGACATTTCATAGAGTTTAAAGTTTTAAATTTTTCAAAGTCCATGTTCAAAATTTTATTTCTTTTGTTGATAGGCTTTTGAGCTGTTGTTTTAAAATTTACCAAACCCAAGGTTATGTAGATTTCCTTCTATGTTTTCATCTACAGTTTTTAGTTTTAGAATTTAAATTTTTCTATGGACAATTTTGAGTGAATTTTGGTGTAAGTTGTAAAGTTTGTATCTACAGTCTTTTCATTGCATATGGTTTCCAATTATTCTATAACTATTTTTGGAAAAGTCATGAGATATTTGGCTCCATTTCAGCTTGAATTTCCACACTCAGTGGTTTCTGCAGGCTTGCTAGCTGGGAGCATGGGCTCCACTGAACTGAGAGGTTATGACCTGCACTTCCCAACTGGCCAGCAGGTGGCACCAAGCCTGCCTCTCTGACCTTTGAGGTTCATATGTGTTCCACTGGTGGACTTGGCTTGTGAAGGAACTTGGCTCCTCCTGCCGCTGATAGAAGCTCTGTGTCTTCAGGATCTGCCATGGTTTCAGCTTTGAGACTATGCTCAGCTGAGTCCATGCATGCAGGAACCAGATGTCTTCAGGAGCTGCCAAGAGGCACAGACATGAGAGTAAAAGGTGAAGAAAAAGGGGGGAGAATCTTCCTGTGTGTGGGGGTCCCTTTTCAGAGGACCCAGCAGAGGACAGGCTTGAGGTGGAAAATTGTGAATTTTAGTTAGTTTTGTGTGTGGTGTTGATGGTGTTTAGTGTTCTTTGATGTGTGGTGTCCAGTTTTCCTGGCACCATTTATTGAGAGAACTGTCCTTTCCCCATTTTTTGTTCTTGGCTCCTTTGTCATGAATTAACTGATGACATGCAAATGTGTTTATTTCTGTGCTCTCTGTTCTGTTCCTCTGGCCCATGTGCCTGTTTTTGTGCCAATACCACACTGCTTTGATTACTGTAGCTTTGTAATATAGTGTGAGGGAGATGCTACCAGCTGTGTTCTTCTCAGGATTGCTTAGGCTAGTCAGGGTTCTTTGTTGTTCCATACAAGTGGTAGGATTGTTTGTTCTGTTTCCATGAAGAATGCCATTTGAATATTGGCGGGATTGCATTGAATGTGTACACTGCTTTTGTTGCTGAATTAACTCACATGGACCCCTCTCTGGGGGTGCATATGACTTAATTCTGTGACAAATTTTGGTGAGCCAGCCAGGAGGGTGGCCTTGGATCCACCATTCTGCCCAGTAACTCAGCCAGGACTTGCTTGCTGACCTAGGGTTGACAAAGCTGGCTAAATAACTGGGTAGTCTGCCCCAATCTTTGACCTCTGGGGCCAGCGAAGACTACTGAATTCAGTCTGAGATAAAAAAACAGCCAAGGGTTAGGTGGAGTGCTCTCCCCACCCTGGCATATCTACAGCAAGGACACTTGCTACAGATTGGGGCAGTGTCCAATGGAAAACTGACATGGGGGTGCTGACTCCACTTCAGCCGTTAAGGCTGAGGTTAGTTGTAGGGGTTGGCTGGTTAAGGGAAAGGATCCTGGCCTGGTTGGAGCCAGAGCTCTGTCTAGAGGACTGGATTGGGCAACTTGTTGTCTAAATATAACCGATCCTCTACTAGTGGGTGAGATTGAACATTTGGCTGTCTGGTTGGACCAGTTCCCGGCAAGGGGATTGGACTGGACGAGAAGCCCTCCAGAGGCCACCGCATGGTAAGAACATCTCTTTGTTTTCTGTTTTTGTCGTAAGTCCTAGTTTCTGTTCTTGATATGATTGAAGCTTCTATCTCTGTTGTATGTGGTCTTGTCTGTCCTAATGCTCTTGGAAATCCTTGCTGCAAATGTGGGCACAGGTTGAGCACTTAAAGGGCACTAGGGCACTCACTGCTGGAAGACCCCCATGAAAGGATAAGTCAGTCACAGACCAGGGTAGATGAGCACTAGGCACCCTGCCACCTGGAAGCAAATGTCTGTGTAAGTAGGCACACTGTAAAATGCTCACCACCACCACCCCAACTGTGTGACTGATTTAAAGCCAGGTCACATGACTTAAAGCTGTGTCACGTGACCAAAAGTCAGGTCATGTGACTTGAAAGGGAATGGTGGCCCTGACTTTAATTGGGGTTAAGCCACCAAGAGTTCCAGTCGCCTCCCTAGGGCTGACCCCAGCACCACACTCCTGTTGCAGGGTGGCGTGACTGTCTGCAAGTTTGAGGCTGGTTCCTGTTCTGTCAGATTCCAATCATGAGAGGCCAACTTGGTTGGTCTGGCAGTTCGTTGAAAAGGGAAGCATCTGACTGCAGGGTGGCATTGCTGGGCTGTGGGCCAGGGCTGGGGCTGCTCAGATGTGGCTGAGCCACAGTGCAGGGCAAAGGGAGGCAAAGGGGGCAAACAAGAGATGCCAGACCCCAAGCCAGAGTCCAGGAGGTCTTGGCCTGAGCCCTCCAGGAGACCCTTCCTCTGGTTGCTGACCCCCACCCCAAGTGAAGTAGGCCCTGGTATCCATTCATCCATCCACTAAATAATTGCTGATTACTTGCCAGTCACAGACCCTGTACCAGGCTCCAGGAAGACGTCATTCCTGTTTTCAAATTGCTTACAGTCTAGTGGTTCTTACTCTTTTGCTTGGATCGAAATCCCTGGAGAGCTTAAAAGGCCAATTCCTGAGCCCCAGCCCCAAGATTCTGATTCTACAGGGCTGGGAGGAAGATGGAGCATCTCTGGTGATTATGCTGTGGGAGCGGGGGGAGGGGTCTTCCCTCCAGGCTTGGAGAAGCCTTGCTCTGGCCTAAACCCTTTGGAGAAGAACCAAGTGAGATGCAGCCCTTGAGAATGTCGCCTGCTTCAGGGTGGCCACTGGAGAGTCAGCTCTGAAGGGAGGAGAGGGTGCCCTTGGTGAATGAAGCAGATTGTTGGGAGTTGGAGATGCTCTTTCTCTGGGCTGGGTCCCCCACTTTCCACCAGGGGAACTCCTTTGCCAGCCAGCCTCCTTCTTCCTTGGGTGTGCTGATTTTCAGCATCAAGTGAACATGTTTTGCCTGCCAGGATGGCTCAGTTGGGCTGGATTCCCCATGCTTTGTAATTGTCTGCAGCTGGCCTGGCTGTCGACTTTTGGGTTATTTTCTGGACACCTTGTCAGTTGATTATTTTTCCTCCTGGTTTTCTAGCAAAAGAAACCAGTACCCAGTGAGTCTGGGTAACTTTGTACTTCTTATTCATCCTAGAATCTTAAACAATATCTCTTTTCAGACTCAAAAAGCTATTGTAATTAACCCTACTCATCCTCAAACACATTTTAATGCAGAATCTAGATTAGGAAGCCTGTTAAATGCACACAATGAAATCAGGACTCTCTTCCTTGCCCCCTTACCTCCCCACACAAAAGTTTTAAAATTCTATATCAAACTACCAGAACATTTTTTTTTAAGTTTTTGATTAATTATTTATTTATTTATTTTTGCTTTGTTGGGTCTTCGTTTCTGTGCGAGGGCTTTCTCTAGTTGCGGCGAGCGGGGGCCACTCTTCATCGCGGTGCACGGGCCTCTCACTATCGGGGCCTCTCACTATCGCGGCCTCTCTTGTTGTGGAGCACAGGCTCCAGACGCGCAGGCTCAGTAGTTGTGGCTCACGGGCCTAGTTGCTCCACGGCATGTGGGATCTTCCCAGACCAGGGCCCGAACCCGTGTCCCCTGCATTGGCAGGCAGATTCTCAACCACTGTGCCACCAAGGAAGCCCCAGAACATTTTTTTTTAATGTTTAAGAAAAAATTTAGTCTGGAGGAAAACAGATTAGGATCTTGAGTCTTGTGTCCAGAAAACATTTGGATAAGATTTTGCTGTGTCTGGGGCAAGGGTCTCCAAGGATCTCAATTCTAATTATTTTTGAGAGTTTTTATAGTACTTATTTTAAAATAGGCAGTCTCTTATAGGAAAGAAAAAGAATGAAAAAAAACAAAAAGTGAAGCTTCCATATTCTAAAAAGATTCAGACGGTTTGTTGTGTCCTTGGAAAAATAGCACCAGCGTTAATTGCAATGGTTTGGGAAGGGTGGAAAACAGATGAGAGGTTCTGTGCCTGGGTTCCCTCCAGGCTCCACCAATTCCTAGGTGGCCTCTTGGAAGCTTAGTTTCCTGACTGGTAAAATGGGGATATGTGGACCACCTTGCAGGTTCATTAATGAGCTTAAATGAGATAATTTGCATAAAGAGTTTAAACGAAGTGCCTGACACAGAGACATAACCAATAAATGCCTACTGTCACTATTATCATCACCATCATCATCATCTTTCAATGCCAGAGTCCATCAGTTTGCTTTCTTAGCAAAATGTGGTCACTTTAAGGAATACGGTTTTATTTTTCTTATAAGTGTAGTAACCGGGACTTCCCTGGTGGCGCAGTGGTTAAGAATCCACCTGCAAATGCACGGGACACAGGTTCGAGCCCTGGTCCAGGAAGATCCCACATGCCACAGAGCAACTAAACCCACGTGCCACAACTACCGAGCCTGCGCTCTAGAGCCGGCGAGCCACAACTACTGAGCCCGCATGCCACAACTACTGCAGCCCCCGTGCCTAGAGCCTGTGCTCCGCAACAGGAGAAGCCACCGCAATGAGAAGCCCGCACACCGCAACAAAGAGTAGCCCCCGCTCGCTGCGCCTAGAGAAAGCCCGCACACAGCAATGAAGACCCAATGCAGCCAATAAATAAATAAATAAACAAACAAAAAAAAGATGGGATCATACCATATGTCATCATTTGAAAAAAAAAAAAAGTGTAGTAACCCCTTTTGTTCTGTGACTGAGCCAAGCTTTTGGGGATTTTTGTTCCCAACAAACACTTATTGAATAGATAGTCTAATGCCAGGCTCTAAACTAAGCACTTTACATGCCATTTCTCTTTTAATTCTCTCAACTTTCCAACACGGTTAAGTTTTCTTACTGTTAACATTTAATGTGGATGAGGAATTGGAATCAGAGGGTAAGTAATTTGTCAAGGTCACACAGCTATTAAGTGGCAAAGCTAGCTCTTCAATTCAGGTCTGTTCTTATAATTTTGCTTAAGTCAGTACTTCCCAACTCTGAACTCTGGTATCTCCATCTATATAGAAAAATATAGTCTAGTTGTTAAGAGCAAGTAATGAATGACCGATGAATTATTCAAAAAATGAAATTATCCATTTTATCTTGAAAATGCAGAATTATTATGAGGTTTAAATGAGAAAGCATATTTTTATAAAGCACCTAGAATATTACAGTCATTTAAGAAATGTCAAAAGTCCTCTTATTTATATCTTAGTACACCACGCCCATGATCAGTCACCCCACAACCCCCCAGAAGGCTAGCATGGGGCAAGCAGAGTAAGTGCTCAATATTTATTTCTTAATGGAATGAATTTGAGCTTCCTGATGGGCCTTGTAACTGGAAAAGTGTCCTTCGATTCTCGGTTGCCTGGCCTGCCCACAGCATACGCTTGCAACAGCAGGGGCCTGGTGTTGCTTCCAGGAAGGGGGACCCCTTCCAGGGCCCCAGAGTGGGCTCTTGTCTAACACTTGGAAATGAATTGTCCGAGGAGACACACGTGCTGACAGAGCAAAAGACTTTATTGGGAAGGGGTGCCCGGGCAGAGAGCAGCAGGGTAAGGGAACCCAGGAGAACTGCTCTGCCACGTGGCTCACAGTCTCGGGTTTCATGGTAATGGGGTTAGTTTCCGGGTTGTCTC
Organism: Balaenoptera borealis; assembly: GCF_965194805.1. NCBI lineage: Eukaryota > Metazoa > Chordata > Mammalia > Artiodactyla > Balaenopteridae > Balaenoptera > Balaenoptera borealis. The sequence goes on from NC_138876.1 coordinate 33,959,212, forward strand.
TGGCCAGTCATCTTGCTTGGCCCATATTTGGTCTGACTCAGGATCCTTCCTGGTGGCATACACATCTCTCAACTAAGATGGATTCCAGCGAGAAGAATTCTGGGAAGTTGGTAGGACATAGGGACTGGCGTCTCCTCCCTCCGTTTGGCCTGCCCTGAATTCCTCCGGTTAGCACCGTGTTCCTTATCGGGACCTCTTGTTGCAAGACAACTCATTGCAAGTGGTTACCATCGTGCCTGGCCCAGGTGGGTGGTTTTGGTCAACAGTTCCCTAACACTGGCACTACTGGTCCCCTCTAGTCTATGGGGTCTCTTGTCAGAAGATTGCACGAGAAAATGAGGAGCTACCAAAGAATCCTTGAAGGGTTGAGCAGAGGTTGGAGGAGGTGGGAGGTTAAAGGGAGTATAGGGAGAAAACCAAGGAGAAACAGAAGACAAGAGAATCAGACTGAGAAGCAGGGCGCCCACACCTCTTTCTGTTAAGTACTGACAGGCTCCTGTTGATGCCGAGGAAGCCTCTGCACCGTCGGGACCCCATTCATCGCAGTCTTTCCTCAGTTTCTTTCCTTCTGTCCATTCCCAGTGGCCTCACTATTCGAGTTCTACTTACCGGCTAGAACTGAGAGTAACCTGCCTGCAGATGCAGAGATGCAGATGACAGGCTACAACCTCCATTAACAGAGAGCAGACAAAAAGAAGATGTGAGCTCAAACTGTTGTTGGAAGATTTATATATTTTTTTCCTAGCAGTGTATTTTTTTTTCTTTAACTGCTGGAACCATGAGTAATGATCAAAGACACCGGGTTTCTATTGGCAGGAAGAACAGAGCCACAGTCCTGTCTTGGAACATCGTGGTCCCGGGATCGGGGGGCAGACCAGGTGCCTTCCTGGAGTCCTGGAGCCAGTCCCCATCACCTGTGGCTCAGCCTGCCCCCTCCTTCCGGACAGAGCAGTGAGCTGGAACACCCTCCCCTGCTCTTCCACCCACCTCCATGTAACAAGAAGGATCAAACTTTGGACCCAAAGACCCGGGGAGGGCACTTATTTGAATAGGTTTTAAAGAAACATAGGCACTATTTCTGGACTCCTTGCTGACCCCTAAGGGAGGGCTTTGGCTGCCCCAGAGTTTTGTGAACTTTAATAAACCTTTGATGCGGTGTTGACTTCCAGAGCTGGCACAGCCTGGCAATTTTTAGGAGAACTTCTGACCCTGATCTAGATAGGAAAGGGTGTCTGACAGCCCCCAGCTGGCTGGGCCCAGAGATAACGAATGGTCCTTTCACCTTCCCATCCCCTGTTGCTCTGCGTAGGATGCTCCTTAGGGCCTGAAACTCAAGACCTAGCTTGCACTGTCAGAGCCTCTCTTGGGTGTATGAGGCCCTGGGCTGGGCTGATGAGCTCTGTTAAGCTTGATCCCTCACTGTTCCCAGTCTTCCCAGTTCCTGGAACCTGAAGTATATGGAAATTAGAGATTTCCTGTAATTATTAGAAATAACCATCATGGAAGGCATTTCAACCTTATTTTAACAGAATGTGTTACTAATCAAAACTGATATACTATGTATGGTCCCATACATGGTAAGGGTTAGAACTGGATAGTAGTGAAAAGTCAAACTGGCTGGGTTCAAATCCCAGTGTTGTCACTTACCGTGTGATCTTAGGCAAGTTATTTGGCCTCTTTAGCCTCATTCTCTGTATCTGTAAAATGGGAATAATAGGTAGGTACCTCACTGAGTTATTGTGAGGATTAAATGAAATTTTACATCTCAAGTAATCAGCAGAGTGTCTGGAACAGAATGTGTTAGTTACTGTAATTGTTATTATTGACATTCAAGCAGAAGAATATATTTATTTATATATAACTTTGATTCTTGATATTTTCCAAGACCTCTTCATGCCAGATCTATATATCTTTTCAATAATCAATATGCAGTGAAAAGCAGAGAAGAATATGACAGTATGAGAACGCACAACACTGAGAAGTAATTTCGAGTATCACAGCTCTCCAAACACCTGGGTTCCCAGCCCACTCAAGTGTTGCTTTGACATCTGGAAGCCTTTAAGCATTTCCAGGCAGATGACACGTCCCTAAATTTCAGGGAATCTTAGAGGGAGAAAGTATGTGTGAGATGCACTTGGTTTTTCTCTCTCCAATGAAGCAGTAACTAAAAGCGCATGCTGGACACAGAGTTGCATGTCTGGGGAGGCACCAGAGATAGAGAACTTGAAGTTGTGAACCTTGCCCTCCAAAGAATGCACACCTAATACATGGCTCCCACCACCATGCCATTTCTGGGAGAGCAGGTTGGAGTTCTCCATACTCCTCAGTCCTTTTTAGAAGGGTCTTTTTTTAATTTTTTTAATTGAAGTGTAGTTGATTTACAGTGTTTCAGGTGGACAGCAAAGTGATTCAGCTATATATATCCTTCTTCCGATTTTTACCATTATAGGTTATTACAAGATATTGAATATAGTTCCCTGTGCTATATAGTAGGTCCTTGTTGTTTATCTGTTTCATATATAGTAGTGTGTATCTGTTAATTCCAAACTCCTAATTTATCCCTCCCCCATCCCCTTTCCCCTTTGGTAACCGTAAGTTTGTTTTCTATGTCTGTGAGTCTGTTTGTTTTGTGAAAAGTTCATTTGTATCATTTTTTAAGATTCCACATATAAGTGATATCATATGATATTTGTCTCTCTCTGTCCGACTGACTTCACTTAGTATGATAATCTCTAGGTCCATCCATGTTGCTACAAATGGCATTATTTCATTCTTTTTTATGGCTGAGCAATAGAAGGGTCATCTTCAAGGGCAAGATAGAAGTTTGCTGGGGAACTAAGCCCAGAATGAATCCAAGTCATATATCATTATGAACTGGAGCTCTTCTTTGCCAGTGCGTGGAACTGGCGTGACAGAATGCAGGGATGTTTGTTCTACTCTGGTGAAAAATTGAAGATATACAAAAGGCAAAGTTTAGGGTGTTGGTATGAGATGCTCACATACTATATAGAACTATATGGAGAAGACTATTTCCATCTATGGGATCAAATCATTTTAGCAATTGTCTTTTCCTCTCAAATCATGAACAACGGCACTAGTTAAAGCTGTTGCTTGGTGACATGCCCACAGGTCCATGTGGCTACTACCAACTTTAAAAGACTTCTTTTTTCTTCTTCCTCTTCATCTGGTAAGGTTAATGTATATTTAACAGTAGGTTAATGTCCTTATTTAAGTGGAAACCAAAAGTATCACCTCAAAAATCGTCCCAAACACTCATACCTCATACTGTTCTTCACAAATGAGCTGTGCAATTTGTATGACCAATGGTAGCCATTAAATAGAAAGGGACCTTGGACCTCATTTTGATATTTCTGATGTTTGGAATGCCCTCCAAACATCAAACCAGACAGTCTGCTTAATGTACAACACTAAACCTTAAATTGATAGATTGTTAAGTATTACAGATTCTAATTGAATGTAAATATCCAGGATGATTTCCTAGAGCACCCTCAGCTTCTCCTTCATGGGACTTAATTATTCCTGTATACCTAGATGATGTTATTGACCCCTTACCCCTATGAGAAAGAAGGTCCTTCCTACACTCTAAATTGCCCTCCCCTCTGTAAGAGTAATGATGAATTTGCACTGAACCATATACATCTATTTCAGGCTTGTACACAATGGCATTCAGTTTACAAATTAGGAGTGTAGTGGGCATCTGTCATGTTTGCTTGCTCTGTGTTCGTTCAGTTTTTTAAAAAAGCACCTGGTTTTCCTTGGGGAATCACTTGTTCCCCACTCTGAGTGCATGTGATTTGAGTGGCTGAATCCACCTCCCCACTACCAACACCCCCTCCTCTCTGCTCCATGGGCCACCATGTAATCCAAACCTTGACAGGCTGTATAATGTACACCCTAGTCACAGAGATGACGCAGGCATGAGTACTTGCCCCAGATGGCCCAATTAGACTCAGTGTGGGGTTGTGAAGAGAAGCCCGCCTTCCCCAGGGATACTGGAATGTGAACCTGAAACGGCTGATGGCCATTTCACCTCCGAGTGGGAGGGGCCTGTTCCAGTGAAATTACACAGAGGAAGCAGAGCCGAAGGACAGAGATGTGGAGAGCCCAAGTCCTGATGTCAGCGCTGGCGTCGCTGGAGACCCTGAAAATTGTCCTGTGGACTTTTGGTCATGCATAGTAATAACTGAACCTTTTTTATGTAAATCAATTCAAGTTGTGCTCACTGAATCAATGAACAGATGAATGAATGAATGAACCTGGCCACACACCACAAAAACCAAGAGTACCTGCTCCAATCCCAGTCAGTTTCTATGCCATGACCTTGTAGAACATTCTGCTACTGAACCACAGTGCACTGTTCCCACATTGTAGCAGTCACTGTCAGTTGCCCACCCATCCACCGCCCGTCCTGCCCTCCTCCCTCCCGTTCCTTGTTGACAGTCAGGTTTGAGCCTGCAGGAATAACTCATAATTGATCTCCAGTGTGTCTCAGCAGACCACGTATTAGAGACTTCTAGGATCTCTGGTCCCCAGTCATTAAATGACAATAGCCATTGTTGGTAACTAAAAATGCCCTCCCCTGCCCCACACTTCCCTACATTTTCAAACTCCTGTTACTCCTTTTTGCCAAATATTCACTTTCCAAATTCTCTTGCAGTCAGTGGTGACCACATGACCTGGCTAATAAGAAGTAAGGGGAGTAAAGTTCAACTAATAAAAAATAAAATTCTGCCTTGTCCTGTTCTCTTTCTGCATTGAATATAACGGTGTGGGATGTGCTGTTTGCAATGCAGCAGCCATATTTAGGCCCTGAGTATATTCGCTTTCTAGGACTGCTGTAACGACTTAACACAAACACAGTGACTTAAAACAACAGAAATTAATTTTCTCACCGTTCAGAGGCCAGAAGTCTTAAATCAAGTCCACAGGGCTGGTTCCTTCTAGAGGCTCTAAGGTAGAATCCATTGCATGCCTCTCTCTTAGCTTCTGCTGGTTGTTGGCAATGCTTGGAGTTCTTTGGTTTGTAGGCACTTCATTCTAATATCTGCCTCTGTCATCACAGCACCCTTGTCTGTGTTTCTCCTCCCCTTCTAAGGACACTTGTCATTAGGTTTAGGGCCTTTCCTAATCCGGGATGACCTTATCTAGAGATCCTTAACTTAATTGTATCTGCAAAGACTCTTTATCCAAATAAAGTCACCTTCATAGGTTCTGAGTGGGCATACCTTTTGGGAGAGCACCATTTCACCTACCACAATGAGGTAAGACATCTGGGATAGAAAGTCAACATGTGAGAATGCCAGAGAAGAAAGTTAGAAAGATTGGGGTTCGTGATGCTATCATCCACTCTGATGGTTTTTGAGCCACTCATACAAGCCTGGAATTTCTCACCTCAATTAATCAAGAAGTTTTGGAATAAGAGCTAACAATTCTTCCTCAGACACATATACTCGAGATTTCCCTGCAATTCATTTGCTGCTTTTACTTAACAATCAATTTAGTGGAACCTGGCAAATCCAGCAATAAGACAGGGAAATTCAATTTAATGTAAATGATCACTTTTTGTGGACTAGAGAGGATATAAGAAACAGGAAAAATGAGGGCACTGTATCATTGTGTTGCCTTATTTTGACTGGAAACGCTTAATTTCAATTATTCATGGTAGAATTTTATAGGAACGCGGCTAATATGCTCTAGGAAGCTGCATTAAGGGAACACACAGGGAGCCAAATGGCAGCCTGTGAGCTCACAGTTCTCCACACAAAACCCCTCCCGGGGGTGAGATACGGAAAACGGGAAGGAAGAATTGAACCCTTCTTGCAGTCAGGTAGCTGGCATTTTCTGTGTTAATCCTTTTAAAATTAGCCAAGTAGCACATATATTCTCTTTGTCTTTTTAATTTTTAATTTCTTTATATATGTCTTAAAAAATGTAGAATTTTCTCCAGATGCATAAATGCAATCGTATATGGTTCCTCTTTGTTTTTCTTTTCCTTTTATTATTAGCGCACCCTTCCCTCTCTTGTCTTCCCTTTACCACCAGGTTTCTACCCCCGACCTACTTGCTCCCACAGCCCGTGATTACAACCTGGTGTGTGTCCTTATCTTTCTCCGTCTACACACGTACTGGGTGAAGCCATAGCCAGGCCTGCCCACGGAAAGCCTAAGTGGATATAAATGGTAAAGGCCTAGATCCTGCAAATGCAGGAAGTCACACAACCTGAGATTCAGGCACCAAAAAGGGGAGCTCCCTCAGTGTGGACCAGCAAGTTTCAGCTCCCAGGCACTGGGCAGTGAGCCTGGCAGACAGGGCTTGTGGAGGAGCAGGATCGCTGACTGATGGGTGTGTGGCAAAGCAGACGCTGGCAGGCCTGTATGGGGGTAGAAAGCAAAAGCCCAGGAAAGCATCCTCCTCACCTGGCTGGAGCCCTCTGCGGGAAGAAAAGAAGGTGACCACAGAAAACCGCCCTCTTTCAGATGTTCCCTTTGTCTGGGCTGTTCTCATATACTTTTTAGGCTCAATGGAGCTTGTGAGTAGGACTAACAGTGTTCAAGGGTTTCATTCTGCCATCTTTGAACCCAGCTCAGGTCTTCTCAGATTCAGGCATAAGGCCTAAATCAAGAGTATTTTTAAAATTAGTTTATATATTGAAAATTGGGTTAGAATATAATATGCATTCTTCTGTATCTTCCCTTTTCTCGCATAAGCAATTCCCTCCGATGCAACTGGCATGGCACCCGTGCATCCTTCTGCTATTGCATAATATTCCATGGTGTGTGTATTCCATTCCTGTTCATGAGCGTCCTCAGCATTTCCAGTTTTTCTTTTTTCTTTCTCTTCTTTTTTCTTTTTTTAATGGTTATGAAAATTTCTACAATAAACATTCTTGTACATCTGTCCTGAGGCACAAATGCTTTTATTGCCATGGAATGGATTCTCAAGAATGAAATTACTGCAACATGGTTGAACCTTGAAAACATCATGCTAAGTGAAAGAAGCCAATCACGAAGGACCACATGTTGTACGATTCCATTTACATGAAATGTCCGAAATAGGCAAATCCAAGGAGACAGAAAATAGATTGTTGGTGGTTGGCTAGGGCCGGGTGGGAAGAGTGGTTGTAGGGAATTGGAGTGATTGCTAGTGAATGCAGGGCAGGCGGGGGTTCTTTTTGGAGTGATGAAAATGTTCTAAAATTGGTTGTGGTGATGCTTGCACAACTCTGGATATACTAAAACCCATGGCATGTGAATTATATCTCAACAGAGTTATAGGAAAAGAATGAGATTACTGGATCAAAATGTATATGTGTTTTTATTGTAATAGATGCCACCAGACTACTTTCCAAAAAGGCAATATAGCTCTTCCCATTTCTGCCAGCCCTGAATGAGAACACCGTTTCCCCATATCCCCACCAGCAATAGATTTTACACTTTTTTCCAGTTTCACCAATCTTGATATATAAAGTGATATCTCATTTTTACTTTAATTTGTATCTCCTGGCTACATTCTCATTATAAAAGTTTCAATAATACTTAAGCATGCAAAGTAACAAGTACAAGACCCCTTTCACTGCTCACGTCTCCCCTGAAGTAACCCTTCTCAACAGTTAGTTGGGTTTCCAGGTGACTTTGAGTTGCTTTTAGTGCACTTATAAACTAATTCACATAGACATATCATTTTATAATTGATAAATTGAATCACACTATAATGCTGTTCTATGACAACTTTTTCATATAGCAGTATGTCTTAGAGACCTTTCCAAATTAGGATATATAGCTCTAGCTCACTCTCTCTAGTGGCTAAATGAGATAGCATGGTGTGGAGAGTCCTAAAGGGTTGCTCCCTTATCCTACCTTATATCCCCAAACCTAGACATAACTGAGCTATCGAATTTATCAACTCTTAATTCTGCCGACCTCTTGACTTCTTATGCTATAGCACTTATTGCTTAAACCACTTTGAGTGAATTATTCTGTTACTTGGGGCCAAAGGCATCCTATCAAATAGCTCTGTACTTCCCACCTGCCTCCCACCCACCCCCACCTCGATTCTAAATTCCATGAGAGCAAAAACTGTGTTGTTCAAGTTCATCAGCTCTTGGCACAGTGCCTGGCACATAGGAGTTGCTCAACAAATATTTGCTGAATGGTGAACAAATAAGACACTTTGAAATTGAAAATAAGGAAACAGCTGATTTGGGTTTTGAGTATTGGGAAAGGCATCATCATCATCAACACCAGAGATGGATCCTGAAGGACAAGTGGGAGTCCATTCAGTAGGAAATGGCATTTCAGTGCAGAAGGGAAAGTCTGAGCAAACCCTAGAGCTGTGAAGGTAGATGGCACAGTTCTGGCACCAGGGAATAGTCTTATGTAAGTTGAAGAAATCGAAAAGGCAGGAGATGAGTTTGGGAATGTTGGCTCAGATGCCAGAGCCTATAGGAATGCCCTTCTAAAGAATTTGGATCTTCTTCTTCAATGGTTGGAAGTCAATGCAAAGTTCTGGGCAAGAAAATGGTGTGTCTGGATCAGCAATTCAGAAAGATCCATCTGGAAGCTATTTGGAGGATGGATTGGAGGTTGGCAAGCCTGGAGACAGGAAGACCAATTAGGAGATACATTTACCAGGTCCTTTTTGTTGCAATTAGCAAAAACCCAGTTCACTTGGCTAAAGTGGAATGGATTAGCTCACTGACCACAGGAAGGGCAGAGGTATTGTTGGGCTTTAGGAACACCTAGAACCTGGGTCTAGATCACTGCCAGGGATCCCCAGCTGTGGGGCCAACTTTCAGTCTCTCAGGCTGACTCACTCTACATGACACATGGCTGCTCTCAGGTCCTGGGCCTCAGATCTCACGCTCTCACTAGTACCAGAGAATGACTGCTTCTGTCCCAAGATCAAGTAACCCAGGGAAGGAAGGGCTCTTGTTGGCCAGGCTTGGGTCAGGTGTTCATCCCTGGTCCAATCAACAGAAGCCAGGATAACAATATCTCAAGGCAATGGCAGTTTCCCTTAAAGATACATGGTCAGGGACTTCCCTGGCTGTCCAGTGGTTAAGACTCCCGCTTCCACTGCAGGGAGCATGTGTTTGATCCCTGGTTGGGGAACTAAGATCCCACATGGCGTGGCCCCCCCAGAAAAAAAAAAAAGATACATGGTCAGAGATGGGTAAGGAGAATTTCCCAGAAGAAGAGGAGCAGCTCTGGAGTCAGAAAAATAGTTGTTCATTACTATAACTATAATCTATTGTTATAGTGCAGGCAAAACGTGAGGAGCACCCAAACTAAGGAGCTCTGGGGGGGAGAAGAAAAGACAAATCCAGGAGACTTTTAGAATCCTCAGTTGCGGGCCTGTCCGTTCCTGGATCTAGGAGCCAGCTGTCTTATCAGTAACAGAAAGCTGGAGTCTCCTCTGGGCCTGCATCCCTGGTTTACTTTGTGCATCTTGGAGCCTGGAAACTTGGAGACTGGAGACCTCTTCTTCAGCTTTGCAGCCACTCTTCTTCCACTAGAGCCCAAGAAAGCGCACAAAGCCCTGAGATGTAAAAAGGTGAGCTGCTCTCCCACGAGTCATTGCAAACTCAGCTAGGTAAATGGTGACTCAAAATAGAGTTTAAGGTAATTCAATAGTTTTATGCTTCAGAAAAATAAAGTTACGGTTCTTGTAACTTTAAGGACTGAGATTTGTTCCCACAACATTTGTGACACCAGAACCTGATACCAAATAGATGCTGATCAATTATTTGTTGAGTGATTGAGAAAAGAGTCCAGATGGGACCCCAAGGGGACATCAGTCAAGGAGAACCTAAAGGAACAAGAGCCCAGAATACAAGCTCCACTTGTTCTAGGTTCTGCGCTGAGATCCGTTCTGACCCCACCGTCATTCAGCTTCTTCTTCCTGGCCGCTGCGGCTGCTGCTGTGTGTATGGGAGGGTCGGCGGATGGATGGGGGAGGTGGGATGGTGTTAAAAAAAGCATAAAGTTCTTTAGGATTCCACCAGAGGGGACGAGTCTGGAATCAAGGCACCCAAAGGAGTCTTGGGCTTTAGTGATCAGCTTTTAAGTAGGTTTCTCTTTCTACTCCTGCATTCTTCCACTCCCCCACCTCCCACATAGAGTCCCCATGGCCTGGGTCACTTGGCTGCCCTCCTCTTAGAGCTGCAGGTATCATCTGCTGCCGGGAAGCGTGTTCCAAATGGCAGAGGCTTGAAGTTTCACTTTAGCCGAAGATCAGTTTCTTGCCCTGGGCAGGAAGAGAAAGCACCTGTGTCCACTGTGCTGCTCTCCTGCCATGGCAGCCTCCCAAAGAAAAACCTAAGTGGAAACTTTCCACCTGGTCCTGACATTGGCAGGAAAGAAGCCTGGGGGAATAGAGGTGATCGTGTCCCTCTTTGATGACAAGCTCTGAGAAGCCCTGGCGGGCTGCCTGGGGTGGAGTGAGAGGGGCGCTTAGCCAAGCGGGCGCACACGGACTGCTATCCGCACAGTGTCTGTTAGCAGAAGCGCGTCTGCTGTGACCTCAGCAGTTGCACCCAAGACTGGGAAGCCCCAGGAGGGGTGGGAGCCAGTGCACTTGCCAGCCCCAAGCCTGGGTCAGGAGAGGCTCTACTGAGAGAGAAAAGGCCCCAGGCAGCTTAGGTGGAAGTGGGGTGAGCTGCCAGAGAAAGGTTACCCCACCTGGAAGATCCCCTGCGGGCTCTTAGTGGGTCAGACCTTTGGGTTATTTGTAACCCTGGATCGGTTTACAGACAGCATTTATCCCCCAGTCTGGACAACCCTGGAAGGCAGACAGCTATGCGAGGGGACTGGCGGGAAAGGATGAAGCAGCTGCTGCCCAGGTCAGGCTGACACGCAGAGAGCCGCCAGTGCTTCCGGCCAGAGCGCAGTCACCACCAGCTCGAACCTCAGAAATGACCAGCCCCCTCCACGGGGTCCCCTTCCCCCTCAGGCAGTTTCGCACTTTAATAAGAACAGCATCAGAGGGTTAGATTGCTGTAACACGAAGGAGCAGACATCCCCAGACCTGCAGTGTAGGGCAGGGGGTGCACCAGGGCCAGATCTCAGGTCCTCCCTCGAGGTGGCATCTGGGCACATCTAGGCAGACTGGGTCAGGGACCGAAAGAGCGTTTATAAGCAAAAGGCTGCAAAAGCAGAGAAGTGTGGGTGTATGGAATGAGGGTGGGGTGCGTGCTGGGACTTGTGGCTAGGAGACACGAGGAGGTGGCATTGACAGCTGGACCTTGGAGGATGGGTTGGATTTGCCAGGTGGATTGGGAAGAAGAACTGCAGAAGAAACAGCCTGAGCCAGAAATAGGAGGGATCAGGGCACTTTGTGGGATGGTGAGACGTTCCTGGACCCAGGGTTTGAGAGAGTCCTGGAGAAAATGCTGGAAGGGTAAATTGTCACTTCCTGTCAAGGAATTTAAGCCAAAGGCAAACAGAGTCAAAGGGTTTTGAACAGGGAGTAATGTGATCTGAGTTGTACTTTTAAAACGTTTCTGGGATGGCTGTGGGTCAGGCTGGGTTGGAAGGGTAGAGCTGGATGCAGAGAGACCAGGAAGGAGGCTAGCAAGTGAAGAGTAGCCAAACCCAAAGTTTTTGTAAGCAGAAAGGTAATTCGCTAGCTCACCAAACTGCAAAGGCCAGGAGGAGGTCTGGCTTCAGGCACTGTTTGATCAGGAGCTCCCATTTTGTCCCTGGGACTCAGTTTCTCTCTTTCTCGCCCTCAGTTCTATGACGGCTCCATTCTCAAAGAATCTTCTCCCTCTGGTCACAAGGTGGCTGCATTGCTCCTCACAAACACCCCACTTCAAGCACAGGGGAGAAGAACAAGTCTCTTTCTGAGAAACCCCAGCAATTGCATTGTGTTGGCTCTTATTTGGTCACACGTCCATCCCTGAACTGATGTACAGGTCAGAGGAAAGCAAAGCTCTTTAGCTATGTGCCTTCGCCAAGTCACTTAACCTCTGTGTCCTAGTTTTCTCACTTATAAAATGGGAATAATAATAGTACTTATCTGATAGAATCGTTAGGAGGCTTATATGAATTAACATTTATAAAGTACTTAGAACAGGGCCTAGCTCAGGGTGTGCACCATATAAATATTTGTTGAACAGCTATATTGACCAGGCCTGAGTCACAAGTCCCCTGTGGCCACTCCCTTAGACCATAGTGACTGTGTGTGGGAGGAATGGCAAGTGTGGGACAAAGGGGAAGTGGACCCAAGGCAGGCGAGAGACCACGTTCTGTAAAGGGCTGGAAAAACAGGAATGGCAGGACGCATGGATGGATGAAGTGGAAGGATAGACTAGGGAAGAGGGTAGGTTATTATGATCAGAAAGGGGGGTGGAGGCCTTAATGTTACCCGAAACTGGGTTCGCCTCTTGGTGGGTGTTGAGCCAATAGATAACCAAACCAAAGACCAGGAGAAGGAAGGATTTATTATTACTTGCGGCAAGTAAGGAGAACACTGGGGATCTTTCCCAAAGCAGAGTCTCCTCAAACAGCAAACTTGGGGAAGTTTTAAGCTAAGGGTACACAGTCACGAAGGGGCTTGAGCAGAGGAGAATTAAGCATAGAATTGGGGCAAAGGTCCACAGAGTCCAAGCCTTAGTTGACTGAAGTCAGGAGGGTCAACATCATCATTCCACCCCACCTGGGTGGAGGCCTTAGTTCCTGCAGAACTCAAAGATATATTGTTATGTGTATCCCTTGAGGGGGAACTAGGGCCCTGCTTTATCACTGCACCATTGTTTGACTGCCTTTTTTTCTGTGCCTGCATTCCTTTGTTCCTTTGAGATCATTAATTTCTGAGACCTGTTCAAGGGCAAGCATTGCGGCCAGGCTTAGATCACAAAATGGCTTAGGCCAAAATGGGTTCTCTCATGTCAAGAAAGCCATTCTTGGTTCTCTTTCTCCGGGGACCCCCGAACCTATCTGCTTACATTAATGATGTTGCAGTTCCATGATGAAGATGATCCAAGAGTGATACAGAGCAGCACCCTGTGGGGCTCCTGGGCACAAAAGCCTTTCTGTGTCCCCCGTTTCTTTGATTACAGGAAATAGGTTTCATTCAGCCTTCATGACCTTCCCTGAGTTCCAACAGGCAGATTCAAGCAGCTGTTCATTAGGGAAGTGGGGAAGTGGGGTGTGAGACAAGGGAGAAACAAGGGAGAGACAAACAGTCGAGAGAAACAATAGTGCAGCCTTGGGACAGGGTCCTGGTTCCCCTTCAAGGGATGCACACAACAATATATCTGAGCTGTTGTGCAGAGACTGAAACCCGCACCAGGAGGGAGAAGTTAACAGTTAATGAGGGTGTGCTGCCCACAAGCACGGAGACCCCAGACTGGTTGGAACCAGAAGGTTGATGATGCCGACTCCCACTTACCTCACCACCAACCCGTCAGAGAAATGTCCCCGAGCTGATCATGCCCTCTTTGAACCTTTACTATAAAACTTCTCAGTACCCTTTCCAAGTTGGGACACACAGTTTTGAGGACATTAGCCTGCCGTGGCCCCCTTTGCCTGGCAAAGCAATAAAGCTATTCTTTTCTACTTCACCCAAAACTCTATCTCCAAGATTTAATTCAGTGTCAGGGTACAGAGGCCGGATTCAGCTTCAAGAGTGGGTACGTTTAGGGTTACAAAGCAGAGTTGGAAGGTAAAGACACTTATAAAGCCAGGCTATTGAAGATTTATCTGTGACAGTCCCTGGAGACCTTTATCAACTCAGTTGGGCTGAATTTTGTTCTAAGAATGATATTTTCAAAGAATGTTGGTTTTTAAGACTCTAGGTTCTAAATATAAATATTTGGGGTTAGGTTTTAAATAGCCCAAAGCATCTTTTTTTGTTTTTCCCTTTGTGAGTGACCTGTTCTTATTCCTTTTTCGAGTCTAGTTTTTTCTTTGAATCAATTTCATAGAATTTTAGAGCCCAGAGAGATCTAAGAGCCCATATTCAGCTCAGCTCCTTCAGGCCTTGAGAATCCAGGGATTTAATAGGGTGCTGGGGAGGGTTTATTGGGGTGGTGGTCCTATTCCCCGACTGCCCCCTCCCCTTCCTCTCCCATTTCTGGGCTTTGGCACATAGACAGGAGGAACCACAACTGGCAAATTAAAGCATCAGTTTCATTACTGGTGAAGTTACACAAAAGAACTCAGAGGACACTTGGGGTGGAAATGGGCTTCTTCCCACATCTCCCCCCAGAGTGGATGCTGCAGGTGAGTCCATGGCTTCAAGCTGCAGGTGGCTCCAGGGCAGGGGCAGGTAGGCCTGTCTGGATTCTGAGGCAAGGCTGGAACCAGGAACAAAGCGATTGCACAACTAGGGAGCAGTCAGAGAAGCCCTCGTCTCCAAGGGGAGCCAAATGGAAGGGAGAGAGGGTCTGAGTTTGCTGACTCAGGAGTCCCACCACTGCTGTATTTATGGTTCTCATCCCCTTAAACCACATATTTATGGAGAGTCCTCAGAAAACCTAGATTATTCTTTTGCTAAAGCATTGCAACTTTCATGCATTTTAATTTAGAAATCCAATTTGGGGACTCCATCCTCCTTGCTACTTGTATTCCTACTCTCTTTTCTTGCAGTGTTAAAACTTGCCTAATGGGGCAGAGGGGTGGGAAGTTAAAAGCTGGGGCTTTGTCAAAACACAGAACCAGACTGACTCCCAGCCACTCCCTAGCCATGTGACTTGGGAGAGACTTTGTTTGGAGAGATTCTCTGGACATCAATTTCCTTATCTGTAAAATGGGGATCATAACAGCAGTTACTTCATCGGGCTATGCAGGGGGTGAAGGAATTGGGGGCTGGTTAGATGAAATAATGTTTGCAAAGTGTCCCCATTCAGTCCCCAGTACGTAGTAATTAGTCAAAAAATGCTGGCGATCGTTTTATTTCCTGAAAATCTGTGAGAGATTCACATGGAGGGCTCCTCCTTGTTTTGGTCCTACCCCTTGTCCTCATTGGGGAGCTCTCTCCTGAAAT
Organism: Balaenoptera borealis; assembly: GCF_965194805.1. NCBI lineage: Eukaryota > Metazoa > Chordata > Mammalia > Artiodactyla > Balaenopteridae > Balaenoptera > Balaenoptera borealis. The sequence goes on from NC_138876.1 coordinate 33,974,221, forward strand.
GTGAGTCTTTGTTTTGAAGAGAGTCTCAGCGGTTTAGTCCCCATGTGAGCTCACAATTGTTCTGTAGCCTCCAGATCACTTCCACAGCAATCTTGCTTGCCCATCGTTAATCCTGTTTTTAAGCAGTTTCCGCTAGTGATAGAAAAAAAAAAAGGGGACTTCCCTGGTGGTCCAGTGGTTAAGAATCCACCTTCCAATGCAGGGGACGTGGGTTCGATCCCTGGTCAGGGAACTAAGATCCCACATGCCGCAGGGTAGCTAAGCCTGTGCACCTCAACTACTGAGCCCAGGCGCCGCAACAAAGATCCTGCATGCCGCAACTAAGACCTGATGCAGCCAATAATAAATAAATAAATAAATATTAAAAACAAACAAACAAAAACCCAACCTACTGTCAAGCACTGGTTGACAGCATTAAAACAAAAAAAAAAAAAGAAAAAGAATGCAAGAACAAATTGGAAAATACGTGTTACAGCGAATGCCTTTTTGAGGTATAGTGTTTCTTTTTGAAAATTATTTTTATTGTTCATTTCATGATAAGCAAAGATTTGATAGTTGGGCCATATTAATAATAAAAACGCATTACTATGTCTGTGAAATAAAAGTGTAGTCACCATAATCTAGTGTAACTTCCGTAACACAAATACATTTAGAACCTGAAAATAGAAACATTTAGGGGGCTATTTTATTACTTACTTTCATTTTTAATCTGTCAAACCTGAATTTATTTTAGCATTTACACTGTTTAAAGTGTATTTTATGATGCTATAAATTTTTTAAATTCCTATTTTGAAGCTTAAGATGGAAGTCTTCCCTGGGAGCAGATTACTAGGGAAACAGCTTATTTTACTTTGGCATTTTCTATGGCTATGAACTTAAATCTAGTAGTTGGCATCCATGTTCTAAAAAGCAGAATATTCTTTCTAGTTTCTTTATTTGAACTCAAACTATTTAACTTTCATACAAATGGAAAAAATACTTCAAAAAACTAGTTATGTAACACTTCTTTAGCGTTACATAATGGCAATTAGCATCTAATTTACAGCTCCAGGTAGAAAGAGACATCAATCCCTCCCTCAAATATTAGAGTCAGGTCTCCTATGCTGCAGCTAGACTTAACACCATTTCATTATATTGTATTTTTTTTTTTTTTGCTATTTACTAAAAAAATAACCTTTCCTTTTCCTGATTGAAATGTAATCAATGCTTTTAAGACAACTTGAAAAATAACATTATCTCTCTCTTTTTAAAATTTTATTGGTGTATAGTTGATTTACAGTGTTGTGTTAGTTTCAGGTATACAGCAAAGTGATTCAGTTATACATATACATCTATTCACTCTTTTTCAGATTCTTTTCTCATATAGGTTATCACAGAATACTGAGTAGAGTTCCCTGTGCTATACAGTAGGTCCTTGTTGGTTATCTGTCTTCTATACAGGAGTGTGTGTATGTTCATCCCAAGCTCCTAATTTATCTCCCCACCCCCCAGGTTTCCCCTTCAGTAACCGTAAGTTTGTTTTTAGACATCTGTAAGTCTGAAAAACAGCGTTATCTCTCGAGCCAGACCTAAATTTTGAAATAATTAGCCTTTTAAAAATCTTTCCCCAAAGTTGAGGACATAAACAATATGTGACTCCTAAAGCAATAATTTGAAATGCAGGTAGAGATTTAATCCAAAGATATTGTTTCATTACAGTGAGATGATGGAATAAACACATTTTTCATTGATTACAATGAAACATTGCAAGCCACCTAGATGTTACGAAAATGTGGTCAATCCATATAAAGTGTACGTAATATAAATATTAGATTGTGTAGCATTTTTCATTTTTATTTTCATTAATAGCTCCTTTTCATTTATAAATTAACTCAGTACAGTGTGCTGATTGAAAAGCTTCATAGCACAAAGGCTGTAAAGAAAAAAAATTTTTTTAAGGAGTTAGAGAAATGCTCACAATTCAGATGGAAAAATGGAAAAAAGAAAAACATAAAATTCAACACACAGCTGATTTCAGTCACATGTGTAGTGGTGATATACCATAATAAGACAGGCTATCTCTGGCTGGTAGAGTTCATATAATTTGTAATTTTCGTTCATTTTACTATTCAGCATATTCCCAAATCTCTATAATAAGCATGTATACTTTTATAATTAAAATTGTAATCAAAAGGTAAAATTTTAAACGGAAAAATATATAATAAAAATGAAAAAGAAAATACAGAAGTCAAAGCATTTTTTAAACTTTAGGGGCCAAAGGCCGCACCGGTTGATGAGCACGTTTTGGGCTATTTTATACGAGCAAACCTCGGTCCAGGGATGGTTTCTACTGTCACTACAAGATTCGTTCCACCAGTAAAGGTGTTCACATCTCAGCCTGGCTGCTGACACGCGCTCTGCCCTGAGCAAGACATCTCATCCTCAAGGCCTCAGTTTCCCCTTCGGAAGGGTTAGGTCCATACGGTGTTAAAGTCCTAAGATTCAATTTCATAGAATTTAATACTTACTTTTCTAACACCATCTATTGAACACATTCCAGTTTGGCTAAGAAGGTCGCATTTAGTTGAACACACTTGCTGGGGTGAACTGGACATAGAAAGCTGGGAAGGAACCATCCCTGCTTTCAAGACATTACCATCTGACAAGAGGGCCAGATATGAAAAGGTGGAGGGACCTGTTAGAAATATGCAGAGGGCTGAAAGGACAGAGGTGGGAGTCTTGACCAGTCCTGGGTTTAGAGAGTCAGGGTAATCAGAGTTGTTCTCCTGGAAGAGAGGACATCCAAGTTAAGTTGTAAAGAAAAAACAAGGTAGCCAGAACTGGGAAGGTACAAATGGCTTTCCATTCCTGGCAGCATACTGGCAGTGCTTATGGAGTGAGAGTGATCAGTTTAAAAATTTAAGGAATTCGAGGCAAAAAGACTTTCTAGTTGTTGTTCAAAAAGAAGGCCACAGTGACCACAAATAACAAATGTTGTGAGGATATGAAGAAAAGGGAACCCTTGTGTACTATTGGTGGGAATATAAATTGGTGCAGCTACTATGGAAAATAGTATGGAGGCTTATCAAAAAACTAAAACTAGAACTATCATATGATCCAGCAATTCCACTCTTGGGTATATATCTGGAAAAAAACGAAAGCTCTAATTCAAAAAGATACATGCACCACCATGCTCATAGCAGCATTATTTACAATAGCCAAGACACAGAAGCAACCGAAGTGTCCATCAACAGGTGAATTCTTTTTTTTTTTTTTTGGAAACTGTTTATTTTCCATCAACCTATTTCCATTTTAAGAGTTTGTGGAAGAACAGTTTAAGACCACTCAGTGGTTGTTCCTACCCACTCAGTGGCCTGAGCAGTGAGAGCTGCAGACCAGTCTTCAGTGGCAGGCTGAGCACTCCAGTCTTCAGTGGGGAACTGCTGAATAGGCACAGGGAGCACCTGCACACCTTCGGACCAGTCCGCCACCTCAGGCTGAGTAGCAGTGAACGCAGGAGCTGGAGCAGTCCATTCACCCTGAAGTTCCTCCTTGGTCACAGCCTTCTCAGCTGCTGCCTGCTCTTCCTTTACAATCTCTTACAGGTGAATTCCATCAACAGGTGAATGGATAAAGATGATGTAGCTTTCATATATATATATATATATGTATATATATATATATATATATATATATACATATATATACATATATATATATATATATATACACACACACACACACAGTGGAATACTCCTCAGCCATAAAGAATGACATTTTGCCATTTGCAACAACATGGATGGACCTGGAGGATATTATGCTAAGTGAAATAAGTCAGACACAGAAAGACAAACGGTGTATGTTATCGCTTATATGTGGAATCTAAAAACTAAACTAGTGAATATAACAAAAAGGAAACAGACTCAAAGATATAAAGAACAGACTAGTGGTTACAGGTGGGGAGAGGGAAGGGGGAGAGGCAATACAGGGGTAGGGGATTAAGAGGTACAAACTTTTGGGTATAAAATAAGCTACAAGGATATATTGTATAACATGAGGAATATAGCCAACATTTTGTAATAACTATAAATGGAGTATAACCTTTAAAATTGTGAATCACTATGCTGTACACCTGAAACTTATATAATATTGTAAATCAACTGTATCTCAATTAAAAAAAAAAAGAAGACCAGTGAATTGTTAGTGCTAAGCAGTTCCTGTTACCCACTAAGATGCCCCTCAACGTCTGGAGGGACAGAGGACACTATTAACAGAAAGGAAAGTCTGAGTTTCACTGTGGTTCTTTACTTTTCCCACGGAGACATTTTTTATTTCCTACCAAGACTACCTCCCAATGGCCTTTGGAGTCTCTGCCTTGCTGATAACCCACCCAAATTATCTTTCTCTGTTGCCCCTGCTACCCCTGTCACTCCTGCCACCGCCATCTACTTGACAACCTAACCTCTCTCTTGCTAAACTTCACCTCTTAGAGCATAACTTAATGCTCCGGGCCACAGGGAGCTGCTGTGAGGCTGGTTCATATCTTTCGACATACCCGCAAAGCCCGTGCTCTTTTCCCCACTGATAAGATACAGAAAGAACAGTAATGAAAGCTGAATATCATGACCAGGCCAAGACAAACTCTCCGCTGGGCTTCTGTCCTGCTTGGAGGGACTGGTGGGGAATTAGACAGGTTTGTGCAAGGACTGCACAGGTGGAAGGGCTTACCTTGGAGCGCTCCTGTGTGTTTCCTGTGAATTTCACACACACACACCCATCTCTGACTGCTTCTCTCGCCCACTCCAAAATAGAAGCAAAGATTTTTAACAACCTCTGACCTGAGTGTGAGACAGAATATATTCAGATGCATGCTTGCCAAGTGAGCTTCTCAACTTGGTTAAGACTAGGGCTGTGGGAAAAGAGAGGAGGAAGGGAAGGAGCAGAGGATGGAGGGACTGGTGCCTTTGAGAATGGGGTGAGTGAGAAGGACCCACTGCCTCAAGGACTGGTGGACAGAAGGAAGGGATCTCAGAAATGAGATCCATCCCTAGTGAACAATTGTAATACTTAGGTTAATGCCAGCTGCTGTTACAAATGGACCACAAAGTTTCAGTGAATCCAACCACGTTTATTCCTTGCTCATGTAACAGTTCCTTGCCTACATTCCTGACTAGAGGGCAGCTTTTCTGTGACAGATAACTGTCTGCTGGCCACAGGGAGCTTTGGCAGCATGGTATAGGAGGACTTCGGAGGGAAGGAATGAAGAGGCTGAGACTGAAAAGCCATCCTTCAATGCTTCTGTAAATCCTGCTTCCCATCCTGAATCCTAATTCTAGTGAGAGGAGTGAGCCTAGACATTGCAGTCAGACAGATCTGTGTTCAAATCCCAGCTCTGCCACTTCCTGGCTGTGCAATTGTGGGCAATTTTCTCAATCTGTCTGAACCCTGGCTCCCCCATTTGAGCAACAAGGATACTAACACCTCACATTGTTGTTCAAGGATTAAATAAAATGACATTCAGAGCACATCAGGCATCTAGATCAATACATATTCTTCCTCTAATCAGGGTTCCTTGACTGGTTCTTGAATGGCTCTTTCTGCTTAAAGGAATCCTGAGAAATGGTGTTAGGGTAACTGCCATCTGGAGAAAAAGTAGAGCAGAATTCCCTGCCTCTTTCCTCACCTCCAAATAAATTCAGATAGGTCAAAGATTTTTCTTATTGCCTTAGAGTAGGGAGGGCCTTTCTGAGCATGATTCAAAACCCAGAATGGTCAATCTGACAACATAAATATAAAAAATATCTGCATGGGGAAAAAAATAGACATAGTGAAAGAGAAATGACAAACTGAAAAACATTTGCAACCATACCCAAAGAGCTAATTTCCTTAATAAATAAAGAACTCCTATAAATCAATAAGAAAAAAACCTAACAATCAAATTGAAATGGCCAAAGGCTACAGATAGTTCCCAGAGAAGAATATACAAATGCCTTTAAACATTGAAAAGGTGCCCAACTCACTCATAATAAAATAAATGTAAATTGAAACTATAATTAGATACCAGTTTAAAAACTTTCAGATGGGCAAAGACCAGAAAGTGTGATAACAGTGTTAGTAAGGGCATAGGGAAACAGACCTGTATATATATATTGCTGATGGGAGTGGAAACCAAGTTACCCTTTATGGAGAGTAATTTGGTAATTCTGTCAAAATTTAAATTTGATTTAGCAGTACCACTTTATAAATTTAACTTAAATATTCATAAATAGAAGAGTAGTTAGCTAAATTGTGGTAATGGCATATAAGTGGTTACAGGGTCACTCTGTACATGCTAGTATGGAAAATTTTCCAAAGTAGAAAAAAAAGACGGAACAGTATGCATTTACAGTGTGCTCTCATTTGTGTTTTTAAAGAGTAAGTAGTATCATCCCCATTTTACAAATGAAGAAGGTGAGGTTTGGAAGAGTTATGTAGCTTGCCCACAGTCATCACAGAGTCAGTAGTTAGATAATAGAGTCTGGGCCAGGGCCAGGGCTGTCTGGTCTCTCTGGCAGTGAAATCCAGGTCTTTTGGGGGTTTTTGTTTGTTTGTTTTGTTTTTTGGCCATGTTGCGCAGCTTGCAGGATCTTAGTTCTCAACCAGGGATCGAACCCATGTCGCCTGCAGTGGAAGCACAGAATCCTAACCACTGGACGGCCAGGGAAGTCCCGAAATGCAGGTCTTTAACTGCATGCTTTAGAGCTTCCCCTAAGCTAATATACAAGGGACTGTCCTACACTATTTTCTACTTCTCCCCTTCACATACCTTTTCACAAGCTAAACTGAACTTTCCCACATTCCTCCACAAATTCCCATCTCCCGAACACCTCTGTATCTTGGTTCATGCTGCTTGAGCCAGATCAGGTGCTGCCTCCTCCAGGATGCCCTCCTTGGTTCTCCCAGACAAATTAATCTTTGCCTCTTCCAAACCCTTGAGCACTTCATCCCTTTCAAGGAAATCTTTGGAAGGTGGGTTCTGGAGAGAATTCAAGAGAGGAGGGGAGGAAAGAAACTAAATATTTATTGTGGGCCTACTTTGTGTTAAGCACAATGCCACTGCTTTCACACGAGTCTTCTCATCTAGTATTTTAAGTATTTGTCATTGGGTCATATGTTGTTGGAGGCAGGACCACATCTGATTGATGTGGACGTTTCCCCGAAGACCTTGCACCATTGTTCCATTCCTTCCATGCAAACAAGTTTTGAGACGCTACTGCATATCAGGTACTGTGTTTGGTGCTGGGGATACCAAGATGAGTAGGATGAATAGGGCAGAGTCTCAGCTGTCTAGGAGGGGAACCAACTGTATGACCCAATAAATCATATCTGAACATTGTTAATAAGGTGGTGGAAGAAGTTTGTGGGATGAGTGGATGCGTGCCTCTGATTGCGCCCCATCCAATGCCTACCTTCACTTCAGAACTTGCTCTATTCATCATGCATCCAATCCTGAGGCCACCCCTTTCATGTACAGCCCTGGGGTTAGAAAGTTCTCACATTGTCACTCTAGAACTGCATTGTCCAATACCATAGCCAGTATCCACACCTGGCTGTTTAAGTTTAAATTAATTACAACGTCAAAGAGCTGGGAAAGTGTGAAAGAGTTGGGAGGCAACATCACCCTCCTCTGCATTCCAGCACACCACACAGTCACAGATAACTGTAGCCATGGCCGGGAGAAGGGGCTGGGGTGGCAGGATTCAGGGTTCTGGGGAAGCTCACAGACCAGGAAAGCATTCTCTCTGCTAGGAGTCTCCCCAGTCTTTCCTCCTCCCATCAGGATGGGCAGCAGATACAGACTCACGAATGGAGGGCCTGCCAGCAACACAACTGGGTGACACAGTGAATGGGGATGTGGGACCACAGAGGACTTCCCATTCTCATGGCATGCCCATAGGGGTGCAGCAAGGTGAGGGGTGCCCTGAGACCACAGCGGCCCCCTTCCTTACACCCGCAGCACAGAACCACGAGACGGGAGTGGTTTCCACACCGTCTCCCCTTGCCTGTACCAGCTATCCCTCCCAACTTCCCCACGGCTTAGGCGCCCCTGGTTTTCCTGTCTGGAGTGGGGAGGGGAGCAGAAAGGGCTGGCACCCCTGCGGGAGGCGTTTTCCTCTCTCCCTCTCCTTCTGGGCTGGGGACCTGTCTCCTGCTCTCCTCCCCATGGATGCCTGCTGGGCAAGGGGACCAAAGCCGGCCACTAGAGGGTAGCAAAAACCCTCTTTTAAATTCTGAATTCGGTGGGTGAGAAGGACATCTCCTAGGGTGCTCATTGCTCCCCAGCCCTGCAGAAGTGAAAATAAAACAGAAAACATTTAAGAAAAAAATTAATGCAAACCTTATTTTCATGTTTTACATGAATTTTCAGGTAGATGTGAATCCAAAGAAATCCCTCAGGAATCAAATAAGAAAGCTCCCAAAGTAAGATGTTCCGTGACCATTTATTATTGTGGAATCTATAGTAATAAATTCCTCTAATAATGTGTTCCCCAGAGCCCTGGCAACTTAATAACATTGCAATATAATACAGTGTGTTCTTAGGAGGTATTTTACAAGGGAAAGACTAACATGCAGGTTTCTTTCTCTCCCTTGGCATTCAGCAGTCTCTTTTATTATATTTGTCATATGGTTTAAGAACTAAATTTAGAAATGAAAATTCAATACCCACCTCAGCCTAGTTCTAGACAATTAGCTCTGTTCTGTCTCTTGGAACTTCTGCAGGGAAAGCAAATCGCTTTGCAGTCCTGCCAGTTTCATTTCTGCAAACCAATACCCGCTAGTGGCCACACCAAAGCCTGGACGTTGATGGGACCTTTAACCTTTCACCTGGCGAAGTTAGTTGTTGTTTTGCTGTTGTTGTGTTATCAGTAGAACTGAAAAATTCCCCCAACTGCTTTTCTGTCTTTTGTATTATACTATGTATTCCTATGTATTATTTTTCATCTCCAGTGTGTTTGCAGGTCTTTAGAGAGAAGTAGATTCCATGCCTTAGGAGGTTATTCCATTTTTTCTTGACAGGCAAAACAAAAGAAAAATTCTTGTTGTGTAAATCCTGTTAAAGAGAAATACATAGGCCCCCAAATGGTGTCACTTGTGCTAAAGCCCATGATACCAAAACTAGGCTTAATACCTGACCCAACTGCAGCTTCAACCTTCCCCAGGAATATAGTCTTAATCGGCCAGTTTGGAACCTTCTGGCCCACATCACTGAGGTCATCTGTCACGTGGGCCACCAACTCCCCCTCCCCCAAGGGAAGAAGAGGAAATCTGCGTGGGAGACCCTGCCCTTCTCCCAGAAAAGGTGATGGGCCTGAAACAATCCTTTCTTTTCTCTTGCTTCCTTGCCCCACCCTCCTTCTTCCTATAAAAACCTCCCATTTTGTATAACCCCTCGGAGCGCCCTTCTGTTTACCAGATGGGATGCTGCCCACCATTGAATAAGGCCAATCAGATCTTCAAATTTACTGGGTTGAATTTTTATTTTTAACAATCCTAAGAGCTAGATTGCACAGTGTAATTTTCTCTTTTTTTTTTAATAGTAATCTTTTATTTATTTATTTATATTTATTTTTGGCTGTGTTGGGTCTTCATTTCTGTGCGAGGGCTTTCTCTAGTTGCGGCAAGCGGGGGCCACTCTTCATCGCAGTGCGCGGGCCTCTTCACTATCGCGGCCTCTCTTGCGGAGCACAGGCTCCAGACACGGCAGGCTCAGTAGTTGTGGCTCACGGGCCTAGTTGCTCCGCGGCATGTGGGATCTTCCCAGACCAGGGCTCGAACCCGTGTCCCCTGCATTAGCAGGCAGACTCTCAACCACTGCGCTACCAGGGAAGCCCTGCACCGTGTAATTTTCAAAAGAGCCCTGAAGGTACTTATTATTCTCCCTCTTTTGTAGATGGAGAAATGGGTGCCCTGGAAGTGTCTTGTCCACGGCCACCCAGCTATTCCCCAGTGACATTCGGGTTTGAAACTTGATTGCTTTGCTCTCCACCCCGATGAACTCCTTAGAGGAAGGAAGCATGTCAGGTCGGAATCTCTGAAACCCTTGGCACCTGGCCCTGCAGCTGGTACCTCCTAAGCCCTCAGGGCCTCATGGAGTAAGAAGAGGGCGTGGCCAATAAAGAATGAGGCAGAGAGATCAGAAATCGCCAGAGCCCTGGGGTCTGCAGGACAGTCTGCTTTGGTGAGTGCACTGGGGGCTGGTGGGTAGAATGCATGGTCTGCTGGCCTCATTACTGCCCTTTCCAGGGCTGATTTTATTTTGCAATTCTCGGCTCCAGCCCAGACCTCAGAGAATGAAGGATATGAGGTGATGGGAGCCAGTGTGGGCAGGGAGGGAAGCGAAGGAAATCCAGAGACTTGCCAGGACTTGCCTGGGCATATCCCACCTGATGCCAACCCTGCTGTACCTGGAGGTGCAGGGCTTTCTCATCTTCTGCCAGAACGAGTGTTTACCGAGGACCAACTTGGTGTCTCTGGTGCTCAGCAGAGTTCTTTAGTGTTCTCAGAACACAGCAAGGCCGTATCCTTGTTACAGTAAGAAAAGGAAGCCTCAGAGAAGCTAGTCACTTGCCCAAGGAGCAGGAAAACTTTGGGGTTTTTTTACACACATATTTTACTTAAACGTGTAAAAACACCAACAAAAAAAGCAAATGAGAGGCAAGGAAGTGGAGAAAATGTGGACGTTCTGTTGCTGAAATAGGCAAGGGGTGGAGGGAGGCGTTGTTTTGGTTTTGTTAAATCAGAGAGAGCCTCCTGTGAGTGCGCTGCTAACAGCAAGAGAGGAACTGAGGATCCAGTGGGAGGGCAGGTTGGGGGCCCGTGGCCCTGGGAGCAGGAGAGGGGACAGAACCAGTGCCTGGGAAAGGTTTACTCCCAGGTTGTGGAACCAGCTGGGATCAGCAGGGTGCAGGCAGGAAGCCACTTATTTTTTCTCTAAACTGCCTTTTTTCACCCACTTTGTGGGCAGTTCCTTCCAGCCCCTGAGTGAGATCTCAGCAGATCCCACAGCTTTTCAGCTTATCTTGGGTGGAAAAAAAAAAATCCAGGCTGGGCTGACCTGGAAACTTTGACTTCTGGTCCAGTTGAAAAGCTCTTCCCCCTTAAGTGTGGGCCTGCTTTTTTTTTTTTTTTTTTTGAACATTTAAAACCCCACATTTGTTTTATTTACTTCTATTTTTGGCTCTGTTGGGTCTTCGTTTCTGTGCGAGGGCTTTCTCTAGTTGTGGCAAGCGGGGGCCACTCTTCATCGCGGTGCGCGGGCCTCTCACTATTGCAGCCTCTCTTGTTGCGGAGCACAGGCTCCAGATGCGCAGGCTCAGTAATTGTGGCTCACGGGCCTAGTTGTTCCGCGGCATGTGGGATCTTCCCAGACCAGGGCTCGAACCCGTGCCCCCCACACTAGCAGGCAGATTCTCAACCACTGCGCCACCAGGGAAGCCCGGGCCTGCTTTTTATACACTGGGTGAAAAAGGAAATGTGCTTGTTACTCTTCTCTGTCCCTTTGTGCCTGTCCCCTGTCACCTACTAGCTGCTGCTTTGGGGGGCTGTGAGGGTGGAGGGAGATGGGTAATTGACCGGGAAGGTCTTCTGTGAGTGCTGCAGGCCTCAGGTGACCATGGCCTCAGGTGACTGCGACTGTGACCGGGGTAGGTATACAACCACAGATTCTTCCTCGGGAGAGGCACTTAGGTGAGGCCTTCAGAGTCTGCCATCTCTGGGGGCGTTTTACCCACTTGGGGGTGCCTCCCCCAGCTTTCCGCTTACCATCTTGCAAGTGCATGTGGGCCATGGACCAGCACGCACCACCTGTCAGAAATGGAGAGCTTAGGCTCACCCTCACCTGTTGAATCAGAACCTACATGTTAACAAGAGCCCGGGTGATGTGATGCTCAGTCAAGTTCAAGGAGCTCTGCTTCCAGCCACCCCCGGCTCCTGACTCCAGCAGCATCCCTCTTTGCTGGTCCACTTTGCCCCTCCAGACAGACTTCACCCTGTACGTTTTTAGGCCCCCCAAGTCCAGCCCCCTTCCACCCATCTACACCTGGGAAACAAGTATAGGAGAGGAAAAAAAAAAACCTTCCTCCCCCCATATTAGGTTCTCTGTCTGGGGCCCTGGAAATTCGACTGACAAATTAACAAGAGAAATCAAGTTTATTAATGTATGTATTACCCAGCTGTAAGTAACTCGAAGGAGTGATAAGAACTTGGGCTTATACAGCATCTTAAAAGAACAATACATTTTAAGAGAAGGGACAAGACGGGCTTCTGGGGGTGGTAAGTTGTGGAACTGCAAATATATGAGGGAGCCAATGGTAAATGAGGGCTGGTTTTAGCAAAGTTTGTTATGTAGATTCCTCAGGTGCTGCTAAGGGTCTAGCATTATCTCCAGTGATTAACTTCTGTCCTTGACAGAGAGGGGAGAGGACATCTTTATAAATGTACTTCTGCTTTTAGGCAAGTAGGGGAAGGGCAGGGAGCTTTTGTTGTAACTATTTCTTCTCAGTTGCCTTGAGCTCAAAATAATCCTTATTTTTAAAGATTATACTCCATTTATAGTTATAGCATATTGGCTATATTCCCTGTGCTGTGCAATATATCCTTGTAGTTTATTTTATACATAATAGTTTGTACCTCTTAATCTCCTACCCCTATCTTGTCCCCCCCGCTTCCCTCTCCCCACTTGTAACTTGTATAGTTTGTTCTCTATATCTGTGAGTCTACTTCTTTTTGTTATATACCTAGTTTGTTGTATTTTTTTAGATTCCACATATAAGTGATACCACACTGTATTTGTCTTTCTGTGTCTGACTTATTTCACTTAGCATAATACCCTCCATGTCCATCCATGTTGTTGCACATGGCAGAATTTCATTCTTTTTATGGCTGAGTAGTATTCCATTGTGTGTGTGTGTGTGTGTGTGTGTGTGTGTATGTGTGTGTGTGTATTTATCTATATACCATATCTTCTTTCCCATTCATCTGTTGATGAATGCAGCTTGCTTCTGTATCTTGGCAGTTGTGAGTAATGCTGCTGTGAATATTGGGTTGCATGTATCTTTTCGAATTAGTGTGTTTGTTTTTTCAGGATATTGCCCAGGAGTGGAATTGCTGGGTCCTATGATAGTTCTATTTTTAATTTTTTGAGAAACCGCCATACTGTTTTCCATAGTGGATGCACCAGTTTACATTTCTACCAACAGTGTATGAGGGTTCCCTTTTCTTACCCTCACCAAAATTTATTTCTGTCCTTTTTGATGATTGCCATTCTGACAGGTGTGAGGTCATATCTCATTGTGATTATTTTTTAAGATTTTTTTGACGTGGACCATTTTTAAAAAGTCTTTTATTGAATTTGTTACACTGTTGCTTCTGTTTATGCCTTGGTCCCTTGGCCGCGAGGCACGTGGGATCCCAGCTCTCTGACCAGGGATCGAACCCACACCCCCTGCACTGGAAGGCAAAGTCCCAACCACTGGACTGCCAGGGAACCCTCACTGTGGTTTTGATTTGTATTTCCCTGATGATTAGCAATGTTGAGCATCTTTTCATGTGCTTGTTGGCCATCTGCATTTCCCCTTTGGAAAAATGTCTATTCAGTTCTCCTGCCCATTTTTTAATCAGGTTGTTTGTTTTTTTTGATGATGAGATGCATGAGCTGTTTATATATGTTGGATATTAACCACTTATTGGTCATATCATTTGCAAATATTTTCTCCCATTCAGTAGGTTGTCTTTTTGTTTTGTAGATGGTTTCCTTTGCTGTGCAGAAACTTTTTTATGTTTAATTAGGTCCCATTTGTTTATTTTTGCTTTTATTTCCTTTGCTTTAGGAGACAGATCCAAAAAACTATTGCTATGACTTATGTCAAAGAGCGTCCTGCCTATGTTTTCCTCTAGGAGTTTTATGGTTTCCAGTCTTACATTTAGGTCTTTAATCCATTTTGAGTTTATTTTTGTATATGGTGTTAGAGAATGTTCTAATTTCATTCTTTTACATGTAGCTGTTTAGTTTTCCCAGCACCACTTATTGAAGAGACTGTCTTTTCTCCATTGTATATTCTTGCCTTCTTTGTCATAGATTGTATATTCTTGCCTCCTTTGTCATAGATTAATTGACCATAAGTGCATAGGTTTATTTCTGGGCTCTCTGTTCTGTTTCATTGATCTATGTGTCTCATTTTGTGCCAGTACCATACTGTTTTGATTACTGTAGCTTTGTAGTATAGTCTGAAGTCAGGGAGTGTGACTCCTCCAGTTCTTTTCTTCTTTCTCAAGATTGTTGTGGCTATTTGGGATCTTTTGTGTTTCCATACAAATTTTAAAATTATTTGTTCTCATTCTGTGAAAAATGCCATTGGTATTTTGATAGGGATTGCACTGAATCTGTAGATTGCCTTGGGTAGTATGGTCAATTTAACAGTATTAATTCTTCCAATCCATGAACATGGCATATCTTTCCATCTGTTTGTGTCATCTTCAATTTCTTTTATCAGTGTCTTACAGTTTTCCAAATACAGGTCTTTTCCCTCCTTAGGTAAATTTATTCCTAGATATCTTATTCTTTTTGATGCAACTGTAAATGGAATTGTTTTCTTAATTTCTCTTTCTGATAGTTCATTTTTAGTGTATCAAAATGCAACAGATTTCTGTATATTAATTTTGTATCATGCAATTTTACCGAATTCATTGATGAATTCTAGTAGTTTTTTGGTAGTGTCTTTAAGATTTTCTGTATTGTCTGCAAACAGTGACAGTTTAACTCCTTCCTTTCCAATTTGAATTCCTTTTATCTCTTTTTTTTTTTTTTTTTTTACATGCTTTCCTCTTGCCCTCCCTCTCAGTTCTGCTGCCTGGTGGAATCACCCTTAAGCAGAGCCTCTTCCTTTTAGCGTTCCCCACTGTTACACCAGTGACAAGGGAAAAGGCAGAGAGTGTGGGTATCAAATCTTCTAGTGGATTTGGTGGTAGGAAGATAGGGAAATGTCTGAATTCCATTTTCCAGTGAAGTATGAAATGTGGTCATTAGTTATAACTGGGCCTGTGGAGGGTGTGGCATGAACAGCAAAAACTCATGCTCCCTCATGTTCCCCTTTCATATTATACAGCTACCCAGGCAGGAACTACAGTTCCCAGACTCCCCTGCTTCCAGGTGGGACCATGTGACTAGTTCTTACTAATTGACTATGAGTAGAAGCAATTAGTGCTAATTGGCATTTCCTGGCTAAAGAGGTTAAGAAGTAGGTCCATCTTTCCCCACTTTCTCTCTCTTGCACACAAGCTGTTGTGTGGGTGCAGAGAACTCCAGAGCTCTAGGAGGGGTGGAGGCCCAAGATGAAAGGCACCTGGATTCCTGAAAGCCACCTGCCCTGGACTTCTGTGCACAAGAAATAAACTTTTATTTTTCAAGCTGCTGAAAATTTGGGGTTTGATTGTTCCAACAGGTAGCATTACCCTAACTAACCCAGGTGTAGTAGGTTTGCAAAGCAGTATGAAATATGTGTCTCAGTGAGTGGGCAGAGAGGGAGCAGATGCTACCAGTGGTGCAGCCCACCACCTTAAGAGCCTCGCTGGCCTGGGCAGGACACTGGACAAGGATGAACAACTCAGATGTAGCTCTATAGCCAGATATGGGCCAAGGAGGGGCAGAGCTGCACGACAGTGGCTGCAGGTCAAAAGACAACTCCTGTATGCCCCAGGACCCTGTACAACCTGTAAAAAATATTTAATAAGCAGAAACCGCAATTGAGTTGGGAGACCAGAAGGGGGAGCTCTTACACCCTGCAACAAAATAGAGCCCAACAGGAAGAAGAAAGACTCTTCTTTGCTGGCAAGGACTCAGCTAACGAAATGCCATGGACTCTGTTTACTACAGCCCTCCCACCTTCCTTTTCCTCTCTATAAAAAACATTCGTCTTCCCTTGCAGTACAGAAATTTCCACATGGCTCACCATGTTTGTAGACCCTGAACTACAATCCTCTGCTGATCCCAGATAAACCCATCTTTGCTGGAGAAATACCTGGCAACCTATTTGTTTTAGGTCAACAAACCCTAAGAGGAGGGTGCCCTGAAAAATGACTGAAATTGGACTACCCGCCACACATTCACCAAAGAAGTATAACACGGCTGTGACTCATATTCCATATAAATATGGGTGTGCCAGAAACATCACACATTTTTGCTTTCTTTAAAATCAAATTTAGTCTGCAAGTCTCCATCCTGCCAAGCTGGTAGAAAGTCAGTTCCAGGCATCACTGGTGCTCTGCCCTCTCCCTAGTATTGCATTGTATCCAGGAGGCCAACTTGGTGTTTCCAAGCAAGGGAAGGCCTATCATCTTTGATTCAGGATGATCAGCACAGATATCCTTAAGGGAGCACAGGGATCCTCTGCAGTCCTGCTACATTCTCTGGGCGTTTTTAAAAATAGGACCAGGTCCACTAACTACTTAGGAAGTCACTGACCTCAGGAATCTCCCTCTAGCTCTTTCTGCTGCCCAGGACCCAGTCTTTCTCCCCTGACACCTATCCCCTGGAAAACTCATACTTCTGAAAAATAAAAGCCAGAAAGGTGGGTTAGGTATGGATGGCTTCTGTTTTCTAATCCAGCAACATAAACCTCCCTGGCAGCAAAGGGTGAGGGGTCTGAAATTCAGGGAGAACCAAACACAAATGAATATTTTGGTTCCAGCATCAATCTCTTAGGGCTATTTTGAGGATGAGAAGAGAGAAAGCATGTAAAGCAACCAGCATAGAGCCTGGCGTGGAGCAAGTTCTCCACCATTATTACATGTCTGTCCTCCACCTTCCATGTTCCTTAATCTCACCATCACAAAAACAAGTTAAGTGAAAGTGTCAGGCAAGTCCTAGAAAAACTTTAAAATTCTCTCCAGTTAGTTACTGTCCTCACCAAATAAGAGGTGTCACCACTCAATAAATGATGTCACTGCCTTAGTCCAAGCATAGATATTGGGCTTAGTTTATAAACACTGACACAGCTGAGGATCTCTGTGGCAGCCATGAGAATGCATCACTCACCTCCAACTGTGGGGATTCTAGTCCCAGCCAATGGGGTGTGACAAGGATATGAAGGTGGGCCTATTGCTGGGGGTGTGGCATCCTCTGAAGGTGACTTTGACTTGGGAACTCCCTGACAGCCATGCTGGTCCTTCCTCAGACTGCAGGGCAATCTTAGAAGGTTTCACCCAGCCTTCGTTCCTTTCCTCTCTCCTTCACTAAGCGGCCGACCTGTATTGCGCTCTGAAGCCAGGCTCTCCCAGCCTCTTCTGGCTCCCTCCCTGTCTTCTCTCACAGATGTTTCCTCTAATAAATTTCTTGCTCATTTCATCTTGTCTTGTACTTGCTTCTCAGAGGACTCAGCCTAACACGTTCTCCCCATTTAGTACGTCCACTTTCTTTTCATAAGTGTATCATATATCTAGGTAACAAATATTAATTAAATGCACTTGTTATATTTAAATTATGAAATGCAGTATATAAGGACAAATGTTTAGATATAACTGTTAAGATTTCTTCTTACCTTAAAGTGTTAACTCTTGTTTCAACTGCCCTTTAACATTTCTTTTTGATGAATTTGGCACCTGCTACTATTTAGTCTGAGCTTTAAAATCTCAAGTGGCTATTGAGTTCCCTCATGGCTCTTAACTCTCCCTAGAAACTCAGAACTAATTAAAAACAAAAAGTCAATGGCATTAAATATATATATCTAATATATATAATAAAAATATAAATAATAAATATATAATAAAATATAAATATATATTGCATATATATGCAATACAAAGACATTCAAAGTATTTAGAAGATACAGGAAGAGAACTACCCATGATGCCATCATTCTATCACAATAGCTGCCATTTTTAGGGGCCCCATGTCCCTACCACCACCTCCTGCTCTCTCCAGGGCCACCTCTTCTCTAGAGGATCATCCACAGAACTGCCTGTGTTCAGCATGGGCCCCAGGTTCTCAGCCCTGGAGGCACATCAGAATCATCTCTGGAGCTTTTAAAAATGACCCAGGCCCAGGGCTTCCCTGGTGGCGCAGTGGTTAAGATTCTGCCTCCCAATGCAGGGGACACGGGTTCGACCCCTGGTCCGGGAGTACCCCACATGCCGCGGAGCAACTAAGCCCGTGTGCCGCAACTACTGAAGCCTGCGTGCCTAGGGCCCACGCTCCGCAACAAGAGAAGCCACCACAATGAGAAGCCCGTGCGCAGCAACAAAGACCCAATGCAGCCCAAAAAAAAAAAAAAAGAAAAGAAAAATGACCCAGACCCAGCCTTTAGCTGGATCTCATTAAGCTGAATCTTTCCTTCCTCCTTTTTGGAGTCTAGGCCTCAATGTATATACCACTTACCATCACTAGTGCACTCAGAGTACCTCTCTTTTTATTATTTTTATTACTCTCTTTATTATTTGACCTCTTCCTCCCTGATCCCCACTCTTTTTCCCTCCTGCTAAGGGTACCCCAGGGATTTTAGATATGTTATTAAATGTGCTTGTATTCTTATAAATATATAGGGTTGTTTGGGTGTATGTGTTTTTAATGTACATTTGTAGGTTGTTTCTTATCTGTTCCCCCCAATACTATGTTTTAAGGTTCTGTCTTTATTGACATATGAATACTAGCTCCTGGCTTCTCATTCCTGCACAGTGTCCCTCATACCTTACTTTCCATTCCTGTAGGGATGAACACCCACGTAGCCCTCAGCTGTCCTCCAGCCCTGGCAGCTCTGCACTGCGCATCCTCCTGTATGTCCCCTTGTGGGCCTGTGTGAGAGTTCCTCTGGCAGGAGTGTTCTAGCATCCTCAGCTGATTCTGATGCACAGCCAGGGCTGAGGACCACTGCCATCCTTCAACAAGTTTTCTGATCTTTTAAGGTTTTCTTCACACTCCTCTCCCATGGGACTGACTCCTCCCCAGCTGAAATCTGAGATATTCAAGCTATGTCTTTTACCCCATAAAAACTCTCCCTTCAGGGTATCAGAAATGCTAAAGTAGCAGTGGTGAATTACATCTTAAATGTGACCCTGTATTTGTTTCCTGTTATCGCTGTAACAAAGTACCACAATCTCAGTGACTTAAAACAACACAAATCTCTTTTCTTAAATTCTGGAGGTCAGAAGTTCTAAAATTTAGGTGTCCACTGAACTGTGTTCCTTTTACATACTCTAGGGGAGAATCCATTTCCTTGCCTTTTCCAGCTCCTAAGAGGCTGCCTGCATTCCTTGGCTGGAGGTCCTTTGGCTTGTGTCACTCCAGCCTTTGCCTCTGGCATCACATGTCCTACTGTGGATGGGACCCTCCTGCCTTCCTCTTCCAAGGATCCTTGTGATTACATCAGGCCCACCTGAATAATCCAGGATAATCTTCGCAGTTTAAGATCCTTAACTTAGTTACACTTGCAACTGTGAATTTATACATTTTGTCATGTAAAGTAACATACCCATGGGTTCCAGGGATTAGGACTTGGATATTTTAGGTGGGTGGGGAAATTATTCTGCCTACCATATGACCATTGACTTTTTTAAATTTAAACTTTATTTAGTTTCTTAAAAATAAAAAGTAACCTATGCTTTGTTTGTGTTACAAACAATGCAGAGATATATAAGGAACAAGGTGATGGCTCAGTCCACTCTTCCCTGAGTTGAATAAACTATTAAAAATTCAACTCAGACCTTTCATCCATGTTCATCTTCACACATACATTTGTGTTGTGTTGTGTGGTGGTTGTTTTACAGAACCAGGGTCATACATGTTAATCCATAACTTCTTCCTCTTAATGTATCATGGAGTCCCTCCAGATCAATCCATGGGGACCTCACTCATCATGTTTATTAAATATCCCACAGGATGAGCAAATTGTAATCCATTCAGCTCTTACCTCATTGAGAGATATTCAGATGGTTTTCCGACTTCCACCTCTTCAAACCAAGCTTCAAAATGTGTACTTTGGTTTGTGTGCACCAGTGCTCTTATTTCTGAAGGTTGCCTGAAGTGGAATATGGCCTCCAAAGATATGTGCCTTTTTTTTTTGTCTGCGTTGGGTCTTCATTGCTGCGCACGGGCTTTCTCTAGCTGCAGCGAGCGGGGGCTACTCTTCGTTGTGGTGCGCGGGCTTCTCATTGCGGCGGCTTCTCTTGTTGCGGAGCACGGGCTCTAGGCGCGCGGGCTTCAGTAGTTGTGGTGCGTGGGCTCAGTAGTTGTGGCTCGCAGGCTCTAGAGCACAGGCTCAGTAGTTGTGGCATACGGGCTTAGTTGCTCCATGGCATGTGGGATCTTCCCGGACCAGGGATCGAACCAGCATCCCCTGCATTGACAGGCGGATTCTTAACCACTGCGCCACTAGGGAAGTCCCTGATATGTGCCTTTTTAGTAGATAATGTCAGATTGTTGTCCAAAAGGTTTAGTAACTTACACTTTTACCAGCAAGAAATGAGCGTGCCCTCTTAACCGCAAAACCGCCTCCAGCCAGAGTAAAATTGTGTTGCTGTTTATGTTTTAAGTTAATTTGATGTGTGAAAAAGAATATGCCGTTAATGTTTTAATTCACATCTCTGCAATGAACACAGGGTTCAGGGTGTTTTTTTCATGCCCATTGACTACTTACATTTCCTCTTCTGCAAATTACCCTCTTGCCTATCATTTATTTTATTATATTAAAATAAACTTTATTTTTAAGAACAGTTTTAGATTTACAGAAAAATTGTGAAGGCAGTGCAGAGAGTTCCCACAGAGCTGCGCTCAGTTTCCCATACTAATAACATCTTATATTACTTTGGTACATTTGTTACAATCAATGGACCAATATTGATACATTATTATTAATTGAAGAGTTTCTTCAGATGTCCATAGTTTTTTACCTAATGTCCCTTTTCTGTGCCAGGATCCCATCCAGGCACCACGTTACATTTAGTTGTTTCATCTCCTTGGGCTCCTCTTGGCTTTGATAGCTTCTCAGACACTCCTTATCTTTGACGACCTTGACAGTTTTGAATAATGCTGGTCAGGCATGGTGTAGTATGTCCCTATCTGGGACTTGAATGATCTTTTTCTCATGATTAGACTGGCGTTAGGATCCAAACTATCAACATGACTAGTCACCTTGCTGTTGGCCTTGAGCACCTGGCTGAGGTAGTGTTTGTCAGATTCTCCCCCGCAAAGTTACTCTTTCCCCCCTTTTTCCATACTGGACTCTTTGGAAGGAAGTTACTGCGTGCAACCCACACCTAAGGAGTGGACCGTCATGCTCCTTCTCCTTGAGGATAAAGTAGCTACATAAATTATTTGGAATTCTTCTGTATGAAAGATTTGTCTGTTTCCCTCATTTAATTGTTTACTCAATCATTCATTTATATATATATATCCACTTGGATGCATGGATATTTACTTTATATTTTGGGTTATAATCCAATACTATCTTACTTATTTTCTTGTTCAAATTGTTCCAGCTTTGACCTTTTCAGATGGCTCCCATGACCCTTTGACATATCCCCATCAATATGGTTTTTGTTTTTTTGAGCACATCCTTACTTTCTGGCACTTCAAGGTGCTCCAGTTTCTTCTTGTATCCTAGAATCAGCTTGCCCTATCCTAGAATCAGCCTTTTCTCCAAGGAGTCCTAGTTTCTCTTATGGGAGAATGGTATTAGAAACCAAGGTCTGGGTACAAGATTGCTCATTACTACTGGGGTGTTATTGCTTCCACATCCTCTCAGCTGACAGAGCAAGGAAATATATGTGAACTTACCAGTATATCTATACATACCTATAAATATTTCTGTATGAACATGAATTAATTCCTATATCTACAACTCTAATCCATTACCACCAAGAGGAATAGTCTAGCCTCTTTCCCATGCTTATTTGTAAATGCCCACTCCAAGGGTGAGAAGCCTGGCTCCCTCAGTCCACCAATATTTACTTGTTTATTTCCAGTACACATGTATACCAGTATCAGAATTATTAACCTGTACCCTGATGGGAAAAAAATTTCATCAAACAGAGTACAGTTTTATGTGCAGCTCTTTTTGCCTTTAGTCTTATGGCTCTACTCATTTCCAAAATTACCTAGGTCAGCACCTTTCCCCCTCACCCCCTTCAGGGAGGTGTTTTGTTACATTTGTAATACAGATTATTTCATCACAGTCTGCATTCAATCCTGGAGTCCCTCCTAAATGTTTTTTTTTTTAATGTGTATGCATTTGTTCACTATTTATGCTGTAAAGTTCTATGGATTTTGATAAATACATGGTGTCCTGTATCTACAAGTACGGTACACACAAAATAGTTTCACCACCCTAAAAAAAATTGCATGCTTCTTCTATTCAACCCTCTACCCCACTCCTACCAAATCCCTGCCAATCACTGATCATTTTACTGACTCTATAGTTTTGCCTTTTCCAGAATCTTATGTAGTTGGAATCATACAGTATGTAGCCTTTTCAGATTAACATCTTTCATTTATCAATATGTATTTGAGGTTCATACTTGTCTTTTCGTGACTTGATAGCCTATTATTTTTTAAAATCACAAAATAATATCCCATTGTGTGGATGTACCACAGTTTTTTAAATCCATTTTATGTTCTATTGAAGGACATCTTGACTGCTCTCAGTTTTTAGAGATTATGAATAAGGCTGCTATACATATTCTTCTTGTCTCTTTTTAAATTGTTTGTCCTTTGCTTTTCAAATTGTTTACTAAGGATATAGACTTTGACAGGTTTCAACTATTTTCTTCCTAGTCTATTATATCTCCATTGACTTTATGATTTTTGCCTCACAATATTAAAAAATGTAATTGAATATATCTGTATTTTTTGTTATGGCTTCTGGGTACCCTGTCTTGCTCAAATTGTTTTTCTTCATCCCAAGGTTAAAAGCTGTTCTTCTGAATTTCTCTGCCATTACATATTAAGGAAGAGTGCCTAGGTTTAAATAAGAGATAGAAATGCTGAAGAATAACAGAGGGCATGGGGGATAGTGACTTGGGGCTGAGAAGCATTTTGTCTCTGAATTCCAAGTGGTCCATCACCTGGGCTTTCTAGGATGAGCTGTGAGTAAAGGTTTTCATGGGGTCCCTTCAGACACTAGTTCTAGGAGCAAGGAGCTTTATGGCTTGAATTTGGTGAAGTAAAACCAGACCCCAGGGTTGTTTCCTGAGCTCATCCACCCCACCCTGTATCCCTTTGTCTGTCTCCTTCCTAGACTTAAAGGTGAGGGCCAGGTCTGGTTTGTTGATCCTTAATTCCTCAATGCCTGGCATGATGCCTTGTGGGCAAGCAGGTAAGAGGGAAGGGAGGGAGGGAGGGAGGAAAGAAAGAGTGTGGGTTATTTTCCATTAACTCTAAAGTTCCGCGTTGAGTTCTCTGTTCCGCTGTGGGCCCTGGGTGGCTAACCTCATTGAACCACCTCACGGGCTCCCTCGCCTTCTGGCCTCCCACTGGGGTTGGCTAGCGGGGTACACTGTCAGGGAATTGGAGGTTGGGAGGAAGGGGAGGTGGGAGTATTTATTGCTCTCAGTACACACCTGCTGGGCAGTCCTGGTAGCAGTACGTTCTTCTACATTCACAGCTCCTGTCCAGCAGCCCCTCTCCCAGGACGCCAGCTTTCACCTGGACGCCACCACCTCTTCCCCTGCCTCTGCAGGTCAGGTGGGCGAGCGGCTTCCCTTTGTGGGCAGTTGCTGTGGGCATCAGTGTCTCTTACTGCTTCTGGGAAGCTACACACACCTCTGTAAATAGTCACTTCACTAAAAAGCCTTCTAAAAACCACAGCTGAGTGTACTCTCTGTTTCCTGCCTGGACTCTGACAGTTCCTTAAAGGGAAGAAAATAGGGAAAGAAGCAACAGGAGCCTGGAAGGATAAGGGGGCTTCTCAGGAGCACTTACACAACCCCGGAGGAACAAGTCTCGTTATTCCCTGTACTCACCCACTGAGGGGGAAAAGGACTTAGAGAAAGGACCGTGTGAGGCCCACTACACGACGGCCGGCCTGAGTCACCCCAGCTATCCCGTGGTTAGTGGCTCTCCTCTCTGTGCCCCTCAGTGCTTGGTTCTATCTAAGATAGGAATCCTTGATAAGGTGGGATTATAATTTACTACTTTATAGGCCTGTCTCCCACACTGGACTGAAAACTCCTCAAAGGCAAAGATTTGGGTTTTGGCCATTTCTGGATCCTGCCGTTTCTCACAGGCTGCCGGGCACAGAGGAAGCCCTTGAATGGATTCACGTGAAGAAGGAATGAAGGTTTCTCCCACAAATGAACCCGTAGGCCCACCTTTCTAAAATCCGCCCCCTTCCAAGTTGGTGAAACCACCTCAGAATCCCGTAGCCAGGCCCTGAAGGCCAAAAAGTACTTGACACTGATGATGCCGGAAGGTGACTAAGCTGCTGATTCAAGAAAACCAACTTCCTCTTCCAAGACGGTTGCCTAATCTATTCTCAAGTTGTTTCGCCCAGACACATCCTGGCCTCATGCTTGCCTGCCACCTTTGCCTGCTTCTTCAAGGGCTGCCAGTTTTCACTCAAACAGCTTTCTCGTTCTTGTACCCTTTTGTTCTGTTGCTGTCTCAGATGTTATCCAAATGGTCCGTTCTAACCCCTTCACACCTGGATCAGGAAACCCTCACCACATAAAGCCAACAGTGTGGACCACATCCTCCCATCCCCAAACCAGGATACAGTCATTTGAAACCTGGGGTGTCCCAGGAAACCTGGGATAAATACTCATCATATCTATAGAACCAACACTAAACCTTGATCCATTTTTAATGTAAATGGTCTTAATAACCACAAACATATGGGGGAGAAAAACAGTGAACAAAGCTTAACTGTTTTGTTGACTAATTGGCTGTAGTTTTCATAGGCATGGTGACCATATTCCTGTAATTTTCTAACGCAGTGTTTTATTTTTTAATTTTAATTTTATTGGCATATAGTTGATTTACAATGTTGTGTTAGTTTCAGTTGTACAGCAAAGTGATTCAGTTTTGCATATACATATATTCATTCTTTTTTAGGTTCTTTTCTCTTATAGGTTATCACAGAATATTGAGTTCTCTGTGCTGTACAGTATGTCCTTGTTGGTTATCTATCTTTATATAGCAGTGTGTGTGTATTCATCCCAAGCTCCTGATTTATCCCTCCCCTCTAATGCAGTGTTAATTTCAAACATTCCATTAGTGGAAACATTTTTAATGCTGAATGTTATGATTGATATTGTATTGTTTTCAATAAAAGCAGTTCTTTATGTGTATAATAAAGTGTGACATTTTGTACACCACTGTAAGATTTTTTTCATCTAAAATCACAGCCCAGCCCTTGGAGTCACCCCAGCCTAGGTGCCAAATAGTGAATGAAGAAGACTCCAGAAGATTCCAGCCATTTAGTTCTTCCCAAATGGAGCAAAGACAAAGTATCTCACCAAGCCCTGCCTGAATTTCTGACCTACGAATTCATGAGTGTAAAAAAAAAAAAAAAAAAGATTGTTTTCTGCAAAAATAAATAAATAACTACATAAATCACAAACTGGAGTAAAATTCTTCTCAGGCCATTTTCCTTAGTGTATGAAAATGCAGTTGTCACTGAAGTTTTAGTAGAAGAAAAGGAGTATTTTCCCTCCAGAACCTTCCAGACTGGAAATTTCAGACATTCTGATGCTTAGTGATCCCCATTCCACTAAGAGCAGAAGTTATTCCAGCCACACAGGGTCATGACCATGCCCCTGGGGGAGCTCTCTACAGTGCAAAGAGAAAGATGATCTGCTGGAAGGGGTTCTAAGTGGTGGACCAGTTGCTTCTGGAGCAGTGTCTGGCATCCTGACTCCAGGACTCTTCCTGTTACTGACACATTGTCTGAAGCACACCTAAAGCCTTTGACAATTATAGCATGGTGTTAGTCTTGCCTTCGCTGTGAGCAGTTCCTGGAAAGGTACTTCTCATTGACAACAGCTCCTGGCACTGCGCTTCATCATAGCAGGTACTCAGTAGACAAACACTTGCCTGTGAGGATGGTGCGCAGACTCAGGCAACCAATCCAGCGCAAGCCAGGCTTCAAGCTGAGGGGCGGCCTCTGGCTTCCCCAAGGCGTCCTGCGAGGCAGTGAGGTCACCAGTACATTCCTTGGAAATGCCCAAGGCCCATCTGGAATGCCCCTCTGGCCTCTCCTAGCCCTTGTAAATTCAGTTTCTTTGGAACTCCCTCCTCTCCCAACCCCCCCAAACACCTCCTTGAATTTAATCTGAGGCATTTGTGAAGAGGGTATTTCTCTCCGTCTCTGCTATAGAGCACAGTATCTGGCATTTAAACGGATGAATCTGGCTGGCAGGTTGGTGAATGAATGAACTGAATCTGGACTAACAGGAGGGTGAGCAGGTGGGCAGGTGAATAAAATAATCGACTGTCACCAGGCATGCCGGGGAATGGCACCCTCCAGAGGACAGAGAGTCCTGCTTTTTCAAGACACCAGTGGGATTCCATTGACTCCACGGCATGAAATTTTTTCAAAATCCATTTTTAAAATGTGTTACTTAGAAACTAGAATATTTATGAACATGTCATCAAAGTATGGCAAGCCACTTATAAAGGTAACTCTACCATTTGGTACATACAAACATTCATTTATACCTAGCTGCTAGGTAATACATTTTTGAAATGTTCAATGTTTTTCATTCACCACCTGTATTAGCGGGCCATTACTTTCCTCAGCTTAAAGCAAAATGTGTTTGCTATCACCATCAATATTCTTTAACCTTGAACTTGAAGGAAGCTTTTAAAGAAAAAGGGCTTTGAGAGCTTTAAGATCCCATCCAGAGTTTCTCAACCTTACCTGTGTGATTCAGTTACCTGGGGAGACTTTTAAAAATCTCGATGTCTAGGCTGCACACCTCAAATCTATTGCATTAGAATCTCTGGAGATGGGACCCAGGCATCAGTACTTTTTTCTTTTTCTTTAAAACATTAAAAAAAATTTTTTTTTTCTTTTTTCTTTTGTGTGTGTGTGTGTGTGGTTTGTTTGTGTTTTACCTTTATGGTTTGGCATCCATGTTTTTAAAGCTTCCCTAAGTGATTCCCATGTGCAGCCAAGGCTTTAACGCACGTGCAGCTGAGACTAATGAAAAAGACTTACTGTGCAAACGCAAGGGTTTTGCGTTCCCCGTGACAGTCAGATCTGTAACCAGCCAGTGTTCTCATTCTGATCCCTCCCCATCATCTCCCTCTTCCTTTACACTTATTTCTGTCTTGGCGGTCACGAATTACTCACGGGCTGTGTCCATGAGGATCCAAGTTCAGGTGAACTATGCTATCATTTCATGAAAGCTGTACTTTTCCACTCATGAACTTTGGACTGAACTTCTGTGCCTTGAAGGAGTTTTAGGGTCTGAGAAAAGCAGATAGTTGAAATAAATCCTTAGGAGCTTGCAAACCACCCTGAGCCAGAGCTGGCCCTTCCCCCAAATCACAGGAATGTTGAGACACGACAGCATATGGCCACCCCACCCTCTGTCACTGAACATGCTCCCCCCATACTTTTGTACCCTCATCGTTGCCCCAGTCAAAACTCCAACCACATTTCCACTGGGGAGTCACTTTCTGTCTGGTGCTCCCTACCGCAGTAGTTTTGAAAAAGCGCTTGCCTTCAGCCCTAACTAGTCTTGGTTTCTGCTTTGACTGTTTCATTTCTGGGCAAGGTCATGTCACAAAATCATTTGGAAAAACAGTGTCTGGGGATGCCCACCCCAAAAGTATCTTTTCCTGGAATTTGGAGGTAGTGGGGTATGGAGTAGCACACAGGAGGGCAGATCTCACCATTCATCTCCGTTCCCATCTGTTCATCCTTCCGTTGCCCACTAACCTGGCGGGGCTCTGTGGTGGGTTGAACCAAAATACTTTCACACACCAGTGGATTGCAGTTATGTATTCAGTATTCTATGTTCTTGAATAACACAGGCCATGGGAAGGGGGAGAGAAACACTAGAAGAGCTGCCGGGCTGGATACCTGACTCTACTAAGTCCTGGGTTCCTACACTTTACAAAATCATCTTCCTACAGGAAAACCGGCTCCCACAGGGATAGCATGGGTTGCAGGGGTCACAGGGGCTGCAGGGGTCACAGGGGTTGCAGGGAGACGTGCAAGGGTAGCAGGGAGACTCGATCTTGACACAACTGCCGAGCCCGTAGGAGTACGTCACGTCCTTCTCGTCTACACACGGGGGCAAGCTGAACTCTTTGCAGATGTTCATGTAGCTGTACTTTTTTGATCCCAGGCAGTCGTATCTGTTCTCGCGCTCAGCTGACACGCACACCTTTCCGTCCTTCACTCGCACCTTGACTTGATCGGGTTCGAAGCCGCACACGTTCACTGATCCTAAAACGTTACTGCTACAGCAAGAGGAGGCTAGAATTCTATTTGTTGTTCTTCTCAATCTGCAATTTAGGAAAAGGAAAGGGTGGGAGGAAGAAGCTCAGACCATGGAGCTCAGACACAGCTTGACAAGCAATATTTTTACCTCTTTTTAAAAAAAAAAAAACAGCAAAAGTAATACACACTAGTCATTGTGAAAAGTCAAACTTTACAGAAGCGTGTAAAAGTAAAAAATGAGAGTCCTCCCATGTAAATCACACTCCCTCACAGGTAAACCCCTGTTAACAACAGATGGGTGCTTGGCCTTCCAGATCTTTCTCTTGTATTTATTTTTAATTCTCCTTTTTTCTTTTTCCTTCCAGTTTTATTGAGATATAATTGACATACAGCACCGTGTAAATTTGAGGTGTACAGAATAATGATTTGACTTAACATACGTCATGAAATGATTATCATGATAAGTTTAGTGAACCTCCATCATCTCATATAGATACAACATTAAATAGAAAAAGTTATTTTTTTCTTTGTGATGAGAACTCTTAGGATTTACTCTTAACAACTTTCATATATAACCTACAGCACTGTTACTTAATCATGTTGTATGTTATATCCCTAGTACTTATTTATCCTGTAACTGGAAGTTTGTACCTTTTGACCACCTTTATCCAATCCCCCCCACCCCATCCCACTGCTCTGATAACCACAAATCTCATCTCTTTTTCTGTGAGTTTGGTTGGTGGGTTGGGTTTTTCTGAAGTACAATTGACCTATAATACTATGTTAGTTCCTGGTGCACAACATAGTGATTTGACAGTTCTATGCATTACAAAATGATCACCACATTCTCTTGCATTTAAATCTCAGCTCCTCCTCTTATTAGTTATGGAACTTTGGGCAGGCTCCTTAAACCGCTCTGTGCCTCAGTTTCCTCATCTGTAAAATTGGGACAATAATAGTAACCCATTTCTAGGGGTTTTATGAGACTTAAATTAGTTAATGAATGAAAAGAATCTATACTAGTGCTTGCCACATAGTTAGGATGCTAGGCTTTTGTCTGTTGTGTGTTTTTTCTTTTTCTTTCTTTTTTTTTTTCCCCACAATGTGCCATGGAAAGTGCTAAGCCATTAGAGGCATTGTTTCATTTGACCCTCACAAGAACCCTGTCATGCAGGTGTAGTTGTCACCATTTTGTAGATGGGGAGGTGGTGAAGGTGGTGAATGGCAGAGCCTAGATTCAAATCCAGGCTTGTTTAATGCCTAGGTCATGATTTTAACCATCAGTCAGACTGAGCTCTTGGCATGAGGACCTCAGCAGCCTGGCATCAGCCCTGTGTGCTCTGGCCCTGCTCAGGGACCACTTTCTTTCTAACTGCCTGATCCTTCCAAAGACAACCTAATGCTCTGAAATGCTCTTCTTTTTATCCCTTAACGTTTTTTTAAAAAATCTGTGTTCAAAAAAATCTGTGTTCTAAGACTCACTCCCGGCAAATCTTCTTGCATCTCTTGGCCTCCAAAGGGAGGTATTGGTATGTATGCTTTCTAGAAGCTCTTCTGGTTTGAAGAGTCTGGACTCTGATTGGGTGATTGGTTTGAGATACATTTTTAATTCTTACTTTTTTTGCTGAATTTTTTTATACACTTACTTCTTTTTGTTACTTAAGTTATACAAGTTCATTGTAAAAAACTCAGAAAATACAGATAAGCAAAAAGAGGGAATATTTTTTTAACATACCCATAAGCCCTGTTGCCTTCTACAGGAGATGGATCTGGGAGCCAGATCTACAAGGCAAAGCTGGCTCCCAGATCTATATCCTCCTCTTACAATATGAGTCTTGAAGTATGTGTTCGTTGTTCCTGTTTCGTTTTTGTTTTGCTTAGATTCCCCCTCTTCCTCTATTCCTGTCACTTCAGCCGCGTCCCCACTGCAGCAGCTGAAAAGGGGTCTCACAAATGTGGGTCTTCAGGAAATTGCCCCGAAGTCTTGGCTAGACCAGGTTTCTTCTTCCTTTTGCTTCTAGGCCAGGGTTTATCAGTGGGGATGTGTAGGTTTAGGAGAAATTGCAGGAGCCTCATTTTACTCATCAGATTTAACTCTGAAGTTGCAACCTGACTCCTGCCCGGCAAAGTACCTGTCACCCCACATGCGATTTTCCTTGGTTCTATGGGGTTCTGGGCAAAGAGAGATGGCCTGCTCTACTAGCTATCACCAGGGAGGAACTTAGTCATAGTAAACAGAGGCAAGTCAGCCTCTTTGGTTGGTGGCAGAACGCTCTTCGGAAAGCTGGGGAAAAGCAAGTGGGCAGTGCCATCTGTCTGCCACTCTGGGCTGTCACCTCTTCTCCCAGCTGAAGCTGAATTTCACCTGAATGTATGACCAAGCTCCTGAATGCGATACTGCCCACAGCAGAGGTGAAGGATATCGCCAGCCATCTTCACAAAGATATGAATCAGGTTCAGCCGGCTGACGAATAAAGTAATGAGGATGATGAGAATGCCTGTCTCTACTCTGAACCAAAGGGAGGCTGGCCTTCCTCTAGTTTCCTTGGAGTACTTCACTTTTTCTCCTAATTTAGATCCCTCCAAAGACCCATTAAGCTCAATTGTTCCTTTCCAATGCATCTTTCCCTCTCTCTTCTTTCTTCTCCTTCTTCCCATTTCCTGCCTTGTCTCTCTCCTCCTGACTTTTGGTTGATACTGAAGAAGGGTATCAGCGGGAGCAGAGTGGCACGACACAGGTGCATCTGAACACCTGCGGGGCTTGTTCAATTACAGGTGTCTGGGCCCCACCCCCCAGAGTTTCTGATTCAGCCAGTCTGGGGAGGAGTCAACAATTTGCATTTCTAACAAGTTCCAGGTGATGCTGGCTGCTGGTCCTGGTCGGGAGATCACTCAGGACCACTAACCAGGTGATTAAGCACATGGATTCCAGAGTCAGGCAAACCTGGCTTCAAGTCCCAGCTGTCCCATTTCCTGATGATCAAGAACATTGCCCTGACTCTGGTTCATCATCTGTAAGATGGCCACGGTGTTACAAGGATTAAATGAAGATGAAGTGTTAGGCACTTGGTTTTCACTCAATAAAGGGTAACTTTCTTTAACAGGCTGTACCAGGCTCCGCTTTATACAGACTTCCCTGAAATTCAAGGCCTTAAGCGACCAGGCCCCGAGTCCTGTGTCATTAAACACTAAGGTCAAATAATGGACATGCCTTTGGCCTGGATGGGCAGCAACGCCTACTCTTGCCACCCCGAGACCTCTGCGTACAAAGAGATTGTGATGAGAGGGGACCAAGGGGCCCAACTCGCTTCCAGCTCTGCAGGGACACAGAGGGAAACAGCGAACTCTCCTCTCAGCGGAAAGCCAACCAGCCACCAGCCGTAAAGTAAGTAAAGCCATAAAGCCCCGGAGTTCCTCTCTGCCGGCTTCCCGAGGTGTGACTATGCCCTGATCTTTGGGTCAAAGGATGGGGGATGGAAAGATTCCCTGAGGGCTTAAGACCCAGGAAGGCACCGCTAAACCACAAAGAATGCAACCCTGAGGGCTAACAGTTACCAGCCTCCCCCATTGAGAGCGATTCCGTGAAAACTTCGTACTCAGAGCGTGAGGGGTAAACAAGAAACCAGAGGACAGGTTTTTGAAGTTTTCAGAAGATGGTGCCCTTTGTGGGGGGCTTTTCAAGGGAACTTCTCGAGCTGCAGGCTGCCCACGGATACTTGGATGAGCAGATGCAAGCACAGTCTCAGGATGAGTTTCCAGGCACCAGCAAAGGTCACAGGGTTGAGCCCAGTGCGTTCCTGGGCGCAGCTGCAAATCAAGGTTCATGTACCCGCAAGGACTAAAGCCAGGTGTCAGAGCCACTCTGCCGCGGGCTTGGTAATTAGATAATAAACTCGTAAGGGCAGGATTGAGGAGGGGCTGACTTTGCTTCTGGCACTTGAGTACAGAAGACAGGAAGCCCACGAAGTGTGGAGGTGAGTCAGGTGCAAACTTACATCAGGCTGGTCACATGGCTTCTTACAAAGGAAACCAAATTCAGTCACTTCAGTCTCTCTCAATCCAGAAGAGGAAGGAAGAGTCGGAAAAGGTGAGTGCTTGGGGTGCAAAAGGAAATTTGGGGAGGAAAAAAGAATATCAGAGAAGCTAAAGAAATGAAAGTACTTACTTGGGTTTCTACTAATGAAGATACTGCCAAGGTGTCTTTTGAAGCAACTGCTCAGTAAACAATGAAAAGGAATTGGACCTTCTGTACCCAGTCCAAAAACGCACCACACACACACACACACACACACACACGCATGTGCATCAATCAAATAACACACACTCAGGAAGGCTCAAATGACTCTTGGGGGGAATTATATGGTTAGCCAAAACTTCTTGCCCGTTATTAAAGGAGCACCCAGAGACAGAGCACATAGACTGTCACACAGAAAGACAATTCCAGTGGGGCCATGGCAACTATAGACCAGGGAATCTTATTTCCCCATTGGGCAAAGAATCTTCTGGATAACACAGCCTGGCATCTGAAAGGACATGTCATAACCTAACCAAACTGCTATCTTTCTCTTTAAGGGGTAAAAGGTCATGTGAATACGATTTCTACATTCTAAAAGCCTTGGACAAAGTTTCACACCAAAGATTGTTTTTTAAAAAATTGAATCAGCATGATATTTCTGGATCTATTTAGTCATGGACTGGGAGCTGAGAGAGAAGAAAAAAGAGGCATTTCACTGAAAAAAATATTAATGTAGGAGTCCTCTGGGATTGGAGCTGGATCAGGGTTTAACATTTTCATCCATATTCAGAAAATTGAATATTTAGGTTTGCAGGTAATACTAAGATTTCCAGGTTAGTGAAATGTCAAGCTGTCAGAAATAGAGCAATAGAGCATTCCCAAGGTGGTATGAATAGGAAGAAGAAAAGCGGCTGGGGAGAGATGCAAAAGGGCAAGCCTGAGGTCATTTCTGAAATGGACTCTGGATTATCAGTTCAGAGATCCAGGAAGACAACAGCAGCTTCATATACTGCCACAAGCAACAGAAAAAAAATTAGCAAAAAATCCAAGCATTGTCAGGAAAAGTATGACGAACCAGAGAAAACATTACCTCTTGTAAAAACCACACTGCCGAGACTTAAGCCTGAAGTTGTGTCCACTGCAGATCATTGAGACTCCCAGAGTAGGCAGGGGGTGCCCAGGTGGTGAAGAACTCACCTGGAGAGTCTGGAGAATAGGGACAGCCAGGAGACAAAGGCTGAGCAGACTTGGATCAAGGGTATTCGAGTATTCAGAGGCACAGGGAAGTGGACACACCTGCTCACAAGTAACCCTTCATTTAGACCAAGTACTTAAAAAAGAACCCCTGACTCACGCTGCATGAAATTTATATAACTTGATACTCTAAGGAGTAAAAATTAAAACTGGTTCAAATTGAGTGTAGATGAGTTTATTGCCAATAGTTCCATCTCAGACTATTGAGGGAGGTCCATTCCTGACCTTTGGTGACTGATGACCTGGACAATAATTGCCCTACTGCCCTTTCCAGGGAAACATCACTGTCACGGTTGTCAAGGGCCTCATTCTCTCTCTCTCCATCCATCCATCCATCATCTACTTTCTATCGATCTATCATCTATCTATCTATCTATCTAATCTATTTA
The DNA here is from genome assembly GCF_965194805.1 of Balaenoptera borealis. NCBI lineage: Eukaryota > Metazoa > Chordata > Mammalia > Artiodactyla > Balaenopteridae > Balaenoptera > Balaenoptera borealis. The sequence goes on from NC_138876.1 coordinate 34,008,273, forward strand.
TTTATCTGTCATCTAACCTATTAATCTATCATTGGGGTAGGAAGGATGTTGTTTAAGGACACAAACTGGCAGTGAGTAGTAAGTCCTGGAGCTCTAATGCATGGTATAGTGAATATAGACAACAAATATTGTATTACAATCATTAAAGTGGTTAAGAGACTAGAACTTAATTATTCCAACCACTAAAAAGAAATGATAATTATGTAACACAATAGAGGTTCTAATTATCGCTACAATGGTAATCGTATTACAATATATAAATGTATCAAATTAACATCGTACACCTTAAATTTACACAATGTTATGTGTCACATAGATTTCAATACAAAAGATCATCTATTTATGTCCTTCTTTTAAAAAATAGTATATTAAGTAGTTTTTCTGCACGTTGCTTTTTTCACTTAATATGACAATACTTAAAATGCTTCATCAGTCCTTTTTACATTTACATATCATCCCAATGTTTGGATGTACCATAATTTATTTAACCAGGGGACAGTGTTTTCAACCATTTTTTTCATCATAGTAACAGACTAAATGGCATATGTAGACAGAAAAGGAAAGCTTTCTCAAGCAAAAAATAAAATGTGATCAAACCCCCAAAATTTTAAAGTGCATTTAAAATTATCCAATTCTATTAAAACCTTTTCAACTGTATTCTGAAAACTGCAGCTCTCAGTTCTGTAGTTTATTTGCACAATCTTTGCTACAGTTGAAGGGGGAGGCAGACAATAAACCCAATTCCAGATGAATTTTAAGTCATCAAGAGTTGGGGAGTAGGAGAAAGGATTTCCTACAAAACCATATAAATGCCTCTGTTGTTCAATTTGCTCCCTTGCTCTTAAAGCCTCTGGCAAACATTAAGGATTTGATCAATTATTATTACTTCTCCCAAAGTCATTTCTGTAAGCCGAAATATACTCAAATCACTTTACTCATAACCAGAAAAAATGTTTATTTTGCTGCTTCCAATAGCTTTTTAATGACGCCCCCCTGTTTCTTTCTCTCATTAAAGCCACATTATTTATCACGTTGGCACTCCTGCTATAAGCCGAAAACAGCCTTGCCAATCGACATCATTACACTGTCTTGAGAATCTTACAATTCCCATCATGGACCCATTTACTCTTCTTTTTTTAAATCTTTGTTAAGTCACCAGAGTCATTATCTTGAACCCATTTCATCTTTGCTCAAGTATCGATTGTCACACTTTCCCCCCCTTTTTCCAACTTAGGAGGCTAATATACCAACTATAAAAACCTTAGGAAGTTCTCTTACTTGGCAAGCTCTCTCTTTTCATCTTCCATGGCTCTAATGGCTTTCCTCTCCAAACTTCTGAGAGACGGGCGAAGACAGTAAAGCTTGACATCACACCCGCAACATGGGTAGAGATCACACAGGCCGCAGGTCTGTGATCGCTTTGAATAGCACAGGCAGTGTGGGTACGGGTGCAAGTCACAGCAGCAATACGGGTGCACGTATAAGTCACACAGGCATCGTGTGCTGAGTTCGTCGATGCATCTCAACTGCCTTAGTTCTCTGTCCACCTTCTTTATGTCCCTTCTAACACTGTCCAGAAGACAACTCAGTGCAGCCATTACAGTCACACCTTATTGTTCTGTGAGTACCTTTGGGAAATGGCACTCGGGGGAGAAAAATTGTTCTAAGCTCTTCTCAGAAGTTTCTTTTAAAAATAAATGAGCCACACATGATTCACTTACTTTAAAGCTTGGGTTCTGTGACCTCACCACCCTCTAAGTATGTCATAGTCTTTTGGTTACCATGAGAACTGTGCACAGTCATGGTCTCCAGAGACCCTCCTTAGAGTTACAAAGCTGCTCTCAGAACCATATAAGATTTCATTCACCTTGAGTTGGGATGGGCCCCCCCTCAAGTAATCACAGCTCTTTGGGGTTTATTGAGCTAAAGTGAAATGTTCTTGACTTGTGTGTGTCCTGTGGACTAGCCACAACTATGAAGGTCTTGGTGGGGGGGGGGGCGGATGGAAGGAGCTGCCTGGCTCCTTTCTTTATGCCCTTCTCGCTCTAGCCTTGACATCTAGCCTTGCCCCTACACTACAGGATTCATTCTGTCCCCTTTTCCCTTTAGAGGTGGAATATAAAGAACTCTCCCATGGGTCTCCTTACCAAGCCATCCTCAAGTCAGCCTTTGTCCTTGACCTTCTGAGCCCCAAGTCTCTGGGTCCTGCCCATTCTTTATAAGCTGGCATCCTGGCTGTCCTGGAACCTCAGTTCTCCCGTGGTTGGGGTCCTGCTCTTAAGCTGCCATCTCTCAGTGCTCAGGGTCCTGTCCTCAATCACCACCTCCCAGCAACTACACCTCTGGTCTTACGTCCAAGCCGCCAGATGACTTATCCCCAGGTGCTTCCCAAGTGTTGGTCCTTGATACTCATAGCCAACTGCCTGAAGTTGCTTGAAGCCAAAAGTATGAAACCCCCGCTTGGGCCAGTTTTCTGTGCTCTCAGCTGGATCAACACGCTGGACCTGGGGCTCAGCCTCAGCCTTGGCTCGGGTACTTTGCTCCTCTGGGCCTTTCCCCTCAAACTGCTCTCTGCCTCTCGAATCCCCTTTTAGTGGACTAAGGCATAGGGTACTTGAGGACAAGTGGTTGGGTGTGACACTGGAGAGGGAGACAAGGGCCAGGTTTAAAGGGACTTGTGGCCAGCTAAAGAGTTTTAACTTTATTTTGAGCACAATGAAGGATCACTGGTTTTTGTTTCTGTTGAGAGAAGTTGAAAGGTAGTCCAGCAGCCACGTGGAAGGTGCAGTTCAAGGGGAAAACAGTAGCAGTGTCTTCTGCTGGAAGGCAAGAGACAGCCAAATCCTGGACTGGGGACCATGGTCATAGGAGTGGCAAGAAGGAAGCCAATGGGCTCTCCTCCCCACCACATCCACTCAGGCCCCACCCAATCCACTCTCCACGTTGTAGCTGGAGTGAGGTTGATATATAAATCTGCTACCCCTCAACTCTACCCGCCCCCCAAAGTCTTCAGAGTCTTCTCTGTCCTCTTAGAAGAAGGTCCAACACCCTTACAAGGTGCTGAACAATAAGGCCTCTGCCTGCCTCTCCTCTCCTCTCTCATCACTGTTCCTGTAATTCATTACACTTGAGCCACAAAGGCTTCCTTGAAGTTTCTCTCATTCCACCTCTTTCTGGACTTGTGCACACACTGTTCTGTCTGCTTAGAGATTGAACTCCCCACACCACCCCTTGATCTAGTTAACTCCTAAGGTGTTCTTTAGCTCTTCTCTTAAACGTCCCTCCTTCGAGGTCTTCCCTGTCCCCCAGACTAAACGCTCAGCACTCTGCATATTTCTTTTACAACACCATTTGTCTGTTTCCCCAACTAGACTGTAAGCTCCATGAGGGCAGGGGCCTATTTTTGTTCACCATTAGATACCCAACACAATGGCTGGCACAGGGTAGGAGTTTAAAATTGATTCACTGAATGACCAAATGAGTAAATTAAACAGAATTTAGTGACCAGAAAGAGGATAGAGTGAGGGAGGACTCGTAGGTTTCTAGCTAGGCAGAACCGTGGTGCCATTGACTGAGATAAGAAACACAGGAAGAAGAGTAATTTTGGAGGACATGCTGAGCTTGAGGTGCTAGTGACAACTTTAAGGTAGAAATGTGGAGTAGCTTGTGGCTAAGTGGGTCTGGAACTTGAGATAAAGCTGGGCCAGAGATATCAATTCAGGAGCCACAATTCCATAAAGAGTTTGGCAAGGGGGCTTCCCTGGTGACTCAGTGGTTAAGAATCTGCCTGCCAATGCAGGGGACACGGGTTCGAGCCCTGGTCTGGGAAGATCCCACATGCCGTGGAGCAACTAAGTCCATGCGCCACAACTACTGAGCCTGCGCTCTAGAGCCCGCGAACCACAACTACGGAGCCTGCGTGCCACAACTACTGAAACTCTTGCGTCTAGAGCCCGTGCTCCGCAACAGGAGAAGCCACCACAATGAGAAGCCCATGCACCGCAACAATGAGTAGCCTCTGCTCACTGCAACTAGAGAAAACCTGCACGCAGCAACGAAGACCCAATGCAGCCAAAAATAAATTAAGAAAAAAAAAAGAATGGGCAAGAGGAGGAGGAATAGATTGAAAAAAAGAAGAGGGCGGAAGCAGACTCCTGAGGAACAATGATAAAAAATGAGAGAATTAAAGGAGCTCATGATAGTCTCTTAGAAGGAATAATCAGAGAGGTAAGAGCCCCTTATGCTGAAGTCCCCTGTGTATCACTAGACCACACCCAGCACTCCCCAGCCTTGACCTAGGGATCCCTTTTCTGGGCAGATGAAGTATTTTAGTAAAGAAAACAGATTTCTCTGAAGACATTAAAATGGGAGGCTGGAGCCCGAGTCACATGGGATGAGTTAAAAAACAAAGGGGAATAATACTCCTGTGTGGACAAATGCTGAAGTCTTTCAAGAGTGATTCCATCCAGTTCTGAAGGTAGACTGTGTTCATAGGAATATGGCCTGAGAGTTCATTGTGGGAGTTATGCATATTTCTCTAGTTCCAAATGATGGACTTCTGAACTCTTATATCACCATGAATTCTGTCCCTTAGCAAATGTCAGCAAAGGTTAAAACAAGCAAGCTCTCAGTTTTAGATTGTTAAATATACAGGTTCAGGAATTTAAGTACACACACATCTATATTATACCTGGCACATTATGAAGATAGTTACAGCTTTATTTTAACTAGGATTCTCCCATGATGCCATCCTCCTAGTAATTTCACTCTTTATCATGAAGCATATTCTTGACATCATTTCAAATGACTTAAAGGTAGTGGCGCCTGAAAAGATCAGATGGAAATATGATCCATTCATGTTAGAAGGACAATGTAGAATTCATCAGAACAAGCAGAAACCCACAGGAATGATCTAGAATCACAGTTCCCTGAAGCATAAACACAAGGAGCTTCCATGGGCTCTAAAGTGGAGATGAGGGCCTTTCCTTACATAGGACAATGTCTGCGGAAGTTCCCATCCACCTTGGCTGGATAGAACCTCCTATGGGATGGAGGGCAGGCCTTGGCAACTTCCCAGGCTGGGCAAAGTGGATGCTTGGTCCCCAGTACTGGTGGAACTATGGGCCCAAAAAGGTCTCCTCTGTCTCTTCCACCACGTAGGACAGCTATGGGTCAAGTCATTTCCTAGGCCAATGTTACAAAAATACTCCTCTAGCAGTTATTGAATCGGTGCTTAAACATCAAGTTCAAAGTCATACACAGAATATGTCTTCAACTATGTTAACAAGAATCCATAGGAGGAGAAAAACACCCTCAAAAATTAACTGTGGTTGTTTCTCAGTGGTGGAATTATAGATGACTTTAAAAATTCTCTTTTCTAGACTTTTCTGTGATTTCTTAGTTTCTTCAATGAGGATATCACTAATCTTCTAATGAAACAATTATTTATTTATTTTCTTTATTTTATTTTTGGCTGCATTGGGTCTTCATTGCTGTGCGTGGGCTTTCTCTAGTTGCGGCGAGCGGGGGCTACCCTTCATTGCGGTGCACAGGCTTCTCACCACGGTGGCTTCTCTTGTTGCGGAGCACAGGCTCTAGGTGCACAGGCTCAGTAGTTGTGGCTCACGGTCTTAGTTGCTCTGCGGCATGTGGGATCTTCCCGGACCAGGGCTCGAAACCGTGTCCCTTGCATTGACAGGTGGATTCTTAACCACTGCGCCACCAGGGAAGCCCATGATGAAACAGTTTTTGATAGTGTGCTGTCTGTGACACTATCAGCTTTGCACTGAATTGCTAAGCCCACCTCTGGCCTCTGCCTCTATAATCCGGGTGGGCTCCAGGGCCATCTCTCTGAGCAGGTTTGCCACTGAGAAAGTCTTCCTGTAATGGACATCTAATGCTTTTCTTACCTATCATCTATGGCACCCTCTTTCAATAAAATAACTATCTTCCCTCCAACCCCGCCATCTGCCATTAGGTACTATCAATAAAGTTGCCCAGTAAAGGGGCAGACATGTAACCAAAGCTGGCCAACCTGACTCTCTTCTGGGAATTTGACCTTTTACAGAGAGACTGGAGATGGTTGGAGCTGATTCATGTGGACAGTGGACCCTGAAGAGACTACACCTTAGTTTCTGCCTTGTTCTGTTGTTTTCAAGTTGGCTCTTTGGCTTTCCTTTGAGTCTCTGAACTCTTCCATATCCTTCCAATAAATTCCTGCTTCTCTTCAGTTACCCCGGCAGGTTCAGTTTCTTGTAACTAAAGAACACAGCTGACATGACAGCCTGTCCCCCGGACCTGTCCAAGAGGACCACTCCAGGATGAACATATAGGTCAGCCTTTGCTCCGGTGGACGTTGTCCAGAGATAGTCCAGCTCCTCCCTCTTAACCCAGAACTAGCTGCATCAGCTCAGCCACCAGTGCTGAAGGCCCTGTAGGTACAGGTGATGGCGATGACTCAAACTAGGGCAAGTGTCTGGAAACACCCAGGAAGGCCCATCCATGGACACTCTCCCTGGGGCAAGAGAGACTTTCCTGGGGTTCTATCTCAGAACATTAGCTCTGGAAAATCCAAGTCATCCATACCATTTCCTACTCAGCAGGGAATCTCTGCTCAAGCACCCCAGGCAGATAAGAATGGAAGAGCTGGGGGCTTGTACATATGACAGAGTGCGCCCTCACTGGGTTAGGATGACCAGGGCTCCTATGGCCAACCACAGTGGTTCATATCATTTACCTCCCTCTTACTCCCACATCCACAAAGAGCTTTAACAGGTATCTTCCTGCCAGATAAAGGGAGGGATAAGGAGAAGGAGAATGTTGGTAAGTTACTCTTGTAACTGCACCCAATGGGAGTGAACTTGGGTCTAAGTGGCTGCAGCAGGAAGGTTGCTCTTGGCCAGGATCTCAGGAGGTGCTTTCCTTTTTCTTTCAGCAAATATGATCATTCAGGCATTATTGGGAAGGAGTTATGAGAGCTTTATATACCAAGTATATACACGAGTAAATTTCCTCATTAACATTTGAGGAGTGGACAGGGGTTTTCGTGATCACCATCCTGGTTTGCCTGGGACGTAGGAGATGTCAAAACCAGGGAAGGAGATGCAGGCTGGAAATGCAGGTGGGAATACCAAGTGGCTGTAGTGGTCATCCAGTTTGCCCAGTTTAAGTGATGGAGCTCGCCTCAGTGGGGTACAGACCTGTGGCTTTGAACGTAGTAAAAGTCTTATTATGAGCTCTGGATTCTTCGTGACGACTATAGTCTCTGACTCCTTTCTCCCATCCTCTCGTGTCTCCACTTGCTGCTTCTCCCCCTGCTCCCCTCCAGCCTCATGGATTTTTCACCAAGAAAAATTGTTAGCTGCAATCCAGTTTGTTGATGAGGACAGAGACCAAAAAAACTTTCTTGAACTTCACACTGGAATCACTCAAACAAAAAGCATGTGTCCATGTCTTCCTAGAAACAGAAGGACTTGCTTCTGTTGCAGATGGTGGCCCGATTAATTCAAGGGGGATGAGAATTTTTATATTCCTTCCACCACCACCGCCATAACTGCCTAACTCTTAAATAGATGCTTACTAGAATAATAATATTTCACACTTAGTGAATGCTCAACTCTGTGCCAGGCTGATTAGTGACCCTCTGAAGTAGGGCTGTTTATCCCCATTTTACAGATAAGGGGACTGAGGCACAGGGAGTTAACACAGCAAGCGGCAGAGGTAGGATTCCATCCAGGTGGCCAGCCTCCTCTCTCTGTCTTCAAGTCTAATGGCTCCTGAGAAGAAAATTTGGGGAATTCCCTGGCAGTCCAGTGGTTAGGACTCGGTGCCCTCACTGAATGATTGGGGATCCCAAAGAGCTCTTGGTTATGTGGGTTTTATCTATTAAGACTTCCCATATAAGAAATCAAAACTGAGACATTTACAGAATATGTAAGCATTTAAAAATAACAATAGTAAACATGCTAACACAAGTAGCACTTTTTATGGAAATTTGCTTTCCAAAAAAAATAAAATTGAGAACGGTGACACTGTTTTACACTTTTACAAATCTTTCTGATGTCCAGCTTCATAGAGGACAGCTGAAATATCTCCTTTTGCCTCCAAGCTGTTGCGACCTATTTTCTGTTGCAATATGTTTGCTTTGAGCATAAAAGATAATCCAGGGACTTCCCTTGTGGTGCAGTGGTTGAGAATCCGCCTGCCAATGCAGGGGACACGGGTTCGAGCCCTGGTCCGGGAAGATCCTACATGCCACGGAGCAACTAAGCCCGTGTGCCACAACTACTGAGCCTGCACTCTAGAGCCCACGAGCCACAACTACTGAGTCCACGTGCCACAACTACTGAAGCCTGCACGCCTAGAGCCCGTGCTCCACAACAAGAGAAGCCACCGCAGTGAGAAGCCCGGCACTGCAACAAAGAGTAGCCCCCGCTCGCCACAACTAGAGAAAGCCCATGCGCAGCAATGAAGACCCAACGCAGCCAAGAATAAATTAATTTTTTTTTTAAAAAAGAGAGAGAATCCAGCTTTACACTGGTGTATAATTGGGAAAGGAAGGACCTCTTGGACCCCTGAAAGGGTTGTAAGGCTCACGCGTCGAGAATCACTGCTTTGATTCATCTTCTGGAAGTTACACGGTGCCATGGCACTTCAAAGCCACAATAGCTAAACTTTTACTAAAACACTGTATTCAGCCTCACTTGCAGAGTTCCGTTACAGAGCTTTTGGGGAATCTGTGTATCCACTGATCCCCTTCTCTCAGGACTGAACCCCAATCCCACCCGACGGAGGGAAGATTGGGGAGACTCTGGCAGAAATCCTCCTAAGACAAGACCTGTCTGCCATCCTGGGCATAGGTTTCTGCACCGAGCGAGGCGCCCAACAGTGGCTGGTCGGCCAGGTTCTCTTTCCTGGGACTTTGGCATTGGGGGATGCGGACTAAGGGACTTTGAACCCAGAAATCCAGGCGGTCGTAGTGGGGCAGCCTCCTTAGCTGTGGAGCCCTTGGTCCTTCATGGCTTCCACGTCCTGCTTCGAGTCTCTCAGATGAGGAGACTTCTGTTTTATCACGTTGTGAGCTGATCATCTCGTTCAGTTGTTGTTCTAGTAAGCATCCAACGGTCAGTAGCAACTGTGGATCTCAAAAGAGTAGGAAGAGTTAAAAGTTCAAAATCCAGTTGTGAATAATGCGTGTGTGTGCACACATGTGGGTGTGTAAAAGAAAGAAGAAGGAGAGAAACTGATTAATTATAAGTGATATTTTTAGAACCTATGTAGCAGAGTCTTGGCTTCAGCCAAGTTGGAACCCCTTTTAGGAATTTAGTTGGGTCTGGCCCAGCTTGTGGACAGGAATTGTGGGTCCAGCTAGGACCTATTTGCTTCTGGAGAAAGAAATCACCTAGAGGAGGGGCGTGTAAAGCTCAGATTGGAGGGAGGCCTGGACTCCGGGTGCAGCGTGGCCTGATTCTATGGCCTGATTCTGTTCTCAGCCTCTATTACATCCAGCCCCTCCCCTGCATCGACTCATATTGGAGTCTTCAGTACAGGAAGATGGCCAGCATGTATGACAGCAAGAAACAAAACAAAAACGGAGCTCTTTTCATTAGATATTCTATAAGATGAGGGGTTCAAAGCAGTAGTGATAGCTACGCATCCAGGTGGTATTCTAGGTGCTGGTCACATGTTTGTCTGTTTGACCCTCTCGGTCAGCCCTTTGAGGTCAGTGCTAATGTTGTTGCTTTTTCACAGGAGAGGAATCTGCAGCACAGATCAGCCAAGTCACTTTTCTATGGCTACCCTGCTGGCAAGTCTCAGAAGCCGAAGGTGCACTGGCGACAACCCTGCAGCTCCAGGCGTAACCACCGTGCGGCGCTGCCGGGCTGCTGGCCCCTCCCTGAGCCCGTCTAACCCTTCCAGGTGGGGGAAATTATATTCTTTTTTTTAAAAAATTAATTAATTAATTAATTTATTTTTGGCTGTGTCAGGTCTTCGTTGCTGTGCGCGGGCTTTCTCTAGTTGTGGCGAGTGGGGGCTACTCTTTGCTGTGGTGCACGGGCTTCTCATTACGGTGGCTTCTTCTGTTGCCGAGCACAGGCTCTAGGTGCGCGGGCTTCAGTAGTTGTGGCGCACGGGCTTAGTTGCTCCACGGCATGTGGGATCTTCCCCGACCAGGGCTCAAACCCGTGTCCCCTGCATTGGCAGGCGGATTCTTAACCCCTTCTACACCAGGGAAGCCCAGAAATTATATTCTTAAAAGCTGGCACAAGAACTTGTCTTAGGGAGGAATTTCTCTTTATTCAAAAAAGAGTAAGTGGGACTTCCCTGGGGGTCCAGTGCTTAAGGCTTTTCCTTTCAGCACAGGGGGTGCAGGTTCAATCCCTGGTCCCCAGGGAGCTAGGATCCCACATGCCTCATGGCCAAAAAAAAAACAATGAAAAAACCCCACAAAAACCCAAAACATAAAACAGAACCAATACTGTAACAAAATTCAATAAAGACTTTAAAAATGGTCCACATCAAAATAAATATATCTTTAAAAAAAACCCCAAAAGAGTAAGTGAAGGGTGGGGGGACCCAGAAGAGTGAACCCTGAAGGGACAGGAGCCAGGGCAGCGAGACAGCTCACATCCTGTTCCTTAGAGACCAACAGACAGGACTGGAGGAGGTGAGCGGGAAGTGGGAGGGGAAGGAGGAAGGCCACGTGGCTGGTGGGAAATCCCTTAGTGGCAGGAGGGCTCTCTATTATTTAATGTAAACTTTATTGAAGAAGAACACACATATAGAAAAGTGACCCATCATAATCGTTCAGCCTGGTGAATTTTCACCAGGTGAACCTACAAGTAACCAGCATGTCCATCAAGAAACAGAACGTACCCCAGCAGCCCCTGTTCATGCCTCCTTCTGGCATTAGCACCCGCTCCTGCTCTCTAGCACCCAATACTCGTTTTGTCTGGTTTTGAACTTTATATAAATGGAAATATACAAAAATCTATCTACTCTTTGGTGTCTCACTTCTCCCAGTCAACATAAGAGTTGAGAGTCTCATTGTTGCCTATATTTGTATTTCACTCCTTTCTGTTGTATGGCATTCCCTTATATAAATACACCACAACCTAGTTACGCTTTCTGTGTGGATGGACACTTATAGATGGACATTTGGGCATTTTTCATTTGAGGCTGTTGTTGGGACTATGGACATAGGGTCATTTTTGTACACGTCTTGGTGAATATTCGTAGCGTGTTTGTGGGATGGAATTGCCTGGTCCGGGTATAGGGTATGCATGCGTTCAACTCGGCTAGACATTGCTGAACAGTTTTGCAAAGTGTGTGTACTCGTATACAATCGCTAGTGGGTGATTTTTAAGACTAAGGAAAGTCCAATCTCTCTGTGAGTTGTGCTGCTGTGATATAAACCTCCATCCCCTCCTGAGCACTCAGTAATGCCTAGCACATCTCACAGATCACTTATATGAATGGCGGGGGTTTTGTTTGTTTTGTTTTTAATAAAAATCAAAGAATAAGCTGAGGTTCGTGGCAGGGCCAAGCTGGTGTGAAACAGAAAGTGGCATGTGTGAGATGGTGAGGGACCCACGCATTGAGCTGACTGGGACACCAGGAGCTTCAGCCCCGAGGTGACTGTGAGGATGCCAGCCTCCTCTAGGGACCTCGGAGAGCGCCTTGGGCATGCACAGAGGGGTCCAGCCTGTTAAGTCGCCAGGGCCAGAGGGATCCTAGCTGATTTTCAGATCACACACAATAAAAGGGGGGAAAACAGTCTCCCCACTTTGACCTGAAGCAGGGGATGGCTTTGGCAAAGCTCTGTCACCTTCACCCTTCAGTACATTAGCCGATGTGCCCAGAACCAACGGGGAGGAGGTCCCAGCAGTACTAACAGAGGCATCGAGGAGCAGTGCCCTTCCGGGAAGCTGTTAGAGGCAGCACCAGTGCTGGAAGCCCCAGGAGATGGCACCGTTGGCAAGGATGTCAGAGTCCTCAAGAGAGAACGGCTCCAGGGAAGGTGACTTCCAGGCTAGACGACCAGGACGCTTCATAGCGTGAGCTGGAGGAGGACATGGGCAGAGCGGTGGACGCCCAGTGGGACCAGAGAGGGCTGTTGTGAGCGTCTAGAAACACTCATGCAGAGCTCCCAGAAATAACTGAGAAAGACCCAGCAGAAGGCTGGGGTGCTTAACGGTGGGTGGCCGCCAGCCAAAGACCTGTGGTTTATTACTGTTGAAGTTACGCCTCCGGGGGTGCCCCTGGGTGGCCGGGAAGCCAGGGTACAGTCAATACTACTAATGCCTGAGTGTGTGTTTCTCTTTCTAAATTTCCTTTACTCCTAGTTTTGCAAACAAATGTTTATCTCTCCCATAAATAAATCTGGAGTGCTGTTTTCCTGATGTTCCTCAAAGTTCAGTCCCCAGGCCCTGGCCTTTACTGCAGTCCTAGTTACGTTCCCCGCACAGCAGCGCGGGTCACCACTGGAGGCAGGGGACTGGGGAGGAGCCCGGTTCAGAGGCTGCAGTGGCTTCCCTCGAACTTTCCCACGTACTCAGCTGGTGATGGCAAGGGCAGATGGGCCTGTGGTCTTGGAAAGGGCCTCTCCTGCAGCTCCTCTGCTCTCTCCTCACCCAGGTTGTCCTCGGTCTCTCCCCCTCTCACTCCTGCCAATTCCCAGGCTGGCATCTCTCCAGGCTCTTGGTTTCTTGAATTGCCTGCCTTCAATGACATTCACCTCAGCACCCTCGCCGCAGGTCCCTCCAGCCTCCATCATCTCCTGGAACTGCTTCACTCTTAAATCTTGGCTCTGGAAGTTCTACTCTTTGGTCATAGTCTCTTACCCTCCAACTTTCTCATTCTCTTAATAAACACTGAAGATTTTTGGAAACTTGCAGAGGACTCCAGTCTCTTAACAAGCCCTGTAGCCCCACTCCACCTTCTCCCAGTCCATGAGTTCTTTCTCGCCCCTCGCCACCTCCCCACCAAGCAGGACCCATTGGAGTGGGGAGTGGGGCTGGGGGCAGGAGAAGGGAGCGCGGCCTGAAGGCGGCAGAACACACCTCGCTCTTTCTGCCTCAGTGCCTTTGCACGTCTGCTTGCTCTGTGTCCCCCACGCTTAACCCCCTCCCTCCTCAGCTAACCCTACTCACTGGTTCAGATCTCAGCTCAAACAGCACTTCCCTGGGGTCAGTGCACTCTGTCCTCCCATGACATGCTCTGTCTCAAGGGAGCATCACAGTTGTAATGGCTTGTGTAGGTGTCCAGGGACTAGGCTGCCACTTGCACTGCCACGCCCATAGCGCTAGCACAGTGCCTGGGGCACAGCAGACACAGCGAGGATTGAGGGATGAAGGGACTGACGGAGAACAGGCAAGAGTCTGCAGCTGATGGTGGAGAAACAGAGGGTGGTGTGGCGGGGCTGAGGCGAGCTGGGCTATCTGTTAGGGTCAGAAAGGAAGATTCATGCTCCTGGGCGCTCTGACCAGAGGCACCTCAAGCCAGAGCACCCAATGTGATTGTATTTGGACATTGGGCCTTTAAAGAAGTAATTAAGGTCAAAGGAGGTCTTATGAGTAGGCCCTAATTCAGTCTGACTGGTGTCCTTATAAGAAGTGGAAGAGATGCCAGGGACGGGCATGCACAGAGCAAAGCCCGTGAGGATGCTGCGAGAAGGCGGCAGTCTGCAAGCCAAGGACAGAGGCCTAAGGAGAAACCAACCCTGCTGACACCTTGACTTTGGACTTCTAGCCTCTAGAACTGTGAGAAAATAAATGTCTGTTGTTTCAGCCACTCAGTCTGTGGTATTTTGTGACGGTGGCCTGAGCACACTAAGTGACACAGCTATGATCCAACCTCTCATTAGAGTAACTTGCCCACAGTGGTGCGGTGGTAGGTCTGTAATAACCAGCTCTCCAGGAACAAATGACCCAGGATCTGCCAATTACTGCAGTGTAAATCCTGCTGTGGCCGATTTCAAGCTGTCAGTGTCATGTCGCTGATGTCAAGTTGGGAAGAGACGTGCATGCGTGGCTCCCACCAGCCAGTGCCCCAGCTGGCTCCAGCGCGTCACTGCCTGTCAGCCGGCCCCACCAGCAAACATTTATAGCAGATCATTGTACGGCAGGATCTCACTTGCTTGTTTTTTAGTAAACTGGGATTTTACTAGCGTTCCCTAACTCCCACCCCAAACATAAACACACAAGGGCACCCACATGCTCTGGGCTTGCGTTCTCACAACAGGAAGTGGCTTGAAAATAAAGCAATCCCTGCATTCTGCTGTCCTTCTACCCCTTGTCTTTCACTCTGGATCTGCCCAACACATTAAGGGAACGTAGGAACAGAGCAGAGTTGTACACCGTTGGTTGCTTTTGTTTCAGGACCAACCAGCTCTTCTTGAGGACCAGGGGCACGAAAGATATTTCCCATCAAATCTGGGATTTGCATTGTCATTTCCTCCCACCCCACCTCATTCTTTCTTCACTCATGCAGACGAGGTAATTCCCAGAAACCTCTGCTTTCTTTCCCATTATTTACCCAACACATTTTCACCTACTTGGGAAAATAAGTGCTAATTTTCTCTCCATCATGGGTTTCACATCTCTCTCCAGAGCAGTTTTTGAAAGTACTTGAAATGCATAACTGAGCATCATGGTTCCTTAGACACAGATTTGAATGATTAACTGGATAGTTTCCATTCCACTCCAGTTCAGGTTGTGCAGAATGTGTCATCCCAAGCCCCTCCCCCTAATGTTGCAGAATCTGCTTGTCCAGATACCAGGGCTTCGGGGCAACAGTTCCATTTCCTTTTTCGTGAACTCTGGGTCTTTAATGAGTGTTTATGAGCAGAATTCAAATAGAAAGACCCCCCTTCTCCCACCTGAAGTTCTTGGTTCCTGTTTCCACTGCATGTCCCCACTTCCTTGGGAAACTGGGCTCTGCCTTAGGCGAGGTGCTGGCTTTTTGTTGGGAAGTTTGTGCGTGGGCATTGAGCGTGGCTCCTGGCGTGGTACCCGGCAATGTCCGCACAGCTGGTAAGGAGAAGCCCTCAACCACACAGGTGGTGTTATTCTGCCTTCCCAGTTACTCGGCCTGTCTCCCTCCCACAGGGATTCCAGCATGGTGATGTTGCTGCAGATACTGCTGGACTTTTTCAGGAAGGTCTCCTTTGAATTTGGGGACTATCCCGAGGTGTGCTGGAGCGAGCTTCCGCCAGCAGAGAGAGCCAACTGCACCTATCTCTTCCCAACTTCACGCTCAGTGACATCCCGTTGCTAGCTTGAAATAGGCCACAGAGGAAGGATTTACTCCAGGGAAATCAGCCAACATTACAAATCAGGGCTTTTTCTTTCTTTTTTTCCCCGAGCACCCACTTATAACACACCACTGGAAATACCCCTTAAAAAAAAGAAATCCCCTCATAGGAGCCAGCAGCCTGTGCAGTCAGAATCTTCTTCATCCCACCCTCTCCATCATTCTGGAAGCTCCCGGTGCTAAAAGGGAGCAAAACAAATGTGAATTACCCCTTTTAAAGGGGTGTCTTTCTTTTCAGTTCTCATCGATTGCCTTCCCCTTATTAGGACGTCTGGTAGAATCTAGGGCTGCAGGATCATGGTTCCCCTGCCATCTGATGTCTAGTTTCTTTTCTTTACATTGACTTCTCTGTAGGTTTATTTCTAATATCCTCAAGATCCAACAAGCGGTACTCTCTGTTCACAGTGGTTCCCGATCCCCAGGAAGGATTGCCATGGATACAGATTTCAGGGCCCAGCCTCCAAGACACTCTCCATCAGTGCCTCAGGGCTGGGTCCCAGAAATCTGTATTTTTAATAAGTTCTCTGGATGGCCCAGGTCCAGACCCTGGGTTGGGCTGACATTTGGGAACCACTACAGAAACATCTGCGGGTATGCCGGGCTCCTCCTCAGCAGCTTCTGAGAGTTAGAACCCAGTCGGGGTGAGGCTACAGGACTCAGCCTGTTCTGTTTTCCGGGTTGACAGACAACATCTGAGGGCTTCTGCTCTGTCATCCTCCAGGCCACATTACCTGGGGAGTCTTGGTGACTTTCCTGATTACCCAGGGACACAAAGGCTGGCTCTGAGGTACAAGAGGGGTTGAACTGATTAACTGCCTGGTGAAAAGCTTAATTGCACATCATTTTCTAATTTGTCATCCAAATGAAGCACAGAGGCTGCCAGGTGAGTTCGGGCACATCATTCCCGGCCTGACTCACTGTTACAACCCAACCCAGCACTGATGATGAGTGGGTGTCTCCCCCCTACCCCAGTGGCTCCCAAACTTCAGGATGCAAATGAATCACCCAGGGAGCTTGTTAAAAAGCCCGATTCTGGGCCCCAGCCCAGGTTCCTGTTTCAGGAGGGGTGGACCTGGGAATCCCCTTGTTTAACAAGCTCCCCAGGTGAATGTATTTGACACAGCAGCTCCTTTTATTTAAACCAAAAAGGTTTTCACGAAATGTCTGCTCTTAAGGGTACTATCTTCCCTTAAGGAGTTCCTCTGGAGTAACAATGAATCAGCTTTTTCTTGAGCTCTTTTTAAAAATAAATACTGTGTTTCAGAAATGGAACCATGTGTTTCAGCCGAGGAAAGTGAGTAATGCTGCGGGCCATCTGGCCAGCCACACTTCCACTCAGAAAACTGGTATATGGTGAGTGACAAGGGAATGTCCCCAAGCAGGTGGGCTGTTCCCTCAAAGGAAAGGAGGTGGGATGAGGGGGCAGAAAGCCCCGGTTCTAACAGCTGGATGGAATGTTCCCCCACCAGGGTTAATTCAAGTGGTTTCTTTTTGTGAGGATAACCACCAAATTAAATGTTTTAATTACCGAAATCATATATGCATTTCTTCCGAGGAGAGAGCGTCATCAGAACTCAGTGGTATCCACTCCCCAGAGGCTAAAGCGGCTTTGCTTTCAGGGAAGGGGCTGTCTGGAGGAGTCCAGTTTAATTTCATTATAAAACCAGCTTGACAAATAAAGGCATAGATTGACATGTATTCCCAGCCAGCTGTGACTTAATGAGCTCAATTCAGAGCTTGGAACCTGCTAGCCACATCCATATTAATATGTCCATGGGAAAAAAACAACAACAGAGGAAGTGACAAACTGCTATTCCTAGTATTTGAAATGAATTTTAAACGACTTAAAATGGCTAACGCGGGTGAGCATGACTTTGAGGCGCCCAGCTGTCGGCCTCCCTGCCTGTCAATAACGCCCTTGCAGCAGAGGCGGACAGGGCCCTGGAAGGTAGGAGCTGTTTTCACCCAGATCAGCAAGCCCTGAGGCCTGGGGACAGGTCTGCGGCAGCACCCTACCCCCCTCCCCAAGGCTTTTATCTTGAATTGTTTGTTGCATAACCATCTAAGTCATCATGATCATAAGAGCCTTTGTGATTCTGATTTTCCCAGCCATGAGCACATGAACATAATACAAATGTCTTGTTCAAACATTCTAAGATCCTAAAAATAAAAGGTGCTGGGTAAGCCTGCTGTGTTAATAAGCACAAGGCGAGAGAGGGCGGGCGTGGGTGGGGGAGGACAAAGGAAATGCAGCAGAGAAACCTCAGTCTGTGTATTTTGACGTTCAACTGCAAAATAACCACCTGGTCCAGCTGGGGAAAGGGCCCCTGACCCGTGAGCCATTCCTGTAGTACCACGTGGGAGGCGGGAAGGCCCCTTCTCTGGGCTGGAGAGAGGGTGTGAACACTCTCCAGCGGAGGTCTTTGCATTCCCTTGAACTTGAACTCTGCTGAGTGCTGAGTTTTTTTGGTTGTTGTTGTAACTGGGGGAATAGTCAAGATTCAGAGCATAGGCTTTCAAATCAGACAAATCCTGCCTTTCCCACTTACAAAAGATTCAATCGGACCATGAGTCTCCATTTTTTAATCTGGAAATGGAGCAAAAATACCAGTCTCATCAGGCATTTTCTGATAATTAAATGAGAAAATATATGTACACGCTTAGACTCGGCCTGGCACAGGGTAGGCCCTGGATGATTCTTGGTACCATATCTGACACATGTCTCGGTGGCATGGAGTTTCCAGGTTATTCTTATTTAAAAACACCTTTCAGGGCTTCCCTGGTGGCGCAGTGGTTAAGAATCCGCCTGCCAATGCAGGCGACACGGGTTCAAGCCCTGGTCTGGGAAAATCCCACATGCCGCGGAGCAACTAGGCCCGTGCGCCACAACTACTGAGCCTGTGCTCTAGAGCCCACGAGCCACAACTACTGAGCCCACGTGCTGCAACTACTGAGCCCGTGCTCCACAACAAGAGAAGCCACCACAATGAGAAGCCTGCGCACTGCAACGAAGAATAGCCCCTGCTCGCCGCAACTAGAGAAAGCCCGCGCGCAGCAACGAAGACCCAACGCAGCCAAAATAAATAAATAAATAAATTTATTAAAAAAGTAAATAAAATAAAAATAAAAACATCTTTCAGCACATGTTAGGCACTCCGAAATCAGCATTTCAATTCAGTGCCTAGTCATAAATCTCTGACAGTTGTGATACCTTTGGGAAAAAGGGCAAAATATTTCACTTCTGCTTTCGCATGATGCTCATGGTTAAATCTGGATAAAAGATGTGACCCAGTGAGTCATATCTGAAACTAGAAGAGGGGACTGACTGTCACCGTAATCACTGACTAGATTCTAAACCCACCAACAGTCCAGGAATAAAGTGGGAATGGAAGTGACATAGTCACCAGCATAAATAGCAAACCCCAGTTTCTCCAGTAGACCATAGCCAGAATCCCAAACTGATTGAGTACTAGTCTGTTGACCTCACCAGGCCTCAGTTTCCTCATCTGTAAAATGGTCAAAATAACACCTGCAACACAAGAGGATAATGTGCATTTAACAGGTGGTGTTTGCAAACAGCTGGTGTTTGCAGTGTGCTTGATACAGCACTGTGCACTAGGAGCACACAACACATGCTAGCTCCCTCCTCCAACTAGGTGCAAGGACTCAAACCCTTGCATAGCCCTTAGGCCTGTCCAGTGCCTCTGGGACACCTAGGTTGTTTAGCAGTCATCCAAACCCTAGCACCTTGGACATTCTTTGTTGCCATCAGTTATGTCTCCCCAAAAAGATATATTGAAGTCCTGCCCCCTAGTACTTCAGAATGTAATCTTAATTGGTGATAGGGTCTTTACAGAGGTAATCAAGTTAAAATGAGCTCATTAGGGTGGGCCCTAATCCAGTTGGACTGGTGTCATTATAAAAAGGGAAATTTGGACACAGAGAGGATGTGAAGAGACGCAAGGAACACATGTGAAGACGGAGGATTGGAGTGATGCATCTATAAACCAAGGAATGATAGAGATTGCTGGCAAACCATCAGAGGCTAGGATGAGACAAGGAAGGATTCCCTACAGGTATCAGAGGGAACATGGCCCTGCCAAACCTGGATTTCAGACTTCTGGCTTGCAGAACTGTGAAAGAATAAATTTCTGTTGTTTTAAGGCATCTAGTTCGTGCTAATTTGTTAGAGCAGCCCTAGGAAACTATTACACCATCCTTTTTACAGAGGAAACTTGGTTATGCATAGGATAGAAATGAAAATTTGGGAATTAGGTCCAAGCAGGGGTGAGGAAACCCACCGGAGGTTCCTTTGAGATAAATTAAGCAACCAAACAAGAGGAGGTCATCTTGCTTTGAGATGCACAAACACTCACTCTCTCGACCTATGTTCCCTGAGATCTTAGGATTCCTTGGAGAATTCTGTAAACATTTGCTTTTGATTTACATTTCTTTAGTATATATATAATTATTTTACTGGCTTTAAAGAGCAAAACTTTCTCAAGTTATTTACATGAATAGCTCATTTAATCCTCACAACTACCCTGTGAAGTGGGTGCTATTTTATCCTCATTTTACAGATGAGAAAACTAAGGCACAGAGAAGAAGTTAGGCAGTTATTCCGAGTCCATGTAGCTAGTAAATAGTAGCACTGGGATTTGAATGCAGGTTCTCTGACTCCAGAGACTTCGTTCGTAACTATGTACTTTACTATATGGTTTCTAAAAACTATAACAAACACACACAAACACAAACAGGTACATTCAGATGTCCCATAATTAGATTCAACATGGCAGAGACCATCACAGCACAAACTTGTGCTGCCTTTTGTAGAGAAAACCTCATTCATTCATTCAGTTGACAAATGTTTATTGAGTACATACTATATGCTTCTATGACCTTCCTTAACAATATTGATTAGATCATAACTCTATTCTCCTTTCTTAAAAATATTCAGATCTGTGCATATCCATTCACTTAAACTCGAACCCAACACAATAGTGAGTTGTGTAATAATTGGCACTTTCAGATGGTAAACGTACCATATTTAGATTCATTTTAATATTTATTTAAATATTATTAATATTGAATATATTAAAATATATTCATTCTAATATTTATTATGGTTTTGGATGCTACTTGATTGACTTTTATACTCATGATAAGCAATACTGGCAGTTGGAAGAGAATGTTAGTGATTACATTCTTAAGACAAACATTTTCTACTACTTTTCTTTTAAGATTTTAGATCAGTTCAATTGAAGGGTATCTCAAGGTTGCAAAGCAAGCAGTTAAAAGCTGTTACTGCTTGCAATCACATGCTTATGGGAATTGGGATTTTACTGATTCCATGCAACAGAAACATGATGCAGGAGGACAAACTTGATGCTGAGGCCAGTCTAAATCTAATTTTAATTTTTATCTGAACAGCCTCATTTCCCTTGTTGTTTGATTACTATAAATGGAAAATATTGCCACTTGAAATTATAAAATAAATTTATACAGATAAAAATGGATTTTTTTATATTGGAATTCAGTGTATAGTTTCTTCTGAAAACAGATAAAAGGTTTGCAAACCACCACACCAGGCCACCACTGGCACAGATTGTTACTGGGCAAAATGGACAGAGCTCATTTTCCATCCCTTCAGCGGCCCTGATCCTCTCTAACCTGTGATTGTGGATCAGTCTCGGGATAGTTACTTCCAATCAAATGTGCAATCTGCTATAGAGCATCTCAGGTGGTGGGATGTCAGATGCTGTGTTGGAAGGGGACTCCACAGCCCATCCATTCTGCTTGCTCCCCATAAGGCTGAGTGGGGCTTCTGAAGAATCTGATTCAGCCTTGTGGCAGATGAAGTGTCCTCCTGGAAATTCTCTGCTCTGATGTGGTTCTGAGCAAAGCACAAGCACTTCTCTTCATAGGAAGTCGTCCTCAGTTTTATTGCCATTTTCCACACCTGATGCGAAAGACAATGAATTCCATAGAAGTGAGCCTACTTTACGGAATGGAGAATGTTTTTTAGTGATGCGTGTATCAACTTGATTGGAGGAACAGTTTCTAGAACTGATTTTATAAGTAGCTTATTTTCTTTATTACATGGTTAATACGTGTTCATTGCTGATAAATGAGAAAATGCAAGTAGCAAGAATAAGAAGTAAATTAAAATATTCATAATCTAAATACTGGGGAAAAACCACTGTTGACGTTTTGGTGTACATCCTCTAAATCCAAGGTCAGCAAACTTTTTCTGTTAAGAACTAGATAGTAAATATTATGGGCTTTGTAGGCCAAGAGGTAAAATTGAAAATATTATCTAGGCACTTATACAACAAGAGAGAATACAAATTGCCATAAAATTCTTACTGACAAAATTCAAAATATAATAATACAACAAAACAATGATAATAAATGAATACAATTTTTTTGTGACATAGGTTTACTAATGGTAAGAATGGAATTCTTTTTTGGGAGAGGATAACGTTTTGCTTAATGGGGGTTCAAAGTTAGTGTTCCCACTAGTGGACATAGAAATCTATTGCAAATGTTTATCTGTTATTACTGATCTGTAATGGGATTTTATGTATTTTATCTTTGAAAATGTCTTTTCACACAGCTAGGTGCTACCAAATACTGATATCAGTTTTGAAGCATACAATTTTAATTGAGCATATTCATTGTTTGGAAGGCATTTTTAGAATTCTATTTGTTCCATTCTTATTTGCCTTTGAGCATGTCATTATAATGCAGATTAATCACTTCCAATTGAAGATTATGTGGAAGCTCCTCAATTGCAGATAATGGATTTTGAAATATGGAAATTCCCTTTATACTTGCATGGAGGTTCAAAAAATGCTGCTGGAACTATAGTATGAGCTGAATATATAAATATACCCACTGAAAATTTGTGTGGCAATGGAGATGTCATGTCTCATTTTAATTTGTGAAATCATAGAAGCTCTATAAAGCAGTCTGACATTACTTGTGATCCAAGTACTGTTAGTTACCATCAAGATGACCTCATTGCAGTACATAAGTTTTGCAGTAAACACTGTTTTGTCTTTTAATTTTAGATTGAATTCATTAAGAAGCATTATCAAGTCTGCAGAAGTTAATTTTCAAAGCTATTCAATGTTCAATAATAATGACTGCTTAATAAATAAATAAACAAATAAATAAAAATAATAAAGGGAAGTTCTCATCCAGAAAAATTTCAATCTCAGGCCCAAGTTCAAAAGTTGCAATAAAGGGACTTCCCTGGCGGTCGAGTAAGACTCCGAGCTTCCACTGCAGGGGGCACGGGTTCAATTCCTGGTAGGACAACTAAGATTCTACATGCCTCGCAGTGTGGCCAAAAAAAAAAAAAGTTGCAATAAAGCTTTACCACTGCTAAGCCACAGAAGTGTGGTATAGTAGTGGAAGCCAGGATATTTAGCTTCTATTTGTGACAAAAATTCGCAGAACTGACAATGGTTAAGTCCACAGCAACAAATAACGGTACTGGCTCAATAATACATGATAGATTCAAGTATTTTCTGCCAACTACCTGCTGATACATAATACAGTGAAGAACCATATGTTTTTAATCCCCTCCATTTTTGCAAGCTTTGTAAGCTTTTCTGACTAATACTTCTTTTTCTGCTCTACACATAGTTTTTTTTTACCACTATCAGTTGTTAGGTGAGCAGTACTAGTTAGTTGGAAGATAAAAATTAGAGGTTAAAAAGAAACTGTAAAATAGACTATAAGTCCTATTTATGTAATCATATTGAAATTGGCATCATTCTAAAAAATATAGGCAGGGACTTCCCTGGTGGCACAGTGGATAAGACTCTGCGCTCCCAATGCAGGGGGCCCTGGTTCGACCCCTGGTCAGGGAACTAGATTCCACCTGCATGGCGCAACTAAGAGTTTGCATGCCACAACTAAGGAGCCCACACGCTGCAACTAAGGACCCCTCCTGCCGCAACTAAGACATGGCGTAACTAACTAACTAACTAAAATGATAAAAAAAAAAGTGCTAAGAGTAGGCATTCTTTAAAAAAAACATAGACAAAGATTAAAAGATTTGACCACATAAAAATTTTAAGTTCCATTGTATCAAAACACCAAAGCCACTTATAAAAAGTAACAAACCTACTAAAATGTTTGGGAAACAAACCAGCAGTTGGTAGCTTATGATATAAAACACTCCACAAACCAAGCAGAAAAAGATGAATCCTACTGCCACCCTCACCCCTGCCGTGGGCAAAGGCGATTCTACAAAAGAAAACTAAACATAAAAACGTATTTGACCTCACAAGCAACAAGAGAAATAGAAAGTGAAGCAGTAATGAAACATTCTCCTACTCCCTAACCCCATGACTAACACAGATTGTAAAAAGTGGTGTATTAGTTTTCCACGACTGCTGTAAAAATTGATCACAAACTCAGTTTATTCAGTGCGTTGAAGTCAAAGTGCCAGCAGGGCCACACTCACTCTGGAGGCTCTAGGGGAGAATCCACTCCTTGCCTTTTCCGGTTTCTGATGGCCGTTGGCATTCCTTGGCTTGTGGCCACATTACTCCAATCTCTGCTCTGTGTCAAATCTCCCTCTGCCCTTCTCTTATAAGGACACTCATGATGCCCACTTGGATAATCCAGGATAAGCTCCCCATTTCAAGATCCTTAACATAATCACATCTGCAAAGACCTTTCTTCTATATAAGGTAACACTTAGAAGTTCCAGGGATTCGGATCTGATATTCTTGAGAGCCATTATTCAGCCCCCTACAAGTGGTAATGCCCAGTATCTACATGGGTATTATAGAGAAATAGGTGCCTTTTTACACTGCTTTTGGGTATGAAATTAACATATTTCTTTATGGCGCATTAGCCTGTTTGCTTCTCCACATCCACCGTCTACTCTTCTCCATCCTTCTGTGCCCCTGGGGGCTGACCTGTGTGGACTGGCCTCTGGCTTGTGGCTGGGTCCTGCTAATGAGAGTCATGGGAAGGAGCTGGAAGGATGGGAAGAGGGTGAGGATACTGTTTCTTTGGCTTCCTGTGCTGCCTGGGCTTGCTGCGTCTCTGCACCTAAGGCCACACCTCCTACCAGGTGACCCTCCCCAAACACCAACCTCTGCAGGTTCTGGTAACTGCTCCTTCCCTGCCCCCTCCAGTCTAGGGGTGGTAGTAGCCCCCAGCACTGCACCATCCGTGGCTGGTTTCACACATTTGTATGTTGTCCTTTTATTAGACGTCCCTCAATTACCCAGTTTTAGCATGCCACCTGTTTCTTGTCAGGCCCTGACTGGTGCCGGCACTACATGTCAAATCAGAGATCTATTTATAAGAAAGTTCATTAGCAGCATTATTTATAATAACAAAAAAATCAAAAAAGCGCAAATAACCAAATAAATTGGAGACTGGTTAAGCAAATTATGATGCCTCCACATAGAATATAAAAATATATTAACAATCATATTGTAAAAGAATATTACTAAGATGATAAAATATTCACAGTATATTTCTAAGTAAAAATCCCACAAAATTGTATATATAATAATGTCCCATTTTTATAAAAAAATTTTAATGGGAGAGAAGGTTAAAACCACATGTAATATTACATTTTGGGACTTCCCTGGCGGTCCAGTGGTTAGGACTTTGCCTTCCAGTGCAGGGGGTGCGGGTTCGATCCCTGGTCAGGGAGCTAAGATCCCACATGCTTTGTGGCCAAAAAACCAAAAACATAAAACAGCAGCAATATTGTAACGAATTCAATAAAGACTTTAAAAATGGTCCACATCAAAAAACCCCACAAAAACCACATGTAATATTACATTTTAATAAAAATTATATCAGTGTGTGCTTGTATATCATATATAAAATGTGTATATTTTGTTGTGTAGCTGTCATATAATATGTATATGTTACATAATGTAATCATGTCACATATAATATATACTGTATATTATATAGATTTATTACATTATGTATGATAATGTCACTTTTTGTAAAGAATTATTGACATATCTACTCGTACACGTTTTGTGTCATATACGTAATATATAACATACAAAACATAATACACATGTTATAGAGAGCATGTATGTATATGCATGTGTGAATTTCTCTCTCTCTTCCAGATGTCGGCTGAGATCATTCAGCCCTTTCGGCTTGAGATAGAATTGGTCGTATCCTCTGGTCCGTGTTTATAGAGAGTACAATGCACAACGTCTTGTTCAAGATTTATCCAGATTCCCAGGGGCTCACTGCGGCCTCTCAGCGCGCTGAGGCTTCTCTTCCCCCTTCCCCCCTCCACTGCCCCAGCTCAGACGTGGGATTCAGTCATTTCCCTGAATTTCTCCAAAACCAGCTGCTGCCCAGGGCAAACATGTGTGTGGCAGACTTTTCTTAACGTCCAGGGTGCTGCGTGGCTAACTCTCCTACTGCAAGCATCTCAGGCGACCCGCCCCAGGCTCTGAGGGACCGACCCAGGCTGTGGGCGGGGATGGGCGTGGCGGTGGGCGTGGCGGTGGGGCTGCCCACCTGTAGGGCGGTGCCAGGGCAGGGCCCGCCCCCACTCTAGGCTCTCCTCGCTTCAGTTTTCCCCACCCCCTCCTTAACACGTGCTCCCCACCCCTAGATCACGAACCTCTTCTCCTTGATGACTCTGGCAGACGTCAGTCTGGGACAGAAGAGACCAACGAGGGGAGTCTCTGAACCGTGAGTCCCTCCCACCTCCCGGTCTCTAAAAGGAAGGCGGCAGTGAATGGTTGCCTCCCGAGTAGGCTGGGAATAACCCCGCTCCGCCGCTCACCAGCTGTGTGGTTTGGGGCACTGGTCTTCACGAGCCTCAGTTTCCCTATATACAGAATGGGCGTGACGCTACCATTGTAGAGGGTCGTTGAGAATCAAATGAGTTAAATACAAAAGAGTATCTTTGGACTTGGTAGTAGGCAAAAGTTTCTTAGAGTTAATATGTACAAAGTGCTTAGAATTATGTTTGGCACAAAGTAAATACTATTAAATGTTAGCTGTTTTTTTCTCCATAAATATGCATTATGCGCGCACGCCACCCCTCCCATGAACATGCAGGAGCAGCTACAGTCCGCTTGGTTTTGAATTATATATTTATATCAGTAACTATATATCAAATACCAGAAGAAAATATTTTAATATGTTGGAGGTGGGATTATGGTGCTTATTTTTTCCTTTTATTTTCTTTGTGCCTTTTCAAGTTTTCCAAGTTTTGTACTTTGAGCATTTATTTTTGCAGCTATGGAAAGTGCAAATTTTTTTTCAAAAGAAAGGCAAGAGAAGCCTCTTGGGATGATAATGGTGTAGGTTAGCAGAAATCTTTCCCCTGTGTGTAAGTGGATTAAACCCTCAAGATCAGGCAGGGCTCCTTGGCTCCTTGGGAAATGAGTAGACCTTAAAAGTTAATGATTCCCTGCTGTTTGCACTTTAGAAGAAATCTGTGATTATTTCTTGCTCTTTAGACCTGCCATTTCAGCATCTTAAAAAGGAACCAAAGAGAAATTAAAGTTTGCGACCTGAGTCTTTCCTACAAACCAAATTGTCCTGAAATTTTCTCCTTCGATTCCTAGATTTTAAGAGGTTTAGCCTGCTTCCTTGCCCCTAATTGCTCTATTAATTTAATCTGCTCAGAGTCTCCCAAGGCTCTAATCATCAGTCTTCAGCGCTGGTTCTGGCTGGTCTGGTCTCTTCCACAGAGTTGTGCTGAGCCGTTTTACATGTCACCCTGAGTTCTGTTTTGCTAGCTTTCTCCATCCAGGAGGGTTTCTTCTGACCTAATTAAACGAGCTCTGGTATTTGTGAGAAGTAGCACATTAAGTGAAATGATGTGGACTCCTTTTCCTTTCCTCCGGTGGAGGCATGGAGCTGCACGTTTGTCCTAATTGTCCTCTGTTGGTTCCCGATCCTTTCTCTTATAGGCACTCAGTAGCTTCATGTTCATCTAGTGTAAGTCAGTGCTTTGCATAAAAACAGACACTAAGCAAGTTAGTTCACTTTCATTCCCTCATCTGTAAAGTGGGGATAAAAACATATGTATTAGTGTCCCAGGGCTGCTGTAACAAATGACCACAAACTTGGTGGCCTAAAACAATAGGAATTCATTCTCTTCATAATCATAGAAGCCAGAAGTCCAGACTTGAGGTATCAGCAAGGCCGTGCTTCCCTCCAGAGGCTCCAGGGGAGAAAACTTCCAGCTCTGGCCTTCCTTGGCTTGTGGCACCATAACTCCCACCTCGGCCTCCATCTTCACGTGGCCTTCTTCCCTCTTCTGGGCCTCAAATGTCCTTCTCCTTTCTCTTATAAGGACCCCCATCATGAAATTTAGGGCCTAGTCTAAATTGAAACTGATCTCATCCCAAGATCCCTAAGTTAATTACATCTGCAAAGACCCTATTTCCAAATAAGATCACACCATTCACAGGTATCTGGGATTCTGATTTGGACATATTATCGTTTTGGGGAGATATTATTCAACCACTACAATTTATCAACCTAATTGAGTTGGTGTGTGAAGATTAAGATATCATATCATATCAATAATGATATGATAATGTGTGTAATGCAGATACCACAGAGCCTGATGCACGCACAGTAGGTGCTCAACCAATACTCAGCACCATCATAATTACTACCACCGAGGAGTGCTTACACTGGGCCAGGCCTGACACCCAGCCTAACTGTGTCTCAGTCCACTTACTCCTCAGAGCGTCTTTCTGAAGGAGATAATGCCCCATTTTACAGATGAGCAACCTGATGCTTCAGAAGCTTAAAGGGGCTTGTAATAAAAGGTAGAGCTGGGACTCAAACCCAGGTCTCTGTGACTCCAGAACCTGTGCCCTGCTCCCCTGCACTTGGTCACCTCGGTATTGATTGTCTTCCTACTCCTCTGCTGTGACCCAGCACCTCCCCCCCACCCCAAACTCTACCACACTTTTCACTCTGACCCTAAACTGTGTCTGGTGGGAAGAACTAGCAATGGAGGAAGAGAAGAGAGGAGCTTCTCTTGCGTGTCCTTGTGACGTGGCAGCTGGCTTGCCCCAGTGCGTGTGATCTGAGAGGGAGGGGAAGCCATAGCGCCTTTTACGTGCTCACCTGGGAAATCACGTGTCCCTTCTGCCACATTTCATCTGTGGCAAGTGCATCACTAAGTTCAGCTCCCACTACCGGGGAGGGGAATTAGGTGCTCGCCTCCGGAAGGAGAGGTCTCAGAGAATCTGTGGACACATTTAGAAACTACCACACCGCTTAGTCAACGGGAGGAAGACGGCCTCTGACTAAGTGCCTAACTGGCTGTGTAAGCCAAGTCCTTAGCTGTGCAGGGGGAGGCCTGGCGCTGAGTCCAGGGGCAGGGGCTGAGGAGTTGTTCCACATAAACAAATGGGAAGAATTTGAACTGTAGGTCAGAGGAAGGGCGGAAGGCAAGAAGGGAAGTGAGAGAAGACAGGCAGCACGAGCCTGGCACGCAGGGCACCTGGAAGACTTGTGGGGACAGGTCTCGCCGACGTTATGTGTGATGTCATGTAGGGGGAGCGTTAGAGTTAGACCCCTCCATTTTACCAAGCCACCCACAGGCACTCTGCCCCCCCCCCCCACACACACACACACTCCATCCCTTGTGTGAGAGGCTTTCAGTGGCATTTATGGAGACGGGCAGAGTTTCAGGTCTGGTTGATAGTCTAAAGCAGGGACCACGCATGAGGGCAGCAAGCCGATCTGTGAATTTACCCTGTTCCAGAAGCACATGCTGGAGACCATGAGGCCCCTGGGAATTCTCAGAAGTCTCGGAAAAGGCAATGACATTTCTGTGAGCCTGGAAAGGGAGACAACCTTAAGAAACAGAGCCCAGCTGGTGGTCCCCGCTGTGGAGCTGGTACTGAGCACAGGCAGGAGAGCACTTCGCGTGGGCGGGGCAGAGCCCACTGGATTTCCAAAAGCAGCCTCAGGCCAGGGGAGATGGTCTTAGCCACTCTACTGCAGTAGAAGGATAGGTATTAGGTCTTTGGGGTTAATTTTGCTATTGGCTGTCTTTGGAGTGTTAAAAAACAAAATTCAACAGAGTAAACTTGAAAGATCTTATTGGCCTTGTTCATGAAACGGGCAGCATCTCATCTAGCAGACAGAAAAGAGCTCTGAGGAGCCGTACAGAATGAAAGACTTTTATAAGAGGAAGAGAGCAGGAACAAGGAAGTCACACTAGACAAAACCTTGGGTTGGTTATTGCAAGGTCGCTTTCCTTTAGGGGAAAGCAGGGGTCTGTCAGGAGATTACCTGACTTGTGCTGATGATTCCTGATTGACTGGTTTAAGATTCCCTTTCTGGGAGAGCCAAAACTGCAATTAAGTCTCCATTTGGTGACGTGGGGCTTAGCATAAGTGACTCCATTTGGGGCCTGTTGTCTTGTTTTTTACAGGAGGATTCAGTGTTTTCTGACAAAATCCTAAGATACTGTTTTGCGGTTTTTCTTCATTATTTCAAGTCGCTTGCTTTCCTCTTCTATAATAAATGGTGGCTTAGGTTTGTGGGCTTCAGGCTTAATGAAGCCTGAAAAATAAATTTAATGTCACTCAACTTCAGGCATGCTGTCAACATGAGTGTGCCCATCGTTCTGTTCTATGTAGGTGCTGGATTTGGACATCTCTGTTCTTCGGAGAAACATAAAACCCTGTTGAGAAATCTCTTAAAAGAAAGAACATCCTTGATATTTTATTATTTAACAAAAGCCCTTTTGACAAGTAGAGGCACCGAAAGGAAGAGGGTTAAGCGGAGGAGAGCATTGTGAAGCTTGAAAGTTGAATGTTTCTCCAAGACTCTATTTCGCCAGGTCACTGAATATTTAGAAGTCATGCCTGGGTTCTTGCAAGTCACTGTGACCATCAAGGGTGAGTCTGGGTCTTGGCTCTCCCTGGAACCCCAGTGCCTGCCATGGTCTATGCTCAATAAACATTTGTTGACTTGGTCGCTGATAGGAGACCATTAACACTAAGAGATTAGTTAGGATCTAGTTCTAGAAAATTCCAAAAGGTAAAAATATTTTCAAATAATGAAGTCCCTGATCAAAAGGTCCTGAATTTCCTTGTTCCTTACTAATTTGATCAAGCTTCAGGAAGGCAGAGGGGGCAGTTCCCAGGGTGGGATTTGGGGGGAATGTGGGGGAAGACGGCAGATGGCTGGTGCATTTGTCCATGCTGTATACACACATCAAAGCTAGTGTTCTTACACATCCTCTTGCCTGTTTTCAAAAGCTTCACTACCAAGTGTCATTCAACACAACTAAATGGTGAGTAGACTTTGAAAGCGATCCACCACCCGCTGAATGAGATACTAGCTCGTGTTACTTTCCCCTACTTTTATCTGTACATTTTGAGCCCCCAGATAGATGTTGATGTTATTTGATCAGTTGATGAGAATGGGGGCTGTATCTTTACCATCTTGACCCCCCAGTTCCTTAAAGGATGGAAGCGTCAAACACAGACTTTTGCCCCTTAAGATCCAGAGAAGATTGTCCCAAATGCCCCATTCCACACACTTTGGAAAGCCCAGAGCCTTCTCTAAGATTTCTGCAAGTTCCTGGGGGACCTAAGTTCTGAGTTACCTCTTATTCTGACCTTCTCCTTCTGTTAATTAGTTCAGTTTAGGGCTCATCTCACAGTTTCGTATAACCCAAACTCGAGACTCAGCCATTTCCCTATTTCCTACAGATTCACACTGACACATCTTTGTGTGTATGGCAGACTTTATTTTTACTAAAAATTCAGGAAGATGAAGGGATTTGTATCACAGAAAATCAGAAAAGTTAAAAGTAAACATTAGCCATCCTTTATGGCCTCCTTGGTCATATTCTTAAAAACACTCATCAGCCATTTCTGTTGCTCCTCTCCATCTTCTTTCCTTCTTCTTTTCCGTCTCCCTCAGGAGAAACAATAAAACAGCAACACAAAAACCACCACCTCTCCACCCCCTGCCCCCACCTCTCTCCCTCTCTCTGTCTCTCTCTCCCCCCACTCCCATTTTCCAGGCCTCCCTTATGTATTCAAGGACCACACCAAAGTTTTGCAATTACCACTCCTAAGGAAGGGCTCTTCTTAAATTCTAAGACAAATCAACCCCATCCCTAGTTTCTGTCTGGATATTAGTAGGGGAATGTGGTGATGGGTTCATTTTCTAGTTACCCTGATTCCCAGTTTCCTCATCTATAAAATGAGGATATGATAGCACTGGCTTCGTCCAGGTGACATGAGAATGAGTAAGTTAATGCATAAAGTCCTCATTAGCACAGTGCTTGGCACATAATCCACAGATAAATGTTACCTGTTCTTACTTGTTCCCTCTCTTCGTGCCCATCGAGGTCCTGTTCATACATTTAGGCCCAAGTCAAGTGCCAGCACCTTGACTCTGAGCTCTCCCTTCCAATCACTCCCTCCTGGCATCCTTGTGGTGTTGGGTTTACACTTTCCTTCAGGCAAAGAGGAATATGACGAGCCCCTGAATGAGTTTACAATCTGGAGGGAAAGATAGACGTGGGAATATAGAAAGGGAATGATCCAAGGCAGCTAGGGATGCGGTTGAGGAAGGACGAGCAAAGAGGTCAATTAGCCAGCTTCAGGATCTTAAATTCAAAATCAGCAATGTAGTCACGTTGCCAGTGTTGTCAGCCCAGAATCCCATCATGCAGTTCTTCAGTCAATTTTTCATCAGTTGCAGATTTTTACCAAATGCAAATTTAGGGCTTGCCTCTGGTATGTTGTGTTGATTATTTCAACATGTGTGGCTCAGTCAGGGTTCTATCAGGGAAGCAAAATCACTATGAGCTATGGGATAAGGAATTTATTATAGGAAATGGACCTTACACAATTTTGGGAAGAGCTGGGGAAGTAAAGGTCTGGAAAGGGGAGTTGAAGAATCAGAGGAAATCACTAACCAGCCCTGGCTTACAGGGAAATCTGGAGCCCAGGCACGTCCAGCTGCTGGAGTAGGATGGGGTGGGGGGCGTGAGCTGGAGATGAAGTCTAGGGAGGATTGTTGGATCTTCATGACGACAGCTTTGTGTGTTCACAGCACAGCATCTGCCGGCAGGCCTGGGGGTGCTGCTATTGGCAGAACCTGCAGACAGGAAGGAAAGCTGGATGCAGAGCGGGGAAGAGTGAGGGCACACAGAAGCCTGTTGGCACGTCTAGGCTGGCTCTCACTACTTCTCAGCATTGATGACTTTTAGACCATAATGGTGCCTGCTTCATTCCTGCTTCCTAACTCTCTCACAACTTCACTTTTGGCTAACTCAACCCAGAATCATACAGAGAAAAGAATTCTAGGAAACACAATTCCCAGTAGAACAATCCAGCACAACATTTATTATAAATCTCAGGATTCATTGCAAATTGGAAAAATAACTGATTACTAATATCTACTTCTTGGAACAGAGAATGAAAAATATCAAGAGGGAAAAGTTGTAACACCTGGGTTAATGGCAGGGTCAAAATTTTAGAACAGATAGCCCATAATTAGATTCACACATATACATATAATATATGATAGAGATGGTTCTGCAGAACAATGAGGAAAGGAAATCTTCTCAAGTAAATGATGTTGGGCCAATTGGATGTCCAAATGGAATAAATATTAATCTTGACCCCCTATCTCAAAACATATGTAAATATCAACTCTAAGCATGTTATAGATCTAAATGTGAAAGACAAAACAATAAATCTTCTAAAATATAAAATAGAAGACTATCTCCATGATTTTAAGTTAGGTGAGATTTCTTAAACAGAACATGAAAAACACTAATCCCTTTTGGAGAAAATAACAATTTTAAAGTACAGTTGTTGGATGGAGGACAGTTGTCCCTCGTATCTGCAGGGGATTGGTTCCAGGAGCCCTGTGGATACCAAAATCTGTATTTGTATACAGAGGGCTGACTGTATAAATTAATTCATCCACTTTGGAAAACATTTTGATGGTGTTTACTAAAACTGAATATATTCAGACCCTATATTCCAGCAATTTCACTGCTAGATATGTACCTAATATAAATGTATAGGTAGGTATTCCAAAAGATTTATATAAGAATGTTTACAGTTGCTTTATTAATAGTCAAAAGCAGGAAGCAAGCTAAATGTCCACCAGCAGTAAAACAGGTAAACCGTTTGGTGCAGTCACACCGTGGAATACTATACAGCAACGAAAATGAACAAACTACTGCCACATGCAACAACACAGATGAATTTCACAAATATAATTTTGAGCAAAAGAAACCAGACACAACTGAATATATAGTGTATGCCTCTATATAAAGCTCAAAATGGGCAAAACTAATCTATGATGTTAGAAGCCAGGATAGTGGTTTCCCTTATAGTGAAGGTTAATGATGGAGAGGGGTTATGAAGGAGGCTTTGGATATGCTGGGAATATTCTGGTTTTTGATCTGGAAGGTGGTTACAATCTGTGGTAATTCATTAAGCTGCACATGTATGACCTGTGCTTTCTGCATGTATGTTTTCCTTCAATTTTTAAAAAAAGCTTATTTTTAGAAAAGCTTTTAAAATGTCCTGTTTTATCCATCCCCAATTGTCATATCTGGTGGTCTTTTTCTTACTTCTCAACATCTTTTATCCCTCCTACATTATTTCCTACCCTCTTACTCTAAAAATGTTTTCCTTTCATAGTTATTCTTGCGCCTTGGACCCCTAACTTCACTACTCAACAAATATTTCTTGAGTATCCACAATATTTCAAGCACTGAGCCAGGCCTAGAGTTTATGATAGTGAACAAGCTAGCAAAGATTCTGACCTCATAGAACTCCAGCTTCCAGTGGAAAGAGGCTTCTAAACAGGTAATTGCATCATAACTGACTCTTCTTCCCACTTCCCCAAATTTAGGTCTTCCCCAAAGTTCTAGGTTAAAGTCAGCTTCTCAAAATCCGATGTTTGTGGCCATTAATAACCCCATCACTGCCCACATCATCATTATGTAAGACCTGAGCATCAACTTTGACAATTTCCTCCATCCCAAACCCCAAGATCTACCCCATCCTGCCCATTTCTGCTTCTGAAATGTGTGCACCCACTCCCTCTTCTTTCCAGCCCTGTTGTTTCCACCCAAGCTATTGCCTTCTTATTTAGAATTTATTTGCAGACATAGAAGCCATTCAAGCTAGTCTGAGCAGAACTCAGGTTTAGGTGGCTAACAACTTGTTGAAACCCTAAAGAAGACATTAGAAACAGAGCTTCCAGGAGCGACACCCAACTCTTGGAATCCTCCTATCTGTCAAGAATTAGAAAGTGAGTTCTTTCACTACAGAAGTCCTCCAATCAAGAAGCAAGTGACCCTGGCACCACGCTGACTCTGTGTCATCCATGTCAGCAAAATGGATCCTTGTCTAGAAGTCTAGCTACAAAGAAGTGCGTGAGTTGTATCTTCCAGCTTCCCAGCCTTAGTGGTGCTGGTTAGAATGGATGTGAGCATGTGAGTCCTCAACATCTCCCTCCCCTCTCAGCTCCTCTCCCAGTGTCCCTGCACTTCCCCACAATTCCATTCTCTTTATTGCTTCCGGCTCTGATCACATCACTCTGTAGCTCAAGCCTCCAGTGACTCATCCTGTCTACTGTGATCAAGTCCCAACTTGTTTTCCTGGTTTATGTCCTACTCCACTCCTCCAGTTGCCTCTATTCCAGCTGTTCCGCATTCCCCAAACGCTTTCTTCTCTTTCCCACCTCATGCGTTTGTGCATCCTCTATCCTTCCCACCATCCTTTCCCATTAATGTTTGAAACATCCTTCTAGCCCCGTTCCTATGACACTTCCTTTCTACCTTCTACTCTCTTCCCCTTCACCAAAGCGACCTCTCACTCCAGCTCCACAGAGAGCTCCTCCTACCACTTACCTTGGAGACAAAGAGTTGTGGACTGGAATCCTAGCTGTGCCTGGGCACGAGAGATCACCTTGAACTCAGAGCCTCAGTTTCCTGCCCTGTAAAAAGGAGATAATAGTAGTACCTTCTTCATAGGCCTGCTGGAAGGACTGGTTGAGATAAGAACCTAAGCTGCTAGGACATATGCCCTACGGATGACAATTACTGCTGTAGAGCGTTGTCTTGTTTATCTTTCATTGCACCAGTATTTATCAAGCACCCCTCACCCAGGTGCTTGATAAATACTGGTGCAATGAATGGACAATCCAAACCAAGCAGCAATATTGACCTTAGCTAACCTAAGGTCAAACTAATGTGATACTGGGTCCCTCTCTGGTCAGTGTCAGCCCCCTGGGTCATGTCAGTTTAGGGCACGGGTGTGAGCCGATGAAGAGTTTCCACTTGTCTTATCAAGTCAGGAGAAATAAAAGCTAAGCGTCGAAACAAACAGGGAGGGGCACAGCCCCATGGTGTAGGCCACGGCAGGTTAGCAGAGCCTCATGGATAGAAACTGTTTAAGAAAGATTTCCCCCAAAAGCCTTTATTTGGAGGGCTCTCATCTCCATGCTTGGAGAAACCTGAACACAGAAAGGTGGAATGGGGCAGGAGGTCTCAGACCAGGTACATTCCCATCTGAGCCCAGTGGAAGATCATCCTGCAATCTCAGAGGCTGCTGGAGGAGTGAAATTGCTATACTGCACTTTGGAGACCCATTGGGCAGTATTTTATTAAATCAAAGATGCACATACCCTATGGTTCAGCAGTTCTGCTTCTAGGTCTCCACCCTAGAAAGACACTCTCACAAGGAGACTCGTTCAAGGAGATGCATTGCTGCCTTGTTTCTGAGACCAAGAAATTAAAAACAACCTGAGTATCCATCAATGATGAATAAATAAAGTGTGGTGCATTTAAATGTTAAAGTACAAAATAGCAAATGCAAAGGCATGAACTAGATTTTCATATGTCAATATGGATAGATGTCAAAGTATAGTCTTAAGGGAATAAAATAAGTTGCAGACTGATGCATTCAGGATGGTACCATTTAAAATATAAAAGGAATGCTATGTATTGTTCAGGGCTATATTGATGTACAAATTTTGAAGAGTGGGCTAAAGGGATACATGCTAAATTCATCAATGCAGTTACTTTTAGAAAGAGGAATTTGACTGGGAACCAAATTCGACCTCTAATGTTTTTTTCTCTTTTAATTAAAAAAAACCCTTTAAAGCCTTAAGGGAAAAATATTAATAACTGAATTTAGGATGGTGGTTGGGGTATAAGAATACTATTCCATATTACAAAGATTCTTTTTTTCTCAGAAAAGAAAAATATGGCTTATGAGTCTGATTTTGGCTATATGTGTATGTTGTATTGTTCTGGATGGGGAGACATTGGTGAATAACTTTGACCATCGTCCTTCACCAATATTCACTTGCAGGCGACAGAAATTAATCATTGCCATGGCATCTAAATTTTAACAACTTGCTGAGGTTCTTAAACACCTTAAAACTCTTTGACCTTTTGATGAACGCTGTGTGCTCTCGACTCTGGTGGTGAAAATGCACAATTGGCAGGTAATTTCAGGGGTGTTACAGCCCTCGGGTTAAGAGTCTGCACAACTGCAGGATATCCAGAGGTTGACTTTTTTTTAACCTCCACAACATCTAAATTTAAAATGCATGGCAGAGAGACCAGGGAGACTTGTTAGAATATATAAATACAATGTTCTCTTTGCAGAAAGGTTTGTGTATGTGTGGGTATGTGTGAGTGTGTGTAAAAGCTGCTGAAACCCTAAAAAAATAAGCACAGCTTCTCAAGAGCTCTCAGTTTGCCTCCTGAAATGTAATGTCAATAAGTCAGATCATTCTGGGAAACTTGAGACTTAGGAAGCCCAGCTCCTGCCATTGGAAATGCCAGCCAGCATCCCAATCCTCAGAATCAGCTTCCCTCAGCCTGGAGCAGGGAATTTAGAGAAACCGGTTTAGTGTTACAGGACTGTGAAGTCAGTTTTCCCCCCTCAGGGACCATGCGGTGTCCGGCCTGCTGCGCATCCAGCCTCTGTTGCCTCTTGCGGGAAGACCTCAGGGTTTCACCCAACATCCCTGAAGGGACAGAACCTTCCCATTCAGGGCCCACACAGCCTCTTCTTGCCTCTTGACCTCAGGCTTGGGACTAAAATGGCTTTTTAAACTAAACATTTCTTTTTCTGTTTTTTTGATGTGGACCATTTTTAAAGTCTTTATTGAATTTGTTACAATATTGCTTCTGTTTTTTATGCTTTGGTTTTTTGACCATGAGACATGTGGGATCTTAGCTCCTTGACCAGGGATCGAACCCACGCCCCCTGCATTGGAAGGCAAAGTCTTAACCACTGGACCGCCAGGGAAGTCCCCTAAACTAAACATGTCTTAAAACAATCATGTTGGTATTTAGAGTTTTTTCATTTTACTTCTGGCAAAGGAAAAAAAAATAGAGGGAATGTAATTGAAAAATAATTCTGAAAAATTTTCGCTCCACTGCACCTTTTCCAGTGGACGCAAAGGTCTGTTAAGTGGGGTGACAAGCTGCCAGCACCCCGGAGCGCAGAGCTTTCCGTCAGCAGCATTCACATTAGCAACGCTGTGGCCAAAACCCTAGAGGATGCATCAGACATTTAGAGGAAACATAATCTCTTCAAAAGACCCAAAGTCAGATGGAGCCTTAAATATTTTATAGGAAAATATTTGCCAAAAAATGTGACTTGGCGATAAATTACAAGATGGTACTCATTAAGGTTACTTGCTGACAGAGACAGCTGAAATAATGATCCAGGATCCAAATTATTTTGGAGCCATGAAAAAAATCTATCAAAAGTATATATATTCTTGTTCTTTAATTTTGCCAAGACGAAGTGTTTTGGGATTGCGTAAATAAAGCCCTGTTAGCTCAACTCTGAAATTCAAAGAAGTGAAGTGACATGGGAGTGACACACAGAGCCCTCACCCTGCTTATATGCAGACAAGAAGAATAGCCTCCCTACCCCTACAGGAATGCAGTTCTCCTTAAAAACTCCACCTCTGCAGGTAGAGGCAGATCTTTAAGAATTCCTTGCCTGTAGACAAGCCACAGTTCTGGTTCTCAGGGCTGGGAACCTCCTGCAGGAGGTTCTTGTTCAGAAACCCATCTGGGAAATGTACACGGCACTCTGGTGCCAACTCTCTGGGGAAAACATTGATTCCCAACAAACACTCACCCGGAAGTTTTAGGGTCCAGATGGTGGTTGTAACTGTGTGTCTCTACTGCAGAGAGAATATCTGAGTGCCCCTACTGCCCTTGGTGCATTCTTTTTGCTGACAGGCTCCACTCTGCTATCTTGGATGCCATGGTAGATGGCAGTGGCTCCGACCAAGAGCAGTGGTTCTCAAACTTTAGCTTTATAATCACCTGCAGGGCTTATTACAGTATGGACTGTTAGGCCCCATCCCCAGAGTTTCTGATTTAGTGGGTCTGGGGTGGGATCTCAGAATTTGCATTTCTAATGAGTTCCCAGGTTGTGCTGATGCTTCTGGTCCTAGGACGGTACTTTGAGAACCCTGGTCTGTACTTTCTTTTTTTTTTTTAATTTTATTTATTTATTTTATTTTATTTATTTATTAAATTTATTATTTATTATTTATTTATCAAATAAATTTTATTTATTTATTTATTTATTTTTGGCTGCGTCTTTGTTGCTGCACATGGGCTTTCTCTAGTTGCGGCGAGCGGAAGTTACTCTTCATTGTGGTGCGTGGGCTTCTCATTGTGGTGGCTTCTCTTGTTGCGGAGCACGGGCTCTAGGTGCGTGGGCTTCAGTAGTTGTGGCACGTGGGCTCCGTAGTTGTGGCTCACAAGCTGTAGTGCGCAGGCTCAGTAGTTGTGGCTCTCGGGCTTAGTTGCTCTGCGGCATGTGGGATCTTCCTGGACCAGGGCTCAAACCCGTGTCCCCTGCATTGGCAGGCAGATTCCACTGGTCTATACTTTAATCTAAGGTGCTCCTCATTCCTCAGCTTGGGTCAGCCCTCAACACAACCCTACACAAACATCTTGGATGGGAGGGTGTGGTGCAGATATAGTTAGCCAGACACAGGGTCCAAATTTATGTATAAAACAGCCCT
The DNA here is from genome assembly GCF_965194805.1 of Balaenoptera borealis. NCBI lineage: Eukaryota > Metazoa > Chordata > Mammalia > Artiodactyla > Balaenopteridae > Balaenoptera > Balaenoptera borealis. The sequence goes on from NC_138876.1 coordinate 34,047,645, forward strand.
TTTCATTTTACATTCAGCAGAACATTCCAATCCATTCTAGAGGCCACTAAGGGGCAGGGATTCTGGAGCTGCCCCTTCCCACCAGCTTGCCCTTCTTGGGGTTCTCTCACTAAAGAGGGGCTTCACAATGACCCTCAGGCATCCAGGTGGCAGCTCCCTCCCTGTGGAAGAAGAGCCTTTCCCCCTGGACATCCTGCCCCCCCGCCCCTTTCCCACACAGCCCTTCCTTTGGTTCCTTTCTTCTGCTGGGCTGTGCATTGTTCATTTCCACCTTGCTATTTAATGGCTTCAGGACCTGGGGAGTGGGAGATGGAAAAGGGGAGAAGCCTTCTGTCTTGTCTGCCCTCAGGATGTGTTGTGTATAAGGTAATCAGAGCTTTCATACTGCTTGATTAACAATGCCGTGGCTGTGTCCTGTGATATTATGCTAGAAGAGTCTCCCACTGTCCCAGGATACAGGACAGGGTGGGGGGAGGGGCAGTCTTGCTGTTGCACAGTAATGGGTCAGTGTGCTGCTCATCTTCCTGGTAACGCTGCCTTATGCCCCAAAGGGTAGGTTTAATGCTGGGAGTCTCTGCTGTTAGTAGCTGAGATGATTTCAGACAGGGATTTTTGTTACCCTCAGACCGCACCAGGTAGGCAGCAGTTACCCTTACCTATGCCTGGAGGTGGCACACACATGGGACATATTAACCCTGATTAATAAATTCCCTAGCAGTGGTTTCCCAACCTGGCTGTCATCAGAATCACCTGGGAGACTTTTTTTAAAATGTACAGTATTCTAAAAAAATATGTACAACACAGAAAGCAAGAATGTACTTGTTTTCTTAATATATAAAGAGCTCTTACAAACCAATAAGAAAAATATTGATAACCCAATAGCAAAGAAAGGACAAAAGGTATGAATAGGCCGTTTATACACATATAAAAGTTCTAAATACTTATCAACATATGAAAATACAATTGATATCACTCATAATTAAAGTCATGAACATTTAAACTTTGGATACCATTTTCACCTACCAGATTGGCAAATTTAATAGTACAGTTTATTGTCAATAATGTGGAGAAAAGACATTCTCATACATTGTTGGTGGGACTGTATGTTGCAATAACCTCTTTTGAATTGCAGTTTGTCAATATCTATCAAAATGTTACAGGCGTATACCTTTGACACATTGATTTCACTGCTGTGAGTTTAGCATAGTGATGTCTTAAGACATGTATGAAAAAGTATGTACAGGAAGTTCACAGTAGCATTGCTTGTAATGGCAAAACTCAGAGACACCCTAAATGTTTATCAATAAACAGTGGGTAAATAAGTTATGTCATGGCTATCCACTGAAGCTCTCTGCCATTTCGAAAAGGATGATGTCAATCTGTGTTCATGTAACAATCTCCAAGATGTGTTATTAAGTGAAAACAGCAAGAGGCAAGAGTGTTGTAGTGTACTATCATTTCCGTAAAAATATGGGTGATATATACATATGGACATGTATGCATATTCAGAAATATGTATAGATTAGTTTTGAAAGGATTTATAAGAAACTGGCAATAGGTTGCCTTTGGGCAGGAAGACTGATAGACTCTCACTTTTAATATATATATATATATATATATATATATATATATATATATATATATCCCCTTTGCATTGTTTGAATTTGTTTTTACTATGAGTATGTTCTATTTCATTAAATTTTTTTTTTTTTGGCCATGCTGCAAGGCTTGCAGGATCTCAGTTCCCCTACCAGGGATTAAACCCGGGCCACAGCAGTGAAAGTGCTGGATCCTAACCACTAGACCACTAGGGAACTCCCAGTTTCATCTAATTTAAAAAAAAACATATTCATGGGCTCCCTCTCTAGGCCAACTGGATTTACGTCTCCAAGGTTGGGAGGGAGAAATTCATGTTTTAGAAAGACAACTCTACTGGGAGAAATGCCTGGTTCTAGTCTGGGATGGGGAATACACAAGATGGGCTTGAAGCATCTTGTAGTGTCTAAAGTAAAAAAAGTGGGGCATGTCAAAGGGACCCAGGAGCCAATCTGAAAAAGCTTCCAATGGCCAAAGCTGGAAAACTCGAGCAATAAAATAAATAACATAGCGTTGGATTATAACACAGAGTGTAAATATCCATGAACCCATATTGGTATACATAAATGATTAAATAAATAAATGGGGAAAAAGAAACCCATCTCCCTTACAGAAGAATTCCAGGGATTCCAAATAATTTATGTAGATAGTCTCCACTCCAGGAAGGGAAGCTTAATTTCCACCTCTTTCTTGACTTTGGGTTGTGCTTTGGGGGACTCTCTTCCAAAGAGTATAGTGTTGGGGTAGGGGAGTAATTTACAGTGAAGAAAACTGGCAAACACTACCTCCAGGCCAACTAATCAAGATTAGCGTCAATAGTAATAAATCTTGCCCAGAGTATGTACCTTTGATAAAGTGAGATAAGAATATTACTTCACCTCTGTAGTATTCTCCCCTAAAACCCATAACCTTAGTCTAACCATGAGAAAACCATCAGACAAACTCAAATTGAGGAACATTTTACAGGATAACCAGGCCAGCGTTCTTCAGAGATATCAAGGTCATAAACAAAAAAAGGACACTCTAAGAAACTGACACAGACCAGAGAAGACTAAAGAGACATGATGATTAGATGTAATGTGGTATCCTGGGTAGGATCCTGGAACAGGAAAAGGATATTAGTGGAAAAACTAGTGAAATCCCAATAAGTATAGAGTTAATAATTAAAAACAAAACCAGAACTCCACGTGGTTCTTATGTAGCCAGCTTGGCTCCAGGCTGCCATTATATACCTGAGAGTCACTTCAATCAGATGGAAGTTCTCAAACTTTAGAGTGCAGTAGAATTACCCAGGGAGTTTGTTAGCCCTGTAGATCCCACCAATTCTGATTCAGTAGGTCCATGGTGGGCTTGGGGATATGCATTTTTTAAAAACAAAAGCCAAGTTTTTTATTCATATTTTTGCATTTGAAGTATTGTCTGATGACGTCCTTGGGATTCTTTGCATAGTCCTTTACTAAAACCACCCATCTGCAACCAACCTTTCTACAGGGTTTTCCCCATCTCTCAGTATTCCAGAGGCCTACTCATTCCCCTAGCTTCTTATTGTCATGAACCTCAATGACGTTGAGTTTTGTCAGCACAAAGGGCCTCCACCTACTTGACATACATAGGCTCATCACAGTTGGATGTAAGCACTCAAAGATGGGCTTGGCACTAAGACATTGGCACCTTCACAAATTCCGTGTGCTAGGTCATCGTGGAAGAAGGCAGCCTTCAGTACCTCTTGTAAAGCAGTGCTAACACCCATTACACCTCCAGCAGCAATACTATGGTGGTGGGTTATGGAGCCAAATCTTGAATGCCCCTGAGCCCCTACCTCTGCCCAGGGGATGGCAGGGAAATGGGATATGCATTTTAATTATTTTTTATTTTTTTATTGAAGTATAGTTGATTTACAATATTGTGTTAGTTTCAGGTGTACAGCAAAGTGATTCAGTTTTATATATATATATATTTTTTTTTTCAGCTTCTTTTCCATTATAGGTTATTACAAGACATTGAATATAGTTCCCTGTGTTATACAATAAATCCTTGTTGCTTTTCTATTTCATGTATAGTAGTTTGTTAATTTCATACTCCTAATTTATTCCTTTTCCCCTCCCTTTCCCCTTTGGTAACCATAAGTTTGTTTTCTATGTCAGTGAGTCTATTTCTGTTTTGTATATAGATTCATTTGTATTATTTTTTAGATTCTACATATAAGTGATATCATATAACATTTGTCTTTCTCTGTCTAACTTATTTCACTTCGTATGATATTCTCTAGGTCCATCCATGCTGCTGCACATGGCAATGTTTCATTCTTTTTTACTGCCGAGTAATATTCCATTGTATCTATATACCGCATCTTGTTAAACCAGTTATCTGTTGATGGGCGCTTGGGTTGTTTCCATGTCTTGGTATTGTAAATAGTGCTGCTCTGAACATTGGGGTGCATGAATCTTTTCAAATTAGAGTTTTCATCTTTTCCAGATAAATACCCCAGAGTGGGATTGCTGGATCATATTGTAGCTCTATTTTCAGTTTTTAAAGGAACCCCCATACTGTTCTCCATAATGGCTGCACAAATTTACATTCCCATCAGCAGTGTAGGAGGGTTCCCTTTTCTCCATACCCTCTCCAGCATTTATTATTCATAGACTTTTTGATGATAGCCATTCTGACCAGTATGAGGTAATACCTCATTGTGGTTTTGATTTGCATTCTCTAATAATTAGTGATGTTGAGCATCTTTTCATGTGTTTCTTGGCCATCTGTATGTCTTCTTTGTAGAAATGTCTATTTAGGTTTTCTGCCCATTTTTTGATTGGGTTCTTTGGTTTTTTTGATATTGACTTGTATGAGCTGTTTGTGTATTTTGGATGTTAACCCCTTGTCTGTTGCATTGTTTGCAAATATTTTCTCCCAGTCTGTAGATTGCCTTTTCATTTTGTGGATGGTTTCCTTTGCTGTGCAAAAACTTTTAAGTTTGATTAGGTCCCATTTGTTTATTTTTGCTTTTATTTCTTTTGCCTTGGGAGACTGATCTAAGAAAATATTGCTAAGATTATGTCCGAGAATGTTTTGCCTTGTTTTCTTCTAGGATTTATGGTGTTATATCTTATATTTAGGTCTTTAAACCATTTGGAGTTTGTTTTTATATATGGTATGAGGGGTATGAGGGGGTGTTCTAATTTTATTGATTTACATGTAGCTGTCCAGCTTTCCCAACACCACCTGTTGAAGAGACTATCTTTTCTCCATTGTATATTCTTGCCTCCTTTGTTGTAGATTAATTGACCATAGATGTGTGGGTTTATTTCTGGGCTAGGGATGTGCATTTTAATAAGTGCTGCAAGGGCTTCTCAAATGCCACATTTTGGACACACTGCACTGGAAACCAAAAATCTGATATTCTATTCATGATTGCTATGTCTATCAAAAAGTTGTGAGTTCAGTTGGAACAAAAATCTGAAGATAGATCATGAACTTCCATTCATTATGTAACATCTCCAGTCTATTTGGGGCACTCAATGAGTTTCCTAATAGAATTCTTACCACCATTTGACATGGGATAAGTGTTAAGTGAACAAATAATGAAAATAAAGAATTAATAGGAAACCTCCTGACACATCATCCCTTCTGGTCGTCCTGATCTATTATAACCAGAAGAGTTTATTTCCTATGGCACTTAAGTCTCATTTAAGGCATATTCTTTTATTTTTTGATGCAGGCACAATGTCAACCATGAATTTGTTTGCAGAATTAGAGCCTGATGAATATCTTATACTTCTTCCAAAGGCATCCTGTGCACTCTTTCTTCAGGTTCTCCCTGCCCATAGTTTCCTCTCCTTGGGATTGTTCCTTGTTCCAAACCAATCCACAGCTCTCTCCAACCTCCCCGTCCCCCGCCAACACATTCCTAGTTAATTCCTACTCAAGTCTGAGCTTAAAGATCATTTCCTCATCCAGCCTCCCGCACTGGTAAGGACCCCTCCAACGTGCTCCCAGAACACATAGTCTTTCCAGCAGTACCACCATTACTTAAAAGGAAAATAAGCCTAGAATTCCTTTCTTAGTGCTTTGTTATTTTTTTTTAATCTGTTGTGTTTTCGCAAGTAAGTGCCAATGCTGTCCAGTAGAACTTTCTATGATAGTGGAAATGTTCTTTACTTGTGCTCGTGTTTCAATCCAAGAAATCTGTGCCTCTTGACACAGAATAATTCATTGCTTCATTATAACTTACCTTTTCTGTTAGGTTGTGTATTTCCTCATATTTCCATCCATCTGGCTAAGGGAGCAGGAAAGGTTAGAGGAAACTCTCACACAGGAGGTGATATTGGAGAAGGTCGAGAGCAGTGAAGAAGGGTTTCCCTGCAGAACAACAGAGACAGGTCCCGTAGGCAGATGGAACACCATGGACAAAAGTTCAGAAGCATGAAACAGCAGGGCAAAGTATAGGAGGTCTCACAGTCAAAGACAATTAATGTCTAAGGAGGACATAAAGGGAACGCAACACAAACATTTCATATAAGATATGGAAAAAATTGATTAGAATTTGATCTTGGAAAGTGAAAAGAAAAATTATAAAATTAATCTATATTGTTATTTATATGTAACAAAAGTTAGGTAGTAATTGTAAGTCTTCCCTAATTTTTGGAATAGAAAACAAAGTGAGTGTTGATTTAGGGTTTGGGAATCTACTTTTTAAAAAATGTGTCTGGTAGCACATTTGACAAATAGGTTGAAGCCCTTCATTCTTCTCAGCTGCCTCCCTTAATCTATAATTTTCAAATATTCCTCTTTTGAAGATCCTATTAATGTCCATTTTTTCCTCTTTAATTGTTAACTTGTCTAATTTTGCAAGACTCTTTATCAGTGTTTGCCTGTGATTCTAACATTTCTTCAACATCATCTCCATCAGTTTCATGAAACCCTGCATTAATTAGGGTTATTCATATTATGATGATTTTTGTGTCCCAAACTAACCAGACACATTTGGATAATGATTACCAGGTTAAGAAGAACCTCCTATAGTTCAGTATGGCTGGAGTGTTGGGTTTGGGCCAGGGAGCAGTGGGAAAACCCTGACATTTACCAGCTTCAACAAGTAAGTCTGACTTTCTGACCTTCAGATTTCTCATTTACCTTGAGGCAGCTGTTGCAAGAGTTCAGTAAGACTGCACAAATGGAAACACCAAACACTGTGCCAGGAACATGACTGTCCCTCAGCAAATACTCATGGTCTTCCTCTGCGATGCTTTGGATATCCCATATTACATTTGATTGATTGATTGATTTGTGCACAGATCAGATTTCTGTCTTGTCACTGAGTCAGATAAGCACAAAACCTGATAGATGAACTTGTGTGCTGCAGAGGAACAAGGAAACATTTGTCAATTTTTAAGACAGGGCTTCCCTAAAAGCTAGTTTTCCACTGAATAGAGAGATAAAGCAGAACAGGAATGTGAGATATTAAATATGCTGAGGATGATATCTCTGAGACTATACAGAGCTCACATTTGCAAGACATGCAAAGATTTTTTATTCTAGGGCCGAGGGATTCTGGAATCCAGCCCTTCCTACTTGTCATTCATTCTAGAGAAATAAATAAATTAGGCAGTGAAACAGGAGAATCAGCGTGCCTCAGTGCAATCTTAAAATTGAATTTATAAATAAAAATTAGAAGATGGAGCACATCCTGGGCTCTTCTGAGGAATTATTGACAAATGTGGGACTCTCCTGACAGCTGATCTGAAACGCAGTATTTCTGTCTATTCTTAAAATAATTTTTGAATCCATATTTTAATGTATTTGTTTTAGAATGTTTTATTTCCCTCAAGAACAAAGGGATTCTTTGGAAAGAATGATATGCAAAAATTAGCCGAGTGGTTTGCAACCATTTACAGTGGAAATTTATATGCAGTGGTGGTGGTCTAAACTGTAATCTTTACTTTATCATACAATTCCCATTACTTTGGAGATACCTTAGAGGCTGAATCTCATGGGACAGTTAAAGAGCAAGGCTTTGATTTTCTAATGAGAAACTGAAAACAATAATGAGGTTTGTTATCAGATTAGAATCGTAAACTCATGAACAAAGAAAGAAACAAATTTGAGATTTTAATCTTTGTGTTCCATGTTCCAACCACATTATAATAGTATCTCAAGGGAAATTTCTCCTAATTCCTTTGAGGTAATATTTGCAGCTATTTTCCTGGTGTGGGTTAATTTCATGGAAACAAATCTCAAGGATGAATGATCATGTCTAAAGGAGAAAAATGCTGATAGGCTGTGTCTTAATCATACACATCTTTCTTGGGAAATGTTTAACCAAGAATTGAACATGTAAGCATTAAAGGAAATTTAAGGAAACTATTGATTTAAGAAAATTTGTTTTGGAAGAACAAGACTAGATACAGGGCACAGAGAAAATCTAAGCTTCCCAGCACAAATGTCAGAAAAGATCTACTTATCCTCTGTTGCTAGCCATTTCTAATCTCCCCCACGGAAGACTGTTCTTTTAGGTTAATTTTCTTAATATATAAATAAACTTGAATAAATCAGTAGGAGAAAGCTCAACAACCCAACAGAGGACATGAATAGGCAGTTCATAAAGAAAGACACATAAATGGCTTTTAAACATGAAAAATGCTTTAGGCAATTATTAAGTCAAATTAAAAATAGAAAGTTATATAAAAAATGCAGTTTTAGTTCACAGCTTGGCTCAGCAACAAATAATATTTACATAGAAATAATAACCTAAATGTTGAACCTAATATACCTGTAAGTAGGTAATTGAACAAGAGGAACTTGGACGGTTCCAGCTGCAAAATTCTGTTATCTCACTTTTTCAGCCCCATGGCTGAACTATCAGACAATTTCTATCATGTTTCTACGTACTTTTAGGTTATTAATGAATAGTCTCCATTTTTTTTCGGGTTATCCAAAGCTCTTATATCAGAACACCAAGCTCTTATCCCACAGCTCTCCCACAGCTTGGGCCTGACACAGGCTTAAAGTTTGCAGTGGGCAAGAAGTATGGGCAGGGTTGCCAAATAAAATACAGAACGCCCAGCTAAATGTCAGTTCCAGAAAGCAACAAATGCTTTTCGTAGAATTACGTCCCAAATAGTGCATAGGAGGTACTTATACTAAAGAAAAGCATTTTTATCTAAAATTCAAACTTAACTGGGCTTCCTGTACTTTTATCTGCTAAATCTGGCAACCCTAAGTAGAAGGTCAATGTCACTTTATTCCTTCTTGCTCAGTGTGCTGCCTCTGGCTCCTCTAGGGTCAGATGAAGACACAGAAGGAGGAGAACGAAGAGGAAGAAAAGCTCTTGGCCTGCAGAGTTGTCATCTGCCATGAGTGCCCTCTTCGTATGTATCAGTAATATGTCCAAGGTTGATTCATGAGAGACCCTTCATCACTGGGATGTTTTTGCTGTACTGTCCTTGACCTAGAAGATGCCTCATTTGGCTGGCCACTGACAGCTGTCCACTCAGCACCTGGCTCCTGCCTGTCCACTCTTTGCTGGGGTCATTTTTCATCCTTCCAGATGGTACTGTTGTGTTGGGAACTTTTGAAAGCAACCTACTGGCACCTCTCTTCCACAGAATCCAGCCTGGCCCATGGAAAACCAGATCTTTGCCCCACCAATCCCTGGAAATGCTGGCCAACCTTGACTCTTTGTCCTGCTACCAGGCAGGCTGCTCCAGCCAGCTTCTGGCTTCAGACTTTTTTTCCAGGTGTTAGTCAGTCACCAAGTATGTGACTGTCCCTGCGAACTATCAGTCTCTCTGAGGATCCTCTTGAAGTCCCCCTCACTCAATTCAGGATGAGTGTAGGGTGTCTTCCTCCCCTCTAGCACTAGGGATGGGGTGGGAAACACAACACTCTGCTAACTCTCTCCAAAGCAATGCCCAACACAGGCTCCTTCAGCTCCCTGGCTAGTTCTGGAGACTGGAGGTAGTTAGTAGCGAAGGCTGGAAGAATCACTTTGGGGCCACCTGATTCGCAAGCCCTGCATGGATTTCTAGAATCTCTATTTACAATGTGGGGTTGTTTTGTACCTATTGTTTTTAGCTTTGGAGTCTCAATTGGATTTCAGAGACTTAAGACATCTATTTTAACAGTCTATTACACAACTAAAAATGGTTATATAATTAAATTGTGAAGACAAGAGGGAAAGTCTGTGTGTGTATGTGTGTGTGTATGTGTAGAGGGCAAGGGGTTGTCATAAACCAAAATCCTCACTGAGCATAACAGGAAGGCAGACGAGTGTGTCTAAAACTGATAGACCAAGAAGTAACAGTATAAGCACACTGCTTAGAAATATGGAGATAAATACCAGAAAGAAGATCCAAGTAATTGAAAATGCTTGCCTCTGGGGAGTGGGACTGGGGGTTTGAAAATAAGTGAAGACAAAATACTGCTATTTTTCATTATATGCCTTTTAGTACTATTTTTTTTTAATTTTTAAGAAATATTTATTTATTTATTTATTTATTGTCTGCGTTGGGTCTTCGTTGCTGTGCGTGGGCTTTCTGTAGTTGCTGCGAGCGGGGACTACTCTTCGTTGCAGTGTGCGGTCTTCTCATTGTGGTGGCTTCTCTCGTTGTGGAGCACGGGCTCTAGGTACACGGGCTTCAGTAGTTGTGGCACATGGGCTCAGTAGTTGTGGCTCGCGGGCTCTAGAGCGCAGGCTCAGTAGTTGTGGTGCACGGGCTTAGTTGCTCTGCAGCATGTGGGATCTTCCTGGACCAGGGTTCGAACCTGTGTCCCCTGCATTGGCAGGCGGATTCTTAACCACTGTACCACGAGGGAAGTCCCAGTACTATTTTTTTAAACAAATGTATTACTTTGATAATAGTAAGAAATATTTAAACAATACATTTTGCATAAACCACAAAAATTATGCAGTCCTTTAAAAGAATGAGGCAGATCTACATGATAATGCTAGCTAACACTTATATAGTATTTGAGGAGTATTGGACATAGTCTAAATTCTGGGTGTATGTGTATTTGTTTGCTAGAGCTGCTGTAACAAAGTACCACAAACTAGGTAGCTTAGAACAACAGATATTTATTGTCTGCAGGCCAGAAGTCAGAAGTCAAGGAGTTGGCAGGTCCATGCTCCCACTGAAACCTGTAGAGGAGGATGCCTCCTTGCCTCTGCCAGCTTCTGGTAGTCCCAGATGTTCCTTGGCTTCTGGCAGTATAACTTCCTTCTTCACATGGTATTCTCCCTATGTGCATGTCTGTGTCTGTGTCCAAATTTCCCCTTTTTATAAAAACACTAGTCATATTAGATTAGGGTCCATCCTAATGACCTCAATTTAATTTGATTACCTCTGTAAATACCCTATTTCCAAGTAAGGTCACTGGATACTGAGGGGTAGGACTTCAACTATCTTTTTGGGGGAACACAATTCAACCCATAGCACCATGTGAGGACCCAGTGAGGTGGGGACCATTATTAGTACCACTTTGCAGATGAGGAAACCAGAGCACAGAGAGATTAGGTAATTTGGTCAAGAATACATGGCTAATTAATGGTGGTACTGGAATTTAAACCCAGGAGATCTGGCTTCCAAATCCTGTGCCTTTAGCCACTAGACCACACTCTCTCTCTTACACTAGGTGTACAAAGCAAGGCGAGAGTAAAGCATAGAGTATGCTGTCATTTGTGTGAAAAAAAATTGGGGATGATTATTACATACATGCTTACAAATACACAGTACATTTTTGGAAGAATGCCCAAGAAACTGACAATAGTGTCACCTCTGAGGAGGAGAATTTGGGGACAGGGAAGTGAATCTTTTCTTTAATATGTGTTCTTTTAAAACTTTGAAGTTTGCTGGGACTTATTTGTTTGTTTACCATATGTAGGAATTAATTTAAAATATTTCAATTAATGCACCCAATATAGGAACACTCAAATACATAAAACAAATACTAACAGACATAAAGGGAGAAATTGATGGGAATACAGTAATAGTAGGAGACTTTAACACCCCACTCACAGTAATGGACAGATTTTCCAGACATAAAATCAATAAGGCAACAGAGATCCTAAATGATACAATAGAGCAGTTAGACTTAATTGATATTTTTAGGATGTTACGTCCAAAAACACAGAATACACATTCTTTTTAAGCACACATGGAACATTCTCTAGGATTGGCCACATACTGGGACACAAAACAAGCCCCAACAAATTTAAGAGGACAGAAATTATTTCAAATATCTTTTCTGACCACAGTGGCATGAAACTAGAAATCAACCACAGAAAGAGAAATGAGAAAAAAACAATTACATGGAGACTAAACAACATGCTACTAAAAAACCAATAGGTCAATGACGAAATCAAAGAGGAAATTTAAAAATACCTTGAGAAAAATGACAATGAAAACACAAACAAAAATCTATGGGATGCAGCAAAAGCAGTCTTTAAAGGGAAGTTCGTAATGATAAAATATTTTAATTAAAAATGAAAGCGAGAGGAATGTCCTTTCACTAATGCCATCCCCCCAGGTTACAGGGGCTACTTGGATAATATGCTATGGAAATGTGTAAGGAATCTTTTGAGGGGAAAATGATCTAAGCGTTGGTTCCCAGACAGCTTCTTTAAGAAAGACAATTGCTTTGAAAGACTTTTTTGGTGGCTATATAACTTTGGATAGAACTTTAGATAGTGGAATATTATGTAGCCATAACACTTTACCTTTTCATGTAGAATTTAATGATCATGGGAAATATAGTTATAAAATATTAAGTGAACTTGTGTAGATAGATATTTGGCTCTCTTTAAAAGCAATGCTTGGGCTTCCCTGGTGGCGCAGTGGTTGAGAGTCTGCCTGCCAATGCAGGGGACATGGGTTCGAGCCCTGGCCTGGGAAGATCCCACATGCCGCGGAGCAACTGGGCCCGTGGGCCACAACTACTGAGCCTGCGCGTCTGGAGCCTGTGCTCCGCAACAAGAGAGGCCGCGACAGTGAGAGGCCTGCGCACCGCGATGAAGAGTGGCCCCCGCTTGCCGCAACTAGAGAAAGCCCTCGCACAGCAACGAAGACCCAACACAGCCAAAAATAAATAAATAATTAAAAAAAAAAAAAAAAAAAGCAATGCTGAATAGAAAAAGCTAGAAGGAAATAGACCTAAATATTAACCATGATTATTTTGTGTGAGAGTGAAAGAATTATGGGTGATGTTTATTTTCTTTTTTGCACTTTTTCTTATTTCATTTATGTTCTAAGATAGAATTTAAAACATTTCTTAAAATGTGCTAGAAGTGTTTCCGGTGAGCTAGATCCATTCCCACATGGACCGACACTGCTTCCCCTGAAGAGATTCCAGTGGCAAGATGAGTGTGTGTGCCCTAGAGATTTCTCTCCTTCACAGTCAGCTTGGGAATCCATTTTCACATGTAAGCACTCCTGCCCTTAAACTACCACTTTCCTAACTTGATTCCCCAGCAAGATTTTTTTAAAGGAGAATGAGAGGTATGGGGGTGGTCTGCAAGGTATCAGCTGTCATCCTTGGAACTCTATTAGGATTGTTCCCTTTCAACTGCCTGCAGGATGTAACTTTGTCCTGCAGGCCCAGCCTCCTGCAGGCCCAGCTGACCAACAGCAGCTGTCACTTAAGGCTACTCACGTTGTACACTGTACAACTCAAGGGTGTCATTCACATGAATTGATGTGAGTAGTGTCTCCTAGTGAGGTGTGTGGGAACAGCCCTCATCATAAGACTTATCTGGTTTCCTGGAGAGGTTTGGACTTCTTCCCTCCCTAGCCCATCACTTATCAGCAGCCTGCTATAATAACAACCCAGTGACAGCTCTCAGCTCAGCTTCCCCACTGAGGTTATGTGTCTGCACGTTGGGCTTTCCTCGTGCCAGCTGGCACATGACTCAGACATCATTAAACCATCCTCAGCCCAGAGCCCGGCTAATTCTCTGGAGAGCTGGGGGTCAGGCCTTCAGGTCCGAGTCAGTGGCCAGCAGTACTTTTTGGCTTGCATTCTAGAAAGGATTTTTGTGGCATTCTCAAGGATGACTACGTTAAACATCAGATGAAAATAAAACCTGCTATGAAGTAAGGCAAGAGTCCTTCAGGGACTGGAAAATCTCTGATCTCAAGTGCTTTCTTCTGATTGGGCTGGGAGGCTCCCCTCAGCTCTGATCATTCTAATAACCAGAGAGATTTACGTAACACTTAGACATCTACAAAGGGCTGCTGACGTCTAGGTCACATAATATAGTGGAAAAAGTAAATTACAGAAAAGTATTGTGTGCTTGATCCCATTTATGTTATGATAATCATAAATCAATATGATCCTAAATAGATAAAGAGATATTTGGAGGAAGTTCACTTAAAAATGATCAGTGGTTATCTCTAGGTAGCAGAATTTGGTGTAGTTTTTTACTTTTTAAATTGTAATTCTCAGTCTTATAAGAACTTTTTTTTTAAACTGTAAACATGCATCATTTTTATAGACTAAAACCAGAAAAATCATTTTTCTAAAGAGCAGTTACACACATCTCTTTTGACATGAGTATAACCTTAGGCAAATTAGCTAGCTTCTCTGTGCCACAGTTTCCTTCATTATAAAATGGAGATAATGATAGTTCCTACCTCATGAGACTGTGAGGATGGAATGTGTTAATGTATGAAAGTACTTAGAAAAGTGCTCAAAACATTGAAATGCTCAATGTTATTATTTGGTGGTAGGGGTGGTTGGTATTCATTTTATTATTATTATTCCACATTATGCAGTGACATCAGCAGGGTGGGAATTACCCAGAACAAAAAGCCAAATTATTTCTACAAGGCTGTGATACAGATTAGTGATAGTTGAAAAGAAAGACATCATTGTACTGACACATTTCCACTGAGAGCCAAATGGTTTGTACAACTGACAATTAGTTTGCTAGTAAAACTAAGTGTCAGGGAGTAAAAAGGCTTCGGTCAGGTAATCTTCTAGGAGACAACTTTCCAGGAAAAAATGTAGTGATTTTTAGGTTGATGAACTTCAAAGAAATGTATGAAGGTCCTAATGAGACAAGAACTTCTGTATGAAATGCCTTTACAACACAGGCTACCTGCAGCTACACAATCTGTTTCATCAACACAGAACCTTCAGTAAGAATCTGGGAAGGATGGTGAAGTGATGCTGTGTATATTAACCCCTTGGGTTTTTATTTGCAGTGGGGGGTCTCTGCCTGGCATGTGTATGTTATGAAAGGCCCAGGAAGTTATGGTTTGTAAATGTGCACAGGTCAGGGCACCAGGCTGTCTACGTCGTTGAATGCCTGGAGCCTAACCCTGAAATACTTGCTGTGAAGCTCTCCCTAAGTCAGTTCCTGGCTCAGATGCCTCTGGCTTTAGCCTTCTGGTGATGGGGACACCTAGACTTGAATCCCTCATCCAGGCTCTTTCATCTGATGACCACTGATAGAGGATGTGGCAGCAAAGGTATGTCATCATTCAAGCTGATCTGAGCCAGGAACCCAGGTGAAGAAACCAGTGTGTGTCCTAATCATCGCCAATAATAAACCAAACAAAGCTGCCTGCCAATTAAGGATATACCACAACAGAAATCCATTATCATTCCACTTAGAGGAATCCTGTGCTTAAAATTCCACAGTAAATGTAAGCACTTTTTACTAGCCATGTCACGGCTGAAAAGAGGAATTCTTGTGAGGAGCATAAATAGATAATGTTTATGAACCCAGCCACAAGAAGGGCGTTCATACATCTTTCTGGTAGATGAATTGCTTTGTCACCCAATGTTACCCCATGACAAAAGTAAGACATCAGAACCATGGGTGGAAAATAGACAAATACAAAAAAAAAAAAAAATAGACAAATACAGACTCTTCAAAAGGGGGGATACAAAATTATCTTTGTATGCATATGTTAGTTCTTATAAAACAGAAACTAAATACAAATATTTTGAAGTAGCACTTAGCTTAGTGACCTGCATGTGTGTTATTTTGTTTATTTACAACATACTGAGGATAGAAGTGATTACTTAGGAAATAATTTGGAGCCTGGTCTAATGTAGACCATGGCAAAAAGCCCCAAGCCTCCACCTCCATAGCAGTACAGAAATTATTTTGACCTTGAAGGGTTTTAGAGCAGTTATACCAGTGACCACCTGGGTCAATAAAAGAAAAACCTTTATTGATTTGAGCCACACAGCTTCTTGGAGTGGATTCCAAGATGAACAATTTGCAAATATTTGCTTGTCAGTATTTGTAGGCTACTGAGCTGAATCCCAAGAGTTTGGAATAAGATGGTCCTCTGAGAGCTAAACTATAATATCAAAACATAATGGGTTGAAGTAGAAATATTCAAAATCACCTTAAAGAAAGAGATTGCTACCCAGGCAGGGCTTTGCTACCATAGAAAAAGCATAGAGGGAAATGCGAACAGTGTCCAGCCAAAGGGCACTGCCTAGGGGTACAGAAATCTTAGCCAAAAGGTTTTGAATCATGACTTTTTTTTTTTTTTTTTTTGCCTGGAAAGGACATTCCCCAGTAGGGATAGAAGCAGAAGATTATCACCAAGTGAGTATAAATGTTCAGATTCCTAGATCAAAACCTCCCTAATGTGAGCAGGATGTATTATGCTATGTGTTCCTGATAGCATGAAACATTCAATTAATCCCACTCCTCCTGTTCTTATTGCACGTTTATAATCAATCTCTTGCTTACTCTGGCTTCCGAGGTCAGTGTCTCTACGAAGAAATTTTGTATGGAGAATGTGGATGTCATGTATTCCCATCATGACAATTATTTTTGATATTGTGAGTGAATTTACTTGCTATTCAGTTTATGATTTGGCTTCCCACACAAGTTGACTACAGGGAGAAAATGGGCTGCCCATGCCCACTTAAGTGTTCCAGTCTACAGTCTCCACCATGTTTTGATTTTGTAGCTTAAGTCACAGTGGGCACCTTCATTTCCTGGTTCTTAGAGAATAGCATCTTTGTAGCCTCGAAACATTGATGAAAGCACGTTTGGAACATGCTTTTTAGTCAATCAACACATTGGTGTTTTGGTTTTATATCTAATCTCATATACCTGGTTAAGGTGAGTGTAACAGACAAAACTAGGTTTCCAAGCCCGTAAGACCAAGGACCACCCAGCAGACCATGGAAAATTGCCAAAGGTAACAGGTGTCACCTGAGGCCTCCTGAGAAAGAGTCTGATTGCCTTCCCTGGAAGGGGACACCCACTTGTTTCTGGTGGGGGGAGGGAGGAGGGCAGATCATGCCCGTCATTTTTTTCCTGTGTAAATCTTGGTCCTTATATAAATGAGCTTACTGGTCTTATGGGATTACTTGAGACAAACTAGTAAAGAGTTGAGAGATATCTACTCAAAACAGTGAATTTGGCTTTGAATAATTGACCTGAAACTGTTCTTTTTGGCAGTAATTAGCCATTAGGACCAAATGCCTGTTAAGGCCACTCTTGGATCATGATAAGTCCACATGTGTAGTCTGCATATAAGAGAATGTGTGTCTTTCTTTCTGCGTAACAGGAAGTTATGCATCCAGCTGACCCAAAAGGAGTAAACATATTATTATCTAGGTCTAAAGGAGGAGAGGCCAAAACAAATTTCAGTTTTATCCTATCAGAGATTATTAACTGATCTTTCAACTTAGTCTGGACACAACTGAGGTCCATAAAGTCACAGCCCAAGGAAAAGCCTATAAGAACCACAATTTATATTGTTATGGACAGATTTTTCTTCAAGGTAGCAAAGAATCTAATAGTGGCTTATAGTGGAATAGTTACACCTAAACCCATGGCTCCTCATGTTATGTACTGGCCTGAAAAACCCAGACTTACATTTTATAAAGTAAAAACTGGTCACCTTTTGCCTGGAACATCTAACAAATTAATAGATCTGTAATCAAGCAAAGAAAAGAATTTTCCATTAAAAAAAAATATTTATTTATTTAATTTATTTTTTTGGCTGCATCAGGTCTTAGTTGCCGCACACAAGATCTTCGTTGCAGCATGCAGGATCTTTCATTGCAGCATGCAGGCTCTTCGTTGCGGTGCACAGGCTTCTCTAGTTGCGGTTCGCGGGCTTCTCTAGTTGCGGTTGTTTGGGCTCTTGCTGTGGGAGAGCCAGAGAGCGCGGGATCAGTAGTTTCCACCCGCCGTCTTAGTTGCCCCGCGGCATGTGAGACCTTAGTTCCCTGACCAGGGATCGAACCCGCGTCCCCTGCATTGGAAGGCCGATTCTTAACCCCTGGACCACCAGGGAAGTCCTGAGTTTTCCATTTTTTTTTTAAATTAAACTTTTTGTTTTGAGACAGCTGTAGATTTATATGCAGTTTTAAGAAATAATATAGAGAGATCCTGTGTCCCTTTCCCCAGTTTCTCCCAACAGTAACGTGTTGTAAAAGTATAGTGAAAGATCACAACCTGGATATTGACATTGATAAGTGAAGAAGCCTTTTCATAGCCACACCCACTTCCCTCCCACTCCCATCACCCCTTAATTCCTGGCAATCAGTAATCTATTCTTCATTTCTGTAATTTTGTTATTTCAGGAATGTTATGTAAATGGAGTCATACAGCATGTAACCTTTGGGGATTGGCTTTTTTCACGCAACATAATCCTCTGCAGAGTCATCCAAGTTGTTGCATCTATCAATTGTTGGTTCCTTTTTATTGCTGGGTAGTATTCCATGGTATGGATGTATGGATGTATCACACTTTGCTGAACTATTTACCGGTTCAAGAAGAAATGGGTTGGGACTTCCCTGGTGGCGCAGTGGTTAAGAATCCGCCTGCCAATGCAGGGGACGTGGGTTCGAGCCCTGGTCCGGGAAGATCCCACATGCCGCGGAGCAACTAAGCCTGTGTGCCACAACTACTGAGCCTGTGCTCTAGAACCCTCATGCCACACAACTGAGCCCGCATACCACAATTATTGAAGTCCTCACACCTAGAGCCCGTGCTCTACAACAAAGAGAAGCCACCACAATGAGAAGCCCACGCACTGCAACGAGGAGTAGCCCCCGCTTGCTGCAACTAGAGAAAGCCCACATGCAGCAATGAAGACCCAACACAGCCAAAAATAAATAAAATAAAATAAATAAATTTATTAAAAAAAAGGAAAAAGGACAAATGGGCTGTTTCCAATTTTGGGCTGTTATGAATAAAGCTGGTAAAAATATTTGTTTGTAGGGTTTTGTATGAACATAAGTTTTCATTTCTCTTGGGTAGATGCCCAGGAGTGTAATTGCTGGGTCATATGGTAGTTGCATGTTTAGTTTTTTAATAAACTGCCAAACCGTTTTGTAGAGTGGCTGTACCATTTTGCATTCCCAACAGCAATGACCTAGTTTCTTCACATCTTTGCCAACATTTGGTATAGTCACTATTTCTTATTAGACATTTTGATAGGTATTAGTGATATGTCTTTGTGGTTTTAATTTGCATTTCTCTGATGGATAATGATGTTGAACATCTTTTCAGATAATTTTTTGCCATTTGTATATCTTCTTGAATGAAATGTCTCTTCATATCTTTAGCCCTTTTTCTAGTTGGTTTGTTTGGTTTTCTTTACTATTGTGTTTTGAGAATTCTTTATATGTTCTACATCCTGGTCCTTTGTCAGATACGTGGTTTGCAAATATTTTCCCCTAGTCTGTAGCTTATCTTTTCATCCTCTTATTATTTCACAGAACAAAATGTTTAATTTTGATAAAATCCAATTATTAATTTTCCCTTGTATGGATCTTGGTTTCGCTGTCAAGACTGAATACTCTTATCTAGTTTTAGATTCTGAAGGTTATCTCATATTTTCATTCTAAAAGTTTTATAGTTTTACATTTTATGTTTAAGTCTGTGATCCATTTTGAGTAATTTTTTTGTATAAGGTGTGACATTTAAGTTGAGGCCTATTTTTTGGCCTATGATGTCCAATCAGTCTCATACCATTCGCTTAAAATCTTTCTTCCATCGAATTCCTTTTCCATCTTTGTCAAAATCAGTTGGGCATATTTGTGTGGTACTATTTGTTGGTTCTCTAGACTGTCCCATTTATCTAAATCCATTCCTCCACAGGCCACACAGATTTGATTACTGTTGTTATACAGTAAGTCTTAAAGTTGGGTAGACTGAGTTTCCCACTTGATGCTTCTTATCAAAATTACTTTAGCTATTTTAGTTCCTCTGTTTTTCTACATAAGTTTTATAATAACATAATAAAATCTACAAAATCTATCTGGGATTTTGATTGGAATTGCATTAAACCTATGTGTCAATTTGCTGAGAATTGATATCTTTAATAAATTGAGTCTTCCAATCCAAGAACACAGAATGTCTCCATTTATTAGATCTTCTTTGATTTCTTTCATTAGCATTTTTAGTTTTCAGCATTCAAGTCCTGTACATGTTTTATCTGATTTATACCTAAGAATTTCATGTTTTGAGTGATTTTAAATGGTATTATATTTTTAAATTTTGGTGTTCACAAGTTCATTGCTGGTATATAGAAATACAATTGTTTTTTAAAATTTATTTATTTTATTTATTTTATTTTTGGCTGTGTTGGGTCTTTGTTGCTGCAGATGGGCTTTTTCTAGTTGCGGCGAGCAGGGGCAACTCTTCGTCGCAGTGCGCGGGCTTCTCATTGTGGAGGCTTCTCTTGTTGCGGAGCACGGGCTCTAGGCACGCGGGCTTCAGTAGTTGTGGCGTGTGGGCTCAATAGTTGTGGCTCACGGGCTCTAGAGCGCAGGCTCAGTAGTTGTGGCACACGGGCCCAGCCGCTCCGCGGCATGTGGGATCCTCCCAGACCAGGGTTCGAGCCTGTGTCCCCTGCGTTGGCAGGCAGACTCTCAACCGCTGCGCCACCAGGGAAGCCTCAACGCAGTTGATTTTTATATGTTTATTTTGCGTCTGGCAATCTTCATGCACTCATTTCTAGGAGTTTTTTTGGGATGAAGGGATAAATCCTTCAGGATTTTCTATATAGATGATTATGTTATCTACAGATAGTTTTGTTTCTTCCTTTCAATCTGTATGCCTTTTATTTCCTTTACTAGCATTATCACATTGGCTAGAACTTCCAGCATTATGTTAAATAAAAGTGGTGAAATTAGGTATCTTTGCCTTCTTCCTTATCTTAAGGTGAAAGCATTCAGTCTTTTACCATTAAGTATGTTAGCTGTAGGTATTTTGTTGATGTTTTTTGTAAGTTTGAGAAAGTTCCCCTCTATTCCTACTTCTTGTTTTTTCTGAGAGCTTTCACCATGAAGGATGTTGAATTTTGTCAGATGCTTTTTTTGCATGAGTTTATATGATCATGTGATTTTTTCCTCTTTAGCCCATTGACTTGGTGGATTACATTGACTGATTTTTGAATATTGAAACAGCCCTGCTTTCCTTGTATAACCCCATTTGATCATGGTATATAAATATTTTTGTACATAGCTGGATTCTCTTTGCTAATATTTTGTTAAGGACTTTTGTGTCTGTATTCATGAAGAATACTAAATTGTAGTTTTCTCCCTTTTTTGTACTGTCTTTGTCTAGTTTTGTACTGTTACATAAGTGAGTCAAAGATGGCCTCTGTGTATTGGCCCCCTAGGTTGTTTATTTCTTTACAGCAAGCTGAGACCCATTAGCTCAAAAGCGCACTGGCACCAAACTCAAATTTTTATACATCCAACATCCAGTTATCTTAAAAATAGTCCCAACAAGCAAATATTTAGCCATTTAGGGCTCCCTGCTTTGCATATCCCACGAAACCTCATCTAGCATTTGCTGGCTCTTGATAAGATATAAGACCCCAAGCTGCTGCCGTTCAGACTTCTCTGACCCAGAGGCTCCCCACCATGCTGCTGAGTGACATCACATAGACATGTAAGCCCCTCTCTGATCACCCTCTCCTCTGGGAGTTCCCTTGCTCCCCTCCTCTTCTGGATGGTGGCCCTCTTGCCATAAGCCTCTGGTTGGTTGCGTACTGAGAGGAACTTTCCCTCACATGCAACTCTGTCCAAGCACAGCCCAATAAAGCTTGCATGTTACTTCCTTTGTGGTTATATCTTTTTTCTTGATCATCGCCCAAATCCCTCAAATCCCCTACAGACATCAGGGTAATACTAGCTTCGTAAACTGAATTGGGAAGTGTTCTGTATTCTGGAAGAGATCATGTAGAATTGATGCTAATTTTTCCTTCAGTGTTTGGTAGAATTCTCCAGTGAAACTCTTATCTGTGCCTGGAGATTTCTTTGGGGGATCTTTTAATTAAAAATTCAATTTCATTGATGGTTATAAGGTTATTCAGATGATCTGTTTCATACTGGGTGTGGTGAGGTTGCTTTTGTTTATCAAAAAATCCAATACTTTTTCAGTGCTGTCCTCTTTTTCCTTTCCTTCTAGGAATCCGACAGTACAACTGTTAGGTCCTTTGTTATAGTCCCATAGGTCCCTGAGGCTTAGTTCCTTTTTTTTTCTCCAGCCTGTTTTCTCCCTGTAGTTCAAATTGGGTCATTCCTGTTTTTCTATCTTCAAGTTCGCAGATTTGTTCCTTTGTCCCCCATCCACTGAGTTTTTAATTTCTGTTTTTGTATTTTTCAATTCTAAAGTTTCTATTTGGTTCTTCTGTATATCTTCAGTTTTTTGATAAGACTTTTTCTTTGCTGAGTCTATTTTGTTTTGTTTTGTTTTATTTCAAGACTGTTCTTCATTGCTTACTGAAGCCTTTTTATATGGCTGTTTTAACATCCTTGTCAGATCATTCTGACATCTCTGTCATCTGGCTGTTCGTATCTATTGATTGTCCTTTTCCATTCAATTTGTGATCTTCATGTGTTTTGGCATGACAAGTGATTTTTTTTTATTTAAACCTGGTATGTTTGGGTATTATGAGACTTTGGATCTTATTAAAACCTTCTGTTTTAGCTGGCTTTCTCTGACATTGTTCTGTCAGGGGAAGTGAGGGTGCTGCCTCATTACAGCCAAGTAAGGGTAGAAATCCAGATTTCTCACTCAGCTCTGTTGACACCTGATGCGGGGAGGTGTTCCTCATTTCTGCTGGGCAGGGGTAGGAGTTCCAGCTTTCCACCAGGCCTGCACTGGTACCTCTCTTGCTTGGAGAGGTAGGGGTACCTCAGTACTGCCCCGCATGTGGCCCCCACTGACACCACAGGGTGGCGAGTGGCCATGTTACAGCTGGGCAGTAATGAAAGTCCTGACTCTCCTCCAGGCCTCCCCTGACATCATTCCAGTGGGAAGGAAAGGGGTGCTGCATTACTGTGGGTAAGGGTGTAAGTCCAGGCTCCCCACGTGGTCTCCACTGATCACATGAAGGGATCTGCCCCCTATTCTGCCCTCTCTCACATCACCTTGGCAGTGACTCTTAAATTTTACATTCACAGTTTACATTACAGCCTCATGAGGGTGGACATCTAGTCTCCCTGTTTAACCTTTGTTACCACTGGTGAGGGTGGGGACATAGTTCTTTCTATGATCTTTGGCCACAGTAGAGCAGTTTTCAACTAAAACTTTTCTCTTCTTGCCAGGCTGCCTCTTTTCTGGTTCTTTGGCTGGAGAGAGCAGGCTTTTGTTGGGGCTTGTTTTTTTTCCTCAGCTTGTTGGCATTTCTATGTTGCTGGCTTCTTTAGCTCCAAGTCTGAGATATACGAGGCTAAGAGAAACTCAGGAAACTCACCACTGTGCTGCTCTTTGGGTCTCAGTGTCCCTAACTGGTCTGCCTTCTACTCTCCATCTCTCAGTCTTCTTATGATTGTTTTGCATATAATGTTCAGGGTTTTTCCTTGTACTTAGTGGGAAGAATAGGAAAAAGTACATCTATTTCATTTTCCCAGCAGCTGAAGTCCCTCATTCGCCATTTTGAAAAATGGACAAAACCCACACTTTGCGTCAAACCAGACAGCATCATTCCCATGGAATTCATAAAGGTGACTAGGTTGATAATCATCTGAGTCAGCTGTTCTAGGTGGTCCTCCAAGTAACTTTGGAGGCTGGGAATCTCCTCTAAGCATTTATTCAGCTTGAAAATTTTGACCAACTATTTAAAATGAGGCACAAGTACCAGGTTGCAGTCAGAGAAAGATCTGAGCAGTTGACCTTGTTTTGTAAATCGGTGGGAGTCACCCACGTCTCAAGTGGGAGCTTTGCCTTCACAACCTCAGTCACCAAGTTTATGTCTTTGCTAACTGTCCCCAGAATCTACCCTCATCACTGTCTCTGACAGCCAGATTCACAACCTCCCACTGGGATTTATAATTCCTACTTTTTTTAGGTGTTGAGAAATTTATAATAAGCTTCAAATCTGATGATATTTTAATCATGTCTGTATCCTCAGCCTTTGTCATTGTAACTATTTGGAGAGTGTCTGCCATCTTTACCAGAACACTCTGCCAGTAGAACTGGTTTTGGCTATCAGCAATTCCTTGGTAATTGGTAAGAGAAGAAATTTCACCTTCAAAGGAAGAATTTTAAGTAGATCTCAGCCATAGGTCACCAATGGTGTTGAAAGTCCTTGGGTCTACCCTCCCCATTCCAAATTCACATGCATCCAGACTTTGCGTTAGAAAGAGAGAGAAAAGATCCCATTCCGCTTGATCCGGAATATTCATTCTAAAGATGGAGACTTTATCAGGATTAGACTCAGCTGCGAGTGACAGAAAAATCTCAGTGACAGTAGCTTAAACAAGGTAGTAATTTATTTCTCTCTCACATGAAAGTCTGGAAGGGCAGTCCAGCACAGGCGTGGCGGCTCTGCACTGAGCAGGGACCTGCATTCCTTTCATCTTCTTGCTTTTCCATTCTCAACGTATGGCTTTCACGTTATGGTTCGGAGAGAAGTAGGACATATCCTTTCCCTATAATGGGGCTTTCTTGAAATTGTGACTACCCTTTCTCACTGGTCTGATCTAAGTCACAGGGCTACTGTTAGTGTCAAGAAAGGCTGGGTAAGGTAGTGCTTATTCTGAGTGGCCAAGTGCCCATTTGTTCTGTTAACATTACTGAGAAAGAAAGGGAAAATGAAAAAAATCTATAATCTATAGATCTAAAACTCTATAATCTGTCACAGGCCCATAATTAACATTATAGATTTTTTTCACTGTTAGTCCCAGTAACAGAAATTGTTATTTGCCCCGAATATTCAACTGTAGTACATCCGAACAATAGAATATTATTTAGTACTAAAAAGAAATCAGCTGTCAAGCCAGGAAAAGATGTGGAGAAACCTTAAACATGTATTACTAAGTGAAAGAAGCCAATCTGAAAAGACTACATACTATGTGATTCCAACTGTATGACATTCTAGGAAAGGCAAAACTATGGAGACCGGGGCTAGAGAGGAGGGAGGCATGATTAGATGGAGCACAGAGGATTTTTAGGGCAATGAAATATCCTGTATGGCATTATAATAATGGATACATGTCATTATGCCTTTCTCCAAACCCACAGGCTGTACAACACCAAGAGAAAGCCCTAATGTAAACTGTGGACTTTGATGATGATTTGTCCATGTAACTTCATCCTTGGTAACAAATGTACACACTGGTGAGTGATGTTGATAATGGGAGAGGCCATGCATGTGTATGGAAGATGGTATTTGAGGAATCTCTTTACCTTCCTCTTAACTTTGTTGTGAACCATAAACTGCTCTAAAAAATAAAGTCTTTTAAAAAAATCTACATTGTTGAGAGTGATACATCTGTGAAATGCAACATTGTTAATAGTGTTGTCTGGGACAGTTGGCTAAGGAAACTAAGAGGAGGGGGTATATGTATACATATAGCTGATTCACTTCATTGTACAGCAGAAACTAACACAACATTGTAAAACAACTATACCCCAATAAAACAATTTTTTAAAGAAAATTAAAAGAGGAGAACTAAGAAAACTAAAATCTTGTTATTGTCACAAATAGTAGTTTCAAATGTGTTGTCTCAATTGAGCAGGGCTATGTAATTGAGACTGTGATCATAGAAGAATCTTCTTGTGGGCCAGTTGGTTTTCCTGTTCCAAGCCATAGATAAATCTTGCCTGTACAGACCATGGACTGATAGCTGTTGATTGATCAACATTAAATTGTCTGTCTTACTATTAAAATAATACCTCAAAGCACATCTACTGTTGATGGTTTGTGGTAGTGGTGCCCTCATATATAAAAGACTGTTTTACAGAATAAAATTTTTTCAGTGAACAGTAGATAAATCACAGAAGTAATTTTTTATTGAGCTTGCTTTAATAATATCTAAGTGGGAAGTTCTTGGTTATTGTATAAGAAATGTACCTTACAAATACTTCTTTGGAAGTCTTTATCTCCATCTCTCTCATTAAAATTATATCAGAAAATGAACAGAGCTGGATATCTTTTTTTTTTAAATAATTTTCTCATTTGTTTATTATCTATTCTCCCCATTAGATTATAGGCTCCATGAATATTGGGACTATATGTATATGATCACCAAAGATGAACAAAGATAGTAACATGATAGGTAGCATGATTTTTTTTTAAATTATTATTTATTTATTTTATTTATGGCTGTGTTGGGTCTTCGTTTCTGTGCGAGGGCTTTCTCTAGTTGTGGCAAGCGGGGCCCACTCTTCATCACGGTGCACGGGCCTCTCACTATCGCGGCCTCTCTTGTTGTGGAGCACAGGCTCCAGATGCGCAGGCTCAGTAATTGTGGCTCACGGGCCCAGTTGCTCTGCGGCATGTGGGATCTTCCCGGACCAGGGCTCGAACCTGTGTCCCCTGCATTGGCAGGCAGATTCTCAACCACTGCGCCACCAGGGAAGCCCCTAGAGCTGGATATCTTACATGTCTTTTGCTTTCATTTAAAAATTATCCTTAATACTACTCACTCCTTTAAATAACAGAAGATGAAAGAAACCTAAGATCATCTAAACAAAACTGGCCTACATTCCCCAACCACTGATGAAAACTAAAACCAAACATTAAAATCCAGTTGCTAGGAGGGGAAACGGAGTATGGTTTGGAGTTGGGAAAAGTAGGTGTGTATGGGTGCAAATGTGTTCCCACTCAAAGAATCCAAGGAAATCAATCTTGATTCTTACTTAGATTTTGAAAACTGGGATGTGATTTTTAGTTATGTCTATGGTTTGAAACATTTTTTGAATCATGGACCACTCTGAGAATCTAATGAGAGCGATGGGCTTCACTCCCAGAAAAATGCATGTAAACACATACATAAGGCTTTGCGTATAATTAACCTTATTGCCTTGAAAATGCTTTTCTTTCCCTTAGAGAATTACAAAAAAAAGTTTTTCTTTTTTTTTTTTCTTTCTTTTTTAATTTTTGAACTTTATTTTATTTATTTTTTTATACAGCAGGTCCTTATTAGTCATCAATTTTATACACATCAGTGTATACATGTCAATCCCAATCGCCCAATTCATCACACCACCACCCCCCCACCCCTCCACTGCTTTCCCCCCTTGGTGTCCATACGTTTGTTCTCTACATCTGTGTCTCAATTTCTGCCCTGCAAATCAGTTCACCTGTACCATTTTTCTATGTTCCACATATATGCGCTAACATACGATATTTGTTTTTCTCTTTCTAACTTACTTCACTCTGTATGACAGTCTCTAGATCCATCCACGTCTCTACAAATGACCCAATTTCATTCCTTTTTATGGCTGAGTAATATTCCATTGTATATATGTACCACATCTTCTTTATCCATTCGTCTGTTGATGGGCATTTAGGTTGCTTCCATGACCTGGCTGTTGTAAATAGTGCTGCAGTGAACATTGGGGTGCATGTGTCTTTTTGAATTATGGTTTTCTCTGGGTATATGCCCAGTAGTGGGATTGCTGGATCAAATAGTAATTCAATTTTTTGTTTTTTAAGGAACCTCCATGCTGTTCTCCATAGTGGCTGTATCAATTTACATTCCCACCAACAGTGCAAGAGGGTTCCCTTTTCTCCACACCCTCTCCAGCATTTGTTGTTTGTAGATTTTCTGATGATGCCCATTCTAACTGGTGTGAGGTGATACCTCATTGTAGTTTTGATTTTCATTTCTCTAATAATTAATGATGTTGAGCAGCTTTTCATGTGTTTCTTGGCCATCTCTGTGTCTTCTTTGGAGAAATGTCTATTTAGGTCTTCTGCCCATTTTTCGATTGGGTTGTTTGTTTTTTAATATTGAGCTGCATGAGCTGTTTATATATTTTGGAGATTAATCCTTTGTCTGTTGATTCGTTTGCAAATATTTTCTCCCATTCTGAGGGTTGTCTTTTCGTCTTGTTTATGGTTTCCTTTGCTGTGCAAAAGCTTTGAAGTTTCATTAGGTCCCATTTCTTTATTTTTGTTTTTATTTCCATTACTCTAGGAGGTGGATCAAAAAAGATCTTGCTGTGATTTATGTCAAAGAGTGTTCTTCCTAAGTTTTCCTCTAAGAGTTTTATAGTGTCTGGTCTTACATTTAGGTCTCTAATCCATTTTGAGTTTATTTTTGTGTATGGTGTTAGGGAGTGTTCTAATTTCATTCTTTTACATGTAGCTGTCCAGTTTTCCCAGCACCACTTATTGAAGAGACTGTCTTTTCTCCATTGCATATCCTTGCCTCCTTTGTCATAGATTAGTTGACCATAGGTGCGTGGGTTTATCTCTGGGCTTTCTATCTTGTTCCATTGATCTATGATTCTCTTTTTGTGCCAGTACCATATTGTCTTGATTACTGTAGCTTTGTAGTATAGTCTGAAGTCAGGGAGTCTGATTCCTCCAGCTCCGTTTTTTTCCCTCAAGACTGCTTTGGCTATTTGGGGTCTTTTGTGTCTTCAAACAAATTTTAAGATTTTTTGTTCTAGTTCCGTAAAAAATGCCGTTGGTAATTTGATAGGGATTGCATTGAATCTGTAGATTGCTTTGGGTAGTATCGTCATTTTCACAATATTGATTCTTCCAATCCAAGAACATGGTATATCTCTCCATCCGTTGGTATTATCTTTAATTTCTTTCATCAGTGTCTTATAGTTTTCTGCATACAGGTCTTTTGTCTCCCTAGGTAGGTTTATTCCTAGGTATTTTATTCTTTTTGTTGCAATGGTAAACGGGAATGTTTCCTTAATTTCTCTTTCAGATTTTTCATCATTAGTGTATAGGAATGCAAGAGATTTCTGTGCATTAATTTTGTATCCTGCTACTTTACCAAATTCATTGATAAGCTCTAGTAGTTTTCTGGTGGCATCTTTAGGATTCTCTATGTATAGTATCATGTCATCTGCACTGACAGTTTTACTTCTTCTTTTCCAATTTGTATTCCTTTTATTTCTTTTTCTTCTCTGATTGCTGTGGCTAGGATTTCCAAAACTATGTTGAATAATAGTGGTGAGAGTGAACATCCTTGTCTTATTCCTGATCTTAGAGGAAATTGTTTCAGTTTTTCCCCATTGAGAATGCTATTTGCTGTGGGTTTGTCATATATGGCCTTTATTATGTTAAGGTAGGTTCCCTCTATGCCCACTTTCTGGAGAGTTTTTATCATAACTGGTTATTGAATTTTGTCAAAAGCTTTTTCTGCATCTATTGGGATGATCATATGGTTTTTATTCTTCAATTTGTTAATATGGTTTATCACATTGATTGATCTACATATATTAAAGAATCCTTGCATTCCTGGGATAAATCCCACTTGATCATGGTGTATGATCTTTTTAATGTGTTGTTGGATTCTGTTTGCTAGTATTTTGTTGAGGATTTTTGCATCTATATTCATCAATGATATTGGTCTGTAATTTTCTTTTTTTGTAGTATCTTTATCTGGTTTTGGTATCTGGGTGATGGTGGCCTCATAGAATGAGTTTGGGAGTGTTCCTTCTTCTGCAATTTTTTGGAGGAGTTTGAGAAGGATGGGTGTTAGCTCTTCTCTAAATGTTTGATAGAATTCACCTGTGAAGCCATCTGGTCCTGGACTTTTGTTTGTTGGAAGATTTTTAATCACAGTTTCAATTTCATTACTTGTGATTGGTCTGTTCATATTTTCTGTTTCTTCCTGGTTCAGTCTTGGAAGGTTATACCTTTCTAAGAATTTGTCCATTTCTTCCATGTTGTCCATTTTATTGGCATAGAGTTGCTTGTAGTAGTCTCTTAAGATGCTTTGTATTTCTGCGGTGTCTGTTGTAACTTCTCCTTTTTCATTCTAATTTTATCAGTTTGAGTCCTCTCCCTCTTTTCTTTGATGAGTCTGGCTAATGGTTTATCAATTTTGTTTATCTTCTCAAAGAACCAGCTTTTAGTTTTATTGATCCTTGCTATTGTTTTCTTTGTTTCTATTTCATTTATTTCTGCTCTGATCTTTATGATTCCTTTCCTTTTGCTGACTTTGGGTTTTGTTTGTTCTTCTTTCTCTAGTTCCTTTAGGTGTAAGGTTAGATTGTTCATTTGAGATTTTTCTTGTTTCTTGAGGTAGGCTTGTATAGCTATAAACTTCCCTCTTAGAACTGCTTTTGCTGAATCCCATAGGTTTTGGATCGTCGTGTTTTCATTGTCATTTGTCTCTAGGTATTTTTTGATTTCCTCTTTGATTTCTTCAGTGATCTCTTGGTTATTTAGTAACGTATTGTTTAGCCTCCATGTGTTTGTGTTTTTTACGTTTTTTCCCCTGTAATTGATTTCTAATCTCATAGCATTGTGGTCAGAAAAGATGCTTGATATGATTCCAATTTTCTTAAATTTACTGTGCCTTGATTTGTGACCCAAGATGTGATCTATCCTGGAGAATGTTCTGTGCGCACTTGAGAAGAAAGTGTAATCTGCTGTTTCTGGATGGAATGTCCTATAAATATCAATTAAATCTATCTGGTCCATTGTGTCATTTAAAGCTTCCGTTTCCTTATTTATTTTCATTTTGGATGATCTGTCCATTGGTGTAAGTGAGGTGTTAAAGTCCCCCACTATTACTGTGTTACTGTCAATTTCCTCTTTTGTAGCTGTTAGCAGTTGCCTTAGGTATTGAGGTGCTCCTATGTTGGGTGCATATATATTTATAACTGTTATATCTTCTTCTTGGATTGATCCTTTGATCATTATGTAGTGTCCTTCCTTGTCTCTTGTAACATTCTTTATTTTAAAGTCTATTTTATCTGATATGAATATAGCTACTCCAGCTTTCTTTTGATTTCCATTTGCATGGAATACCTTTTTCCATCCCCTCACTTTCAGTCTGTATGTGTCCCTAGGTCTAAAGTGGGACTCTTGTAGACAGCATATAGATGGGTCTTGTTTTTGTATCCACTCAGCAAACCTGTGTCTTTTGGTTGGAGCATTTAATCCATTCCTGTTTAAGGTAATTATCAATATGTATGTTCCTATGACCATTTTCTTAATTGTTTTGGGTTTGTTTTTGTAGGTCCTTTTCTTCTCTGTGTTTCTCACTTAGAGAAGTTCCTTTAGCATTTGTTGTAAAGCTGGTTTGGTGGTGCTGAATTCTCTTAGCTTTTACTTGTCTGTAAAGCTTTTGATTTCTCCATCGAATCTGAATGAGATCCTTGCTGGGTAGAGTAATCGTGGTTGTAGGTTCTTCCCTTTCATCACTTTAAGTATATCATGCCACTCCCTTCTGGCCTGTAGAGTTTCTGCTGAGAAATCAGCTGTTAACCTTATGGGAGTTCCCTTGTATGTTATTTGTCATTTTTCCCTTGCTGCTTTCAATAATTTTTCTTTGTCTTTAATTTTTGCCAGTTTGATTACTATTTGTCTTGGCGTGTTTCTCCTTGGGTTTATTCTGTACTGGACTCTCTGCACTTCCTGCACTTGGGTGGCTATTTCCTTTCCCAAGTTAGGGAAGTTTTCGACTATAATCTCTTCAAGTATTTTCTCTGGTCCTTTCTCTCTCTCTTCTCCTTCTGGGACCCCTATAATGTGAATGTTGTTGCATTTAATGTTGTCCCAGTGGTCTCTTAGGCTGTCTTCATTTCTTTTCATTCTTTTTTCTTTATTCTGTTCCACAGCAGTGAATTCCATCATTCTGTCTTCCAGGTCACTTATCCGTTCTTCTGCCTCAGTTATTCTGCTATTGATTCCTTCTAGTGTAGTTTTCATTTCAATTATTGTATTGCTCATCTCTGTTTGTTCTTTAATTCTTCTAGGTCTTTGTTAAACATTTCTTGCCTCTTCTCCATCTTTGCCTCCATTCTTTTTCTGAGGTCCTGGATCATCTTCACTATCATTATTCTGAATTCTTTTTCTGGAAGGTTGCCTATCTCCACTTCATTTAGTTGTTTTTCTGTGGTTTTATCTTGTTCCTTCATCTGGTACATAGCCCTCTGCCTTTTCATCTTGTCTATCTTTCTGTGAATGTGGTTTTTGTTCCACAGGCTGCAGGATTGTAATTCTTCTTGCTTCTGCTGTCTGCCCTCTGGTCTCTTTTTTGTTTTTATATTGCAATTGTCTGATATGTCTCTGAAGTCTTTTTTTTAATATATTAATTTAATTTAATTTATTTATTTATTATTTTTGGCTGTACCTGGTCTTAGTTGTGGCATGCAGGTTCTTCGCTGCAGCAGGCGAGCTTCTCTTTAGTTAGGGCATGCATGCTCCAGGGCCCATGGGCTCCAGAGCGCATGGGCTCTGTAGTTTGTGACATGTGGGCTTAGTTGCCCAACCAGGGATCAAACCCACATCCCCTGCCCTGGAAGGCAGATTCTTTACCACTGGACCAGTAGGGAAGTCCCAAGCTTTTCTAATTTGGGTTTTCGAGTAAACTTAATGTCCTCTTCTTGAAAAAAATTACAATAAATAAAAGTTGTGCACACATAGAATAAAAAATAAGTTTATTCTGCTTGAAAGTAATTGTAATAAGATGCTGCTCCTTTGGTTTATTTTGTTTGTTTATTTTGTTCTTTGTTTTTCCAAAAAGACAGCCCCCATTTATTATTTCAAGGTTTCTGTCGGTCAGAAGTCTGGGCACAGTAAAGCTGAGAATGCTGCAGTTGTCATCTAAGGCTTGGGGTACCCTTCAAGGCCCATTCAGATTGTTGACAGAATTCCATTATAGGATTGAGGTCCCTGTTTTCTGGATAACTGTCGTCCAGAGACCATTCTCAGCTCCTGGATGCTGCCTGCAGTTCCTTGCCACACGGCCTTTATAGGCAGTTCTTGGCACGGATGTTTACGTGCTTCCAGATTAGCAGGAGCATGTGTCTCTGACATTCTAAAGGGCTCAGTCGCTTTTAAAGACTCACCTGATAAGGTCTGACCCAGCTGGATCGTCTCCCTTTGGATTAACTCAAAAACAGCTGATTAGAAACCTAATCATGGGAGTGATATCCCATCACAGTCACTCCCCTGCACTCAAGGGGAGGAGATTATACAAACTGTGTACACACCAGGGGCTGGAATACTTGGGGGTCATCTTAGAATTCTGCCTACCACAGCTACTTTCCCACCACTGCCTCTAGGCAGGCTTCTTTGGTTTAATAAGAAGTTGTGTGGTTTTTAAAAAGATGAGACAAACAGTATCATACAATTGACTTTAACTTTTGCTTTGATGGACAGGAAGGTTGAAACCCTGATTCACTCAAGTCTATGGTAGCAAATAGAATTGTGGCCAGGTAAGGATGAGCTGGGATCTCAAACACCAGATTTTCTACCACTCTTCAAGTTGAATTCATGTTACTTCATTTCCTTTGTTCCCAAGTCATTGAAGTCATTTTTGGCAAAGCCTACTTCCCTACTGCCAGCTGTCAACAAGGAAAGGATTACAGATTTACTTTCCACTTGAAGATAATTTGAGCAGAAGTAACATTCAAAAGTATTCTGAGGGCTTTCAGGTCACTACAGTTTTCTGACTGAAGCTTTTGGAAAAGCTTCTCCTTTGTCACTCTCAATGCCAGCCTGTAGAAGCATTTGCTTCAGTTATATATTATATATATAACTGAAAGTCTGAAGCTTCATCCCTCCAAGTTATTCTCCTAAGTGTATAGGCTTGGCCAAAAGACCTTGTAGTTTTTGTTTGTTTTGTTTTTCAGAAGAATGAGGTTGGTGACTCTAGGACCTTGAACGGAAGGATCTACCTCATTCACTATATTTACTGAAACTATCTGCCTAATGAACCAAATTGTGAGCAAACTCCTCTCAGTAGAATTGCTTGGAGAACTTGCTTTCCTTTTATCTTCCTCTTAAGTGCACACACAGCTTCTGCTTTGAGTTCAATAAGCACTTCATGACCTGTCTTATTCTATATGGTCGATAATATTCTGTTATTATTTGACAAAATCTCTTGAAAAGGTGGTGATTCAAGGCACTGGTTTGGAGGAAGATGAAGATATTCAGAGCTTAGGCAAGGCTGTTCCCAGGGTCTTTGGCATTGATGCCAAACTGCTGGCCAACATGCAGAGCTGCTTTCTTCTAAAAGGTAGTGTCGGGCTTCCCTGGTGGCGCAGTGGTTGAGAGTCCACCTGCCAATGCAGGGCACACGGGTTCGAGCCCTGGTCTGGGAAGATCTCACATGCCACGGAGCAACTAGGCCCGTGAGCCACAACTGCTGAGCCTGCGCGTCTGGAGCCTGTGCTCCGCAACAAGAGAGGCCGCAATAATGAGAGGCCCGCGCACCGCGATGAAGAGTGGCCCCCGCTTGCCACAACTAGAGAAAGCCCTCGCACAGAAACGAAGACCCAACACAGCCATAAATAAATAAATAAATAAATAAATAAAAATTAAAAAAAAATAATAATAAAGTAAAAAATAAAAGGCAGTGTGACCAAATGGGCAGCTGAGCTTCCCGAGGTACCTCCTAGAACCTGAGATGGGAGTCTTCTTTTCATCCAAGTTTGCTTGGCAAAGTCTTTTCACAGTTTTAAAGGAGTTAGTGGTATCTATATTTTCAAAAATGGGCTCAGAAAACATGTTTTTTTCCTCTGAAGGCACTGGTCAGTAATAATGAACAAAACCCAGAAGGTCACAGAGAAATGTTTGTAGTTCATTCTTTTCCATGCCAAAGAGAAATGTTATCACTTTCAATTATTCAAAGATCTGCTTCAAAATACAAGCAAAGAATATTACACATTTTGGAGTGTGGTCATCAACTGACATATTCCACCTCAGCTTCAAGCCCCCTATGGACCAATTTCAGGGCATGTGGCTTTACCAAGGTCTCTCCAGTCCCATGGGGATTCTTTGGTTTGGCATGAGCAATATCTTTGGATGAGCGATCTTGCAGGATACTTCAAAATAAGACTTCTGATTTGAGATGAATCCATTTGATAAGATTCTGGTATTTCCAAAACAGGATTCTTCTCATGAATCCACACTGTCTGAGATATATTTTAGGATGTAGAAGTGTCAGGTGCTCCGTCAGCTTCGCTGGCCTCAGGTTTACATTGGCAGAATCCTGCCTCATCCAGAGCACCAAGACTTGATATCTGATTGCACTCAGCAATAAAGTAAACCCAAAAAGCACAAATATTTGTTCGTACTGTGATTTATTTCTTTCAACATTTCCAATTTAAGCTAGACATAACAAAAGCAAAGGCAGATATTTTTATTCAAAATGATAGATTATATTTTACTTAATTCTCATTAGTGGTAAACAATTTTAGAAATCCTAAAATGGCAACAGTGACAATGATATGTTACCCAACCACATGCTCACTTAGCATGTGATAAGACAGTTGAAGCAAGTGGCAGGAAAAATTTGGAAATTTATACCAGCAAACGGCTCCATTCACTAATTACCTGTGTAATCAAAGAGACAACTGCAAAAGCTTTTTGCATCTTCCAGAAATCTCCAGAAGTTCCTCACTACTGATAATGAACGATGATATGCATTTCTACAGGTTTAAAAAGAATCACATAGCTTCCTATGTGTTACACTTTCCGCTGCATTTATGTCTTTTTATATTGCCAATATTTTCACAGATACATGAGTAGTAAAAAACAAAGAATCAACAGGATTCAGAAAATTGTGATGTTCTTTCATTTCCCTCCAGACTCATATGACTAATCTAGAGAATGAGCATGGCACGGGCACATGGGGAAATGGCCTTGGCTTTTCTTACTTACACTTCACTGCAATTCTCTGTTAACTTTCCATTTGGTTAAACTTCCATATACAGTATCATAGGCATAATCTTGCATTCTATTCATACTGACTCTGATTTACTGCAAATAACTTGATAACCATGGAGAGCTAGTCTTGGCCATGTCTTTATCGTGAATGAAACTCTTTAAATGTAGACTTTGATGTTTCCTGTGATCACCTTGCATAAATCAATAGCTGTTTTCTCTTTCCACCATCAGTTTTCTTGTAAAATAGAATTGGAACAAGCTGAGTAAAATGATCTTTTTATCATGTCTTGCAATTATCCTGTCTTTATCATTCCAATGATTGTGAATTTATACAATTATAGAAATCAACTCATGAGTGCTAAAAAATTGCTTTTATATACAGATAAAATAAGCTCCTAAAAGTAAGTGCTATTTTCCAAGAAAAATAAAATATTTTTACTTGAGAATGTCAGGTACATTACACTCTTTTCAACTTGTCTTGAATGAGTGAAGGTAATCTATTATCAATGGTTTTACCACAAAAATCAATATTCACTCTTGAGTTACAATGTCTTCAAATTTTTTCAACTTTTTCATGCTTTCTGAAATTTTTCAGTGCTTCCTAAAATTTTTCAAAGCTGTTTTCCATCTGAAATTCTTCGTGACTGATTTTTTTAAGTGAGACCAATAACTATAAGTAACAGACTATTGCATTCTTTGTAACAGTGTATTCCAACCATTGAACAATTTTCTTAAAGCTTTGCAGTTTACCTGGGATGTTTTGTAATCTTCAGGTAAATTTGTGTTGATACTGCCAATCATGTAATTTCATGAACTTCAAACTATATGCAGGATCCCAAGTGGAAGCTGACTCATTCTCTGGCCAGTAGATGAACGCTGATTAATTATTGGTGACGATAAAGCCCTCTATTACATGTTGCTGTCTTTGGTGTTGTTCTTCAATTTACAATGGAATATTAGCATATCTTGTAAATGATTATAACAGACTTTTGTTCTGACAATGTTTTAAAATAACCACAGTTCCAAAACAAACAAAACTCACACAGGCATACACACAACTGACCACAGATGAAACAATCACACTGCTAAAGAAGAATAACAACAACACAATGTATGTACCAAGCCTTGCAGACTGTACAGTGTTGACAGGAACAAATAAGTCCACATGAGGACACAGGCAAAACATCAACTGCAGAATGATGCCAGGTCTCACCATTGTTTGAGGTGAGATGCTCAATAGTGTCCCATCTGAGTCCATTCAGGCTGCTATAACAAAAATATCATAGATGGCTATAAACAACAGAAATTTATTTATCACAGTTCTGAAGGCTGAAAGTCCAAGATCATGGTACCATTCGATTCAGTGTCTGGTGAGAACACACTTCTTGGTTCATTGATGGCCATTTTCTCATGGTGTCCTCACTTGACAGAGAGCTGAGAGGGGAAGCAGGCTCTTTTGTGACTTGTATAAGGGCACTAATGCCATTCATGAGGTCTTCACCCTTATGATCCCATCTAACCTGAATTACCTCCCAAAGGCCCGACCTCCTAATACTATCACATTGGGAGGTAGAATTTCAGCATGTTAATTTTGGGTGGACACAAACATTCAGTCCATAAGGTGTCCCTAGTTTTTCTTTGATTTTTTTTCTTTTTGTCTACATGAAAAGTTGGATATTTTTATATTTTCACAAGACAAATAGGACCATGACTTACATTTTATAATTTACATAGCTGGTTTGAGAGGTATAATTATTGTTCCCTCTGGAATGTTGGGTAGGCCCATGCTCACTGCACCCCCATCTCCACCACTGCCCCATCCTTGCCCTACATTATATTTACACAGTTCTTCCAGAAACCGAATGATACCCACTTAGGCAAAAGCCTGGTTTTTAGTGTATGAGTTTTTTATAAAAGCTTATGTATTTTATTATTCAATAGTTAGAAGGGGAGTTCGTAGTTTTCTCCTTTGAGGAGACAGTAGATTTTAAAGTATGTTTTCAAATGCATTTGGCAATGATTTCAGAGAAGAAATGACAGGATTACAAAAGGAGCTAGAAAGAAAGAAAGCAAAACTTAGTAGCAAAATATCATGTCCTTATTTGCCACAGATCCACAAATAAGTGGCAGGGACATCACAGGGGTCCAGAGAATGGTTTCACAAGCAATTATAGAGTTAAGAACTTTCAGAGATGAGCTTGAGACAACATGAACCATTTCACATGCAAATCAAAATCTCAAAGCCAATGAAATTGATAGTGTATTACCCTTACAGAAACACTGAGGAGGAATGGCAATGTAACCACCTTAAATGGCCACTGTTGTCTGCTAATGACACCTCTTAGTGAGGACTGGGAACACAGAAATGTCCACTAGGGCTTATGGTGCCAGGTTCCAAGGAAGAGCTCCCTGACAGGTGTTATTCCTTGCTTCATAAAGTCTCAATGTCCTTTTGGGCCTGGACACCCATTTCTTGCACAACGGTTGCACTCTGAGTCTAACCAATAGCTGATGTACATGGTAACCAAAGTGAAAAGCAGATATCTCAAATATAGACTGAGGATTCATGTTGGAAAACAAAGATGAATAACACAAACTTTATTTTTGTTTACACTTTATGCTAATTTTATTTTATTTATTTATTTTAATTTATTTTTTATTGAAGTATAGTTGATTTACAATGTTATGTTAATTTCTGCTGTACAACAAAGTGACTCAGTTATACACATATATACTTTTTTTAATATTCTTTTTCATTATGATTTATCCCAGGATATTGAATATAGTTCCCTGTGCTATACAGTAGGACCTTGTTGTTTATCCATTCTATATGTAATAGTTTGCATCTACTCATCCCAAATTCTCGGTCCCTCCCTTCCCCACCCCCTGCCCCCTTGGCAACCACAAGTCTGTTCTCTATGTCTGTGAGTCTGTTTATGTTTTGTAGATAGGTTCACTTGTGCCATACTTTAGATTCTAGATATAAGTGATACCGTATGGTATTTGTCTTTCTCTTTCTGACTTACTTCACTTAGTATGATCATCTCTAGTTCCATCCATGTTGCTGCAAATGGCATTAGTTCATTCTTTTTTATGGATGAGTAATATTCCATTGTATACATGTACCACATCTTCTTTGCCCATTTATCTGTTAATGGATATTTAGGTTGCTTCCATGTCTTGGCTGTTGTGAATAGAGCTGCTATGAACATAGGGGTGCGTGTATCTTTCTGAATTATAGTTTTGTCTGGATATATGCCCAGGAGTGGGATTGCTGGATCATATGGCAACTCTATTTTTAGTTTTCTGAGGAACCTCCATACTGTTTTCCATAGTGGCTACACCAACTTACATTCCCACCAACAGTGTAGTAGGGTTCCCTTTTCTCTACACCCTCTTCCAGCATTTGCTCTTTGTAGCCTTTTTAATGATGGCCATTCTGACCAGTGTGAAGTGGTAGCTCATTTTAGTTTTGATTTGCATTTCTCTAATAATTAGCAATATTGAGCATTTCTTTACGTACCTATTGGCCATCTGTATGTCTTCTTTGGAGAAATGTCTATTTAGGTCTTCTGCCCTTTTTTGATTGGGTTGTGTATAAAACAAACTTTTTAAAAAGATGCGAAATAGAAAAAGAAGCAAGGTATTCTGTGAAACATAATTAAAGGCAATAAAAAACACAATTAAAACACAATTTTAAATGGATTTTAAATGTTCATTGATTGTTATGGTTGTCTTTTGTTTGTTGCTATAGCACTTAGAAACACTGAAAAACATTCAAATCGTTTTTAGAACTTAGACAAATAAAATTCTTTGCCTCAAAATTACACCCTGTGAAGTCAGAATAGTGGTTACCCTTAAGGGTGGCAGTGCCCAGAAAGGGCAGGAGAGGGCTTTTGGTGTATTAGTAAGGTCTTTTGCCCCTGGGACTGGTTGTGTGGGTGTGTTCCAGCCGTGTGCTGGAGTCTGTGCAAATCATCTCTGAGAGCTGAGTTCTTATTTCCAGGAATTTGTGACCTAGTTGTTAAACACAGCCATCAATAAAAATTACATTATAGAAACTTAAGATTAAATAAATTATATAAAAAGGATACTCAAAACTTCCTAATTATTTTACTATATTTAACTGTTATCCATGCTCTTGAGGTTATTTATGCACATTGTATCTGTGTGACGGAAATATATAACATATACAGATATATATTTTTTATATATATATATATTACTACATGTCTCTCCCCAACTCTGCATTCAGTGACATCATGTTGGTAGTCTGAAATGGGCCATGGTGGCTGATTTCATTTGCACCACAGAAGTGGACAAACGTTAGAAGTCGGGGCTTGAGTTTTATTGATTTTTCTAGACTTAGGAAAGTAATGGAGAAAATATTAATAATTCAGATTGAACTTAAAAGTACATCACGTCTGTAGCCATTATGTTGTAAATAGAACAGAAAAATGAGGAAATAGTCTTTCAATATTTGAAAACTATTATCCAGTTCAGCGAAGTTGCTCACATCATTGACAAATAAGTTCAGACATACGTCTTCATTATTTCACTTTTGTCTTACTCATTAATATAAAGAAAAATATTAACCAACATTCATGTTGAAATTACAGTCATTAGTTGCAAACTTAGATTGTCCACTTGTATAAGAAATAAGGAAAAATCAATTTTTTTCTCATAATTTCTTCATTTCTACTCCTTTGTTTCTGTTCTCTTTTTCTGTAATTCTAATTAATTACATTAGTTTAATGTAAGGCCTCATTACTCTCGTATTTTCCACCTCTCTGTTTATTTGTTATACTTTCTGGGAGATTTCTTCAACTTTATCTTCCTTCTGTTGAATTTTTAAAATTTGACAATCATTTTAAATTTCCAAGACTTCTTTCTTATTCTGTAATTCTACCATATTTACAACATCCTTTTTTTGTTTTAGAGGTGGAATTTTAATTTTTCAGATATTTCTGAATATACAAAAGGGTATTTTTAAAAATGTTTATTTATTTATTTTTGGCTGCGTTGGGTCCCTGTTGCTGCACACAGGCTTTCTCTAGTTGCTGCGGGCGGGGGCTACTCTTCGTTGTGGTGCGTGGGCTTCTCATTGTGATGACCCCTCCTGCAGTGGAGCATGGGCCCCAGGCACGCAGGCTCCAGACCGCTGGCTCAGCAGCTGTGGCGCACAGGCCTAGCTGCTCGGTGGCACGTGGGATCCTCCCAGACCAGGGCTCGAACCCCCGTCCCCTGCATTGGCAGGCGGACTCCCAACTGCTGTGCCACCAGGGAAGCCCGAAAGGGTATTTTTTTAAGTTGTCCACGATTCTCTGAATTATTTGTCTCTTGTAGGATTGATTTCTCTGTTTAATTTGGTCCTTCTTTTTTCTTGTTACAGTCTTTTCTCCAGTGTCTAGTGATTCTTGGTTGCTCATTTATATTTAAAAATGAGGCAATAGTAAAGCCTGTTCCTTGGGAGCTTGGCTATATGGATGGGCTTGTTGAATGACAGGCTTTGTTTTCAGGTGAGCAGTTGGAGATCAGCCAATTTGCTTGGGGACATTAAAATGCAGGGCTCCTGCATTGTTATCTTGTTGTCTCCTGGCAGGTTGGTCAATTTCCTTAGAGAAGTCCCTCCCTATTTACTTTAACCTTGGGAGTAAACAGTAGGCAGCCTGTGACCAAGGGCAGGTAAGGTGACTCTTCCAAAGACAGACTCCTGTTTTCTGCCACACTTCATTTCTGCCCTCTGTACTACCTGCCTTTGTTGAGTCTTTGAGTCCTGAACCTCTCTGAGTTTCTATAGGCAAATCAGCTCCCTCCTCATTGCAGGCCACTTCTTAGGAATGTCAAGAAACAGTTTCCTACACTCTGCTTCATCAGTTACCACCCCATTTCCTGGTTTTTGTCTCGAAAAATTTTTAGAAATTCTCATCATTGTTCGCTATTTTGAAACAGAAACCTCAACTCATTTTTAACTGTTTGGGACTTCATATATAGGGCTGTTTCCTTTGGGCGGGGTAAGAAGAGTTATGGGTATGGGGGTGTTGTCATAATTTTTTAAAGACCTGAGCTAATATTTCTGTCACTATTGGTTCATGTAAGCCCTCTGTCTTGTTTTCTTAAATGTATTTATCCCCATTCCTCACTTCTCTCCCTCTCCTTCCACCGGGCAACCAATTTACTGTATGGGATGATGTATATCCTTCTATTTGTATGTATCCCAGTAAAATAATGTATCATTATTCTCTGTGAACTTATTTTTTAATTTATACAAATGATATTGTGCTAAATATCTCATTCTCCTACTTTTTTCGGTCAGCTCAAGCTTATTAATTATATTTTCAGAAATTCCCACATCTCTATTATTTTTTATCTGCTTGATCTGTCAGTTAAAATCTCCAACTATAATTAATGTATCTATTTCTGTCAGTTGTGATTTAATATATATTTGAGACTGTTTTATTAAGTGCTTATGTGTACATGGTTATATCATTTTGTATTTATTAGTATATATTATCCCTCACTAACTTTAATTC
This sequence comes from Balaenoptera borealis, assembly GCF_965194805.1. Classification (NCBI taxonomy): domain Eukaryota; kingdom Metazoa; phylum Chordata; class Mammalia; order Artiodactyla; family Balaenopteridae; genus Balaenoptera; species Balaenoptera borealis. The sequence continues at coordinate 34,089,814 of NC_138876.1, forward strand.
TACTTTTTACTTGAATTTTAGTTTTTCAGGTATTAAGATTGCTACCTCAGCTTTCTTTTAATTTTTAATTTTTGCCTGGTATATCTTTTTCTATCCTTCTATTTCTAACTTTTCTATGCCTTTCTGTTTTATTTATTTATTTATTTTTATTATTTTTGGCTGTGTTGGGCCTTCGTTGCTGCTCGCGGGCTTTTTCTAGTTGCGGCTCTCCTGGGTCTCTAGATGGCTGACTGCAGATCTAGGGACTTGTCAGCCTCCATAATCATGTGAGCCAAGTCCTTACAATCAATCTATCTAACATCTCTCTCTAGTCTCTATACAGAGATAGTTTATCTATCTATCCTTTTTGTTCTGTTTCCCTGTCGAACTCTAATACAGTAACTTTAGCATTTACATGTATTTTACTTAATATTATATTAGGATTTGTTTCTTACATGGCATTTCTACTTTCGTCTTTTCTTCTTTCTTTTTTCCTGCTTTCCTTTGAGTGGAAGAAATTTTCTTCTCATGAAGCAAGTATGTCCTACAAAATGCCTCTCTAGTCAATGTTTTATCAATAAAATGCTTCTTGATTTTTAATATCCAAGTGTCATAATACATAAGTACATAACGATGAAAGACTTTTGGGGGCTGATGTTTATGTAGGAAAAAAATTTGTATTTACAGTCCCCAAACTAAGTACAATATATATATTTTTAATATTATTTATTTATTTTTGGCTGTGTTGGGTCTTTAGTGCTGCGCACGGGCTTTCTCTAATTGTGGCGAGCGAGGGCTACTCTTCGTTGTGGTGCTCGGGCTTCTCATTGCAGTGGCTTCTCTTGTTGCAGAGCACAGGCTCTAGGGTGTGCGGGCTTCCGTAGTTGTGGCACGCAGGCTCAGTAGTTGTAGCTCGCAGGCTCTAGAGCACAGGCTCAGTAGTTGTGGCTCATAGGCTTAGTTGCTCCACAGCATGTGGGATCTTCCCGGACCAGGGCTTGAACCCATGTCCTCTGCATTGGCAGGCGGATTCTTAACCACTGCACCACCAGGGAAGTCCCCAGTACAATAGTTTTAATAATATGATATGAAGGAAGTGTCAAGTTACATTCCTGATAAAATTGGTAAAATGTCCAAATCATGTGTAGACATTTTGAAAAGTGCACTAAGTGCCAAGTAAGGGGACATATGTTCCAGATGTTGCAGAAACAGAGAGAAGAGAAAAGAAAAATTTCAAAGCTGTAAAGCATATGGTGGAGTGTAAGACCCAGCAGAGAGGAGAGAGGTACTTTCAGGCAGGACACACAATATGAACCAGCAGAACTCAAGAAACTGGCATGAGGACACAGGATGAAGTACAGGCTGCAAACAGTGGCAGAAAAAATGTAAAAGTCTACATTCTGAACCACTGGCCCCATTCCCAAGCTTGGCTCTCATAGCACTGGATGTTGGGCTTTTTCCTATTACCAGCTCCACCTCAGACAGTTCTGGAAGATTACCCTCCAGAGAAAGTGATCAGCCACAAAGAAGAAATTTCAGACACTTTAATCTGAGAGGGTTGCCAAAAAGAGGCTGGGACCCCATCCAATTACTCTTCAGAAAATGCCATCAGAACACTCCCCAACCATTCAGAGCTTCCAATCAGTGTCTATCAAAATGATCACATGGCTTTTCTCCTTTCATTTATTACAGTAGAACTCTTCTAACCAACTTACATTTAACTGACCAATACTCACCATCTCTCAGGAAAACTTACTGACAAATGTTTATGGTATACTGCACGCTTATGGCTAGTAGGCTATTCTCTGGTACAATCACATACTTCCATTCCCACAAATTGAGTTATTTCATTGTTTTTTTGTCCCCAAATTGCTTTTTGCCACTTGTGCTTGTTATTTTAAATATTTAATCAAATATTTCTTAATTTGGCGAAATATGAGTGTGAAGCAGAAGAGCTGTTGATTCTGTTTAGAATAGGCAGAATTCTAAAGATTTCCCCCAAGATTCTCATCCCCTGGTTATTCAAACACTAATCTAGGTACTGTTTTATAGGGACTTCACAGATGGAATTAAAATGATTAATCAGCTGACCTTAAAATAGGGAGGTTATCCTGGATTTTCCAGATAGGTCCAAAATAATCACATGAACCCTTAAAAGCAGAAGAGTCAGGTATAAGGGGAGAGCAGAAAGATCAGAAGTGTGAGAACTCCCCCGCCATTGCTGGCGTTGAAGACTGAGGAAAGACGTCAAGAGCTGAGGAATGTGGGCAGCCTTTAGAAGATGAGAATGATCCTGGCCAAAGGACCACCAGGAAACAGGGACGTCAGTCCTACAACCTCACAGGAATCAATTCTGCCAATAACCCAAATGATTCTGGAAGTGATTCTCCTGTAAAAGCCTCCAGTCAGGAACGAAGCTCTGGCCAACACCTCGATTTCAGCCTTGTGGGACCCTACGCAGAGCTTACTGAACTCTGACCAAAGACATCTGAGATAGTTAATGGGTCTTGTGTTAAGCAACTCAGGTGGTGATAATTTGTTACAGCCGCACTAGGAAATGAATACACTTTTGAAAACTAAATTTATTACTTTGAAAAAAATTGGTAAGATGAGTTGCTGAAAAAAAGCTGTTTTTGAATGTGATGTGACCACGACAATTGTAAAAGATTGGAAAGAAGACTGTAAAAATCTGCAGAAAAATACATTCCATCTGCTTCACAAATGCCCTAGAGGCTTCACTCCACTTTAACAGCGCCCAAACTAGAAATTGAGGGCAATACATGATGGGCATGGCTTACGTAGGAAAGACAACTCAGAAATCCATTGATCTATACTAAACGAAAAGAACTTAGCTCTACATTTAAGGACTGATGTTAAGTATACGGAGTTTTAAGTTAGCCGTATAAATTTGCCCCTGCATTTGAAAGACTGGTGTTTATATGTTTTAAGTTAAAACAAAATGGATAAGGTATCTATGTCATTTTTTAAAGATTCCATGCTCTAAGCAAATTTTTTATTAACAGACAAATTATCAATCCTGATTGCCTCTGATAAGAGAGTTTCTCCTGTAAACCAGCGAATCATCAACTGCTTTCCTAAAGTTCTAGGCTCCTGTTGTCACTGGTTATACTAGGTGTGTGCACTGCTGTCTTTCACTATAAGCTCTCTGCAGAATAATGCCTGTTATCCTGGGGCGGGGGGTTTGGGGGGGCTTTCCTTTCCTGTGCTTCTCCATCTTCAGCTCCCTATGTTGTACATGTGAGATAGTTTCATTGGATGGTATGCATTTTCACCAGAATTTTCAGTTTCCAAGTTGGATAGGACCTGAAATAATTTCCCCACTGCCCAGTCCTTGAATTACATTCCTGCCTTCAGCATTTCAGGTTTTTACTGTTTCTGAGGCTGCAAACTGAAATGCTTTTGGGGTGAGGCAGGTAACCTAAATAAGAAAATCATGAGAAAGGGAGTGACATGGGCTGGTGTAAGTAACAGGGAGTGGTAAGTCCAGTGATAAACCAGAGTTAGTGCCAAAAAAAATAAAGTGCCTGTTAGTGATTGCTGATGCTAATTTCATGCCCACTACCAGCTGCCTTTTAGATCTCCTTTCTAATTTTCATTTTAACTGCCACTTTACAAACTGACAAAAATATATACAATTTTATGAATGACAAAAAGATGTATTAATTATAAGTAGTTTCCTAAAGTAAAGTTGTGTTTTGTAATATAGCAGAACATTTCCCCCAACATTTTGGTGAATAACTGATGTGCTATTTTGTCACTGTATTGTACTCTCGTACAATGAGAAGGAACCGGACGGTCTGAGAGGACCTACACATTTTTTAGAGAGAAAGTTGAGAAAAGAAAAGATAAGGGGAAGTTGAAGAAGGTAGAAATAAAAATTGAGAGAGAAGAGCAAAGTAAGAATTTTGAGGCAATAGGAAAAGGCCTTTGAAATTTGTCATCACTAACTTGGAAATACAGTTTTCTAGATTGTAGGTAACAGCCTGCTCAAAAGTAAATTCCAATTATACTCAATGACTTTTTAAATACTGTTTTATACCCTGCAGAGGGTCATGAAAAATTTCTATGTGCTTTTGAGGAATTCTTCTTGAGAGATTCTTTTCTAATCATTGATGAGAGATTAATTTTAAATCACTTCTGAATCCCTTTGAGAAAAAGTTGCGTATATTCTTTCCCACAGCTCAATTGCATTAGTACATTAGCACGGAGATTTTTGGCAGAGCAAAAATCTAGTGTATTTTGACTATTTAGGTGTTAAAAGTTTTAGGGTGAGGTTTCATTTTGTTCTACAAAGTCTGCCAAACTCTGACTAAAACAAATAGGCCAGCAGTATAAAACTAGATACTGGTTACATGTCTTTTTGCATGAAACCTGTTGTAAGTAGATAATTGCATAAGAAAATTACAGAGTTGTAGTGTTAAGAATTTTAAAACTAACTATGTAACTAACTAACTTTCTGAAATACATCAGAACCAAAAGCCCAGAAAGAGCTCTCCTTTGTGGTTCAAAGCAAACTGACCAAAAGATATAAAAGTTAATTCCCTTATTACATTATATTTTGGAGAGTTATTGAAGTTGCTGAAGATTAAGGATATTGAAACAATTATAATTTCAGATGCTGTCTTGTGACATTATGTGGTTTGAGGCAGGACGTGGTTAGGAGGGATTTTTTTCACTAATAGGAAACAGAGGCAGGAATATCTAGAAAGAGATGTTAGGATAATTGCAAACTGACAACTTGTATAATTCCTGGATTGATAGTTAATATTGAGGATAAAAATATTTGATAGTGTAACCTTGGTAACTAGGTGAAAATGAAATGTTACCCATAGTAGAGGATTTTAGATTTTTGACATTTTATGACTTGTGTGGATTTAAATAAGACTTTTACCATAAGTATTGGGTTGTTGAGGAGTTATTTTAGGCAGTTTAAGTCAGGACAGGAAATAAAAGATTAGAGTCGTGTCAATGTCAGAGGCCTACAGGGGCCAGGCAGAGGACACAGTAAATGAGGGTGGCCTGGTATAAGAACAAGGGGAAATGTGGAGAGGGACCACCTGGGAGTGTGTGTTCCATCTGCAGGCGGCAGCTGTTGACATCTGGGGATGTGGGGTATGGGATCTTAAAACATTTTTAAGCGATTTTGGATATCTGGGTTTTATGTAATATGTCTTGATGTTTAATTCAGCAAATAATGTCATTGCTAATCACTCCCATGGGTAGCAAAATGTCCAATAGGAAAAATGAACAAATCAAGGGATAAATGGACCACAAATGACCTAGCATATAACTGTTGTTCAACAGTAATAAGGGGGGAAAATCAAGCATGAAACTGGTATATTTAACAAAACACACACTTATAAAAGACTGTGTGAATAAGGTCATGTTTTTACTTAGCCTTCCTTGGGCAATTTGAACATGGAAAGGGCTCTCTGCATTTGTGAATTTGATTTCTTGTTCCAAATACTTGGGTTTTAGGAGATGGCTCCAGCCTCTTTTTCTGAGTAAATACCCTGTTTTTTTCTGCATTTCCACTCACAGTGGAAGAGAGAGGAATGGATCTTCAGAGATACTGTGACTTACGGCAGGAATCTCCTCTCACAGCACCTCTGAATACAAAGTTCCAAAAGGGGGAGGTTTTCAAGGACCTCTAGCTGAGTTGGTATTTATAGCACCTGAAATGTAGTAGGGATGCACTAACCATATAATTGTATTAAGAAGTTGAATTCTTGGCACTTTCTGAATTTTAAACATATATTGTTTTAAAATCAGAAATAAGGGGCTTCCCTGGTGGCGCAGTGGTTGAGAATCTGCCTGCCAATGCAGGGGACACGGGTTCGAGCCCTGGTCTGGGAAGATCCCACATGCCGCGGAGCAACTGGGCCCGTGAGCCACAATTACTGAGCCTGCGCGTCTGGAGCCTGTGCTCCGCAACAAGAGAGGCCGCGATAGTGAGAGGCCCGCGCACCGCGTTGAAGAGGGGCCCCCGCTTGCCGCAACTAGAGAAAGCCCTCGCACAGAAACGAAGACCCAACACAGACATAAAAAAAAAAAAAAATCAGAAATAAATGCTATTTTTTAAAGTTTAATCGATAGAAAACAGTATAGAACACATAAAATTCAAGCGTTAAGTATGTAAACAGCTTAGAGAAACAACTTTCCTGGACAACCTGCTCACTAAATATCCATTTATCCCACCCTTAACCCCTGAGCTTCTCAGATTCCCTGAATTCCACTGACCTTGGTCTCTTTGTAGACCCACTCTGGATACATTCTCATCAAAGAACAGGTTTTCTCTTGTCTTGGGCCTGGATTTCTCCATGAGCACTGGCCAGTGTGGGTGGGAAATTCCTTCCATATCTGCTCTGGTGGAATTGCCTGTCTCCTCTCTGAGACCACTATCCATTTTCTTCTCTTCTGATTTAAGAATCATTTGTTCAATTTCTATTATTTTCCTGGTTACTCTTAAATTTTTAATTAAGCATATGGAATTTGGCAAAGTCTAAGTCCATAAACACTGCCACATCTTTCTCCCTCTCCTAAAGCAGATAAGGACGGTAGAGCGACTTCACCCTGATCGTTCTGCCCTCGGCTTACATATTGCCCAATGTTTTAGTCTCACTTTTTTATACTCCCCAAATAGTTGCTATTATTGTTCTTATTTTATATGCTCTTATTTTATATATAAGATATAAATATATCTTATTTTATATTTTTATACTCCCCAAATAGTTGCTATTATTGTTCTTATTTTATATACTTGTTTGGATTTTCCCCTATGTTTACTGATTTCTCCGTTCACCATTGCTTTTTTTTTTTTTAATGTATTTATTTATTTACTTTTGGCTGCGTTGGGTCTTCATTGCTGCCTGTGCGCTTTCTCTAGTTGCGGCGAGCGGGGGGCTACTCTTCATTGCAGTGCGCGGGCTTTTCATTGTCGTGGCTTCTCTTGTTGCAGAGCACAGGCTCTAGGCACGCGGGCTTCAGTAGTTGTGGCACGTGGGTGCAGTAGTTGTGGCTTGCAGGCTCTAGAGCTCAGGCTCAGTAGTTGTGGAGCACGGGCTTAGTTGCTCCGCGGCATGTGGGATCTTCCCGGACCAGGGCTTGAACCCGTGTCCCCTGCATTGGCAGGCTGATTCTTAACCACGGCACCACCAGGGAAGCCCCACCATTGCTTTTTGAGTGCTACTCTCTCTTTCTGAGTTGTGTCCTTCTAATCATACTTTTTACTAGTCCCTTCAGTAAAGCTCCTTGGTGGGGGGCTCTCTCTTATGCCTGGAAATGTCTGTATTTCACTGTTTCTCTACCATGATAGGTAAACCAGGTTGGCAGTTATTTTTCTCTCTGCACTTTGAAGATATGATTCCATTAGTTTCTAGTTTCTATTGTTGCTTTTGCTACCAGCCTAAGTGTTGTTCTTTTGTAGGTAAACTGTTCTCTCTCTCTCAGACTCTTCGGTGTTTTGAAATTTCCTACAACATGTCAAGGTGTGGATTTAATTTTTATTTATTCTGCTTGGGACTTAGTGTGAATCTTGAATTTTCTATTGTAATTTCATCTTCAGCAGGCTTTTACCAAGAGAGCCCCTGTGCAACCTGAGTTGAAAGTATATTTTTCAGAGATGTGTTTTGGGGAAGTGTGTGTGTGTGTGTGTGTGTGTGTGTGTGTGTGTGTGTGTGTGTGTTTGCATGCACTTCTACGGGAGTCTTAGGTGTATCACTGGCCTAGAACCACATTCTATGTTAATGTCTTAGCTTAAAGATTTGCAAATCACAGAAGTAGAATACACACACTGGAGCTGCAAACTCCCTGGTGAGATAAGCCTTGGTGAGAAATGATCAGTTCTGACTCTTTTTATCCCCACCCAGAGTCTGGACTGAAACCTACATGCTTCCTGTCATCTCCCTGTGCTGGTGGGTGGGTATTTTCTAGTTCTTTCCTTCCCCAAGGGCATAACCCTTCAAGGTTGTAGCTACTGGCAGGGCTGTCAGTTCCAACTCTCTGCCTACTCTACTGTCCCCTTGTGGCCATAAGATCCCAAGTGCCCCGATTACCTACGTGGGGGCAGATACCCCCATCCAAGCTACTGCAGCAGCAGCCTTGGCCCTTTCTCTCTCATTTTCAGTTCCATCTTTCCTCTGGGCCTTTGGAGATTTCTCTTGCTTTCTCAGGAGCTCCGCTACACATTTAAAAGGATGTTTGTTGCATTTTATCTAGCACTTAAAGGAGTTTGTAGCAGGAAGGTTTCTATGTTATCTAACCTCCTCAATAGTTCTGGAAATGGAGTTTCTCTATTCTTCCTTCTTTTTCTCTTTCTCCATTGGATCTTTCAGACCAGACAAAGACTCCCATGTCTAGAATATGGACAGGAGTTCCAAACTTGGTTTGGCATCTTTCTTGCTCAATAAGTCCACTGCAGATCTCCTGGATTTAATATTTTATGCTAGCTACAGTTAATTATAGAGCACCAAAAGCCACCCCAGGGAGTAGATTCCAGAGAAAATATCCCAAGACTTCTTTTATTCTAATTTTTACAGGTTCATTTAGAATTTATTTTTAAAAACCTTTAAAAAAATTCATACGACCCTTATTAAGGTTAAATCTCATCCATATTTTAGAGATTCCCAGGAGGTGGGAAGGCATATTAAAATGAGTGGAAGGGCCTAGTTCACAAAGCTGCCCTTTGACACACTGCTTTGATTTGCTTACATTTACCTAGGGTGAAATTCACTTTAAAAGAGAGCCTGAAAATCCTGTTTGTTTGAGGGGATTTTGTTGTAGTTGTAGTTGTTAAGGTCAAGAAACATTGCCTTAGGGTGTGTTACTTTCACCTACGTTAATTGGAATGACCCAGATGAACACTGAAGACAGGGAAAAAGATTGGGAGCTTTGAATCTGTAGAGTGAGGAACAGAGGAAAGAAGGAGGGAAATGAGTTAGGATTTCAGGGGCTGGCAGGTGGATGGACGGGCTGAAACCTTAGGAGCAGCAGGCTTTGGGATGTACAGTGGTTAGGGGCCTGCCTGCAATCTCATGGCACTCCCGGAAGAGCAATTGAATAACATTTAATGGCGGAGCTATTTAGAAAAACCAACAAGACTCGGTGAAGCACTGGGGGTGAGCAAGAGCTAAAAGCTGTATCACCTGCAGCCTGGAGAGGAGAGGGGAGGAGAGGGGACAGTGGCTGGAATCTGGGGAGAGCTGGAGCTATAGGAGACGGGCTTCTGCCAGGAATGCAAGCCCTGGGAGGGAGCTGGGGGCACACATGCCTGAGCTGTCTCTCCTGCAACCCTTTGATCTCCTGCTAGTGCCACCCATTGGCCTAACATCACTAGAGACCGAGGGCAAGGGGGTCCCGTGGATGCAGTCAAGGGAGAGGGGTGCCTCCAAGGGCAAGAGCACTGCGGAGAAGGGTCGAGAGTGGATGTGGAGAGGAAGGGAGACTGTCCAGCACAGCTGGTTGGAGGACGTGTGGGTTAGCGTAGGGGCAGGGCAAACACATAGAGCGTCAGCACTCTTTGAGTTCCTTCTTTTCATTTTTCACAGCCTTGCTTTCACACTGCTTATGCTAATGCCTTTTCACGTCAAAAGACTACCTTAATGACTGTTGAAAAGGCCCCGGTTTTGGAGCCTGTCTTCAGGAGGTGTAAATTCTTTCCCTGTTCCTCGCGTGCCCCTCCCAGCTCCACTTCTCATGGAAAGATGACAGAAATCAAGCCTGTCCCTTGGCAGGTTGTTCAGCACCTTGGTGACATCAGAGTGGCACTGAACAATAGGAACAGTAGTGAATTGCCCTCACGTGGGTTAAAATATCAAGGCAAATCTAGAACTCCACCAACCCGGCCATTTCCCCAGTGTCCAGGAGAATCAGGAGTGCAGAAACCATAGGCTCTGACCACAGAATTCAGTCTCCCCAGGCCACCCGTGTCTACTACACCCTCTCCAATTTAGTCTCTTGTGTCTCCATTTCATCGTTGACCTTTCCTTATCCAGTAGCTATAGAGAAAAGAGAGTGAAAAGGAGAGGAGGAAGAAGTGAGGAAAAGAGAGCATATGCCCTTGTCCTCTTTCTCTCTTAATCATAGAAATAATGCACTACCGATTGCCCTATGAATGGGACCATGAGCTCTGGGACTGGTCAACGGAGGGCTCCAGAGCCAACCTTTCGTCATTTGTTGATTCAATAGCCATGTCCTGTAATAGTATTCCCAGCATTTGACGATGACATTACTCATAATGATTGGTATCTTTGTGTGGGGCTGTGGCTTAGAGACTAAGGCTAGGCTGATGTTCCTTCTTAGGTTGTTCATATAAAATCTGATTTTTAGTCTGTGGAAACAGCCACTAATTGAAGCACGTGGGGCAATTTGAGAGGCTGCCTTTTTTGCCCTGTGGTAGGTCATTTCCCTTCACCCCATTTCTGGTTGATCTATCTGCCCCTGTCATGTCACAGCTAATCACAGCTATGATGTTCCAATTCTGGTAACTGTGTACCAGGAGAATCAGGAGTGCAGAAATCACAGGCTCTGACCACAGGAACCAGGGCAGGGTCTTTCTTACACACAGGGGATCAAAAACATCTGTTGAAAGCATAAATGAATGTTTTTCAGGGTTGCATTTACTGCACCGAGGTGAAAGGGTATAATGATAATATGACTGAGAATTTAAAAGCAATATGGGGGTAATTAATAACAGTATCAACTTACAGGGGTTTTTGAAGATGAAATGAACTAATATTTGTGAAAATGCCTGGTAAAACCTTAACGCCCTACACACATGTTAATTATTATCATCATATATTGATATTGTGGCTAACTAGTTTTTCTGGAAAGAGCATAAGATTTGGAGTCAGAAGATACCTCCCCCTTGAGGGTGCCTGACTGTGGGACCTTGAAAATTTGCTCAGAGTTGCTCTCTGAGCCTTATCCTTCTCATCTTTAAAGGGGAGCTATTAATAGTGTTATTTTCCTTCCATATACAGCTCAGAGGGTTAGTTGCAAAACGCTTTGAAAGTTGTAAAGCACAACTTAAATGTTGGGTTTTATTTGTTTGAGTTAGAACACTGTGACCCAGTGGACAGAACGTCAACAGGATACATACCATCACCCACAGGAGCGATACAAAATTTGAGAATATACCTTTCTCAGAAAGTGTATCCATTTGGGGCCAAGGCCATGTGGTTGTTGGAGCTGCAGACCACTCAAGGGTGGATGCCATGGCCCTGCTGCCACCATGGAAATTCCAACCAGCAGAGCCAAAAGAATTACACTTGCGGAAGACTTCTAATGGTAGTATCAGAAAACCACTCTCCCATCCAGATCTTGCCGTGACTTCTAATGGATAGCAAAGTGGAAAACTTGCATTCCCTGAAGGGTTGAAAAGTAACAACACCAGACAGAGAATCAGAAGCTGGGTTCAAGACCCAATTCTCGTACATTCTGGCTGTGTGATGGCGGACGAGTCATGTATCATTGCTTAGCTGCAAACAGAGAATAATGAAACCTATTCTGCAGGACTGTTAGGAGGCTAAAATAAGTTTATGTATGGAATGTCATTTTGTAGACTAGAAAGCACTAAACAGATGTGAGCATTAGTATTCTTCCCAGACACTGAGGGAGATGATGCTGAGCAGTAAAATCTCCTCACATGTAAATAGCAGAAGCAGAAAGGAAAACAAGCAGAAGTCCTGGGTAATTCACAAACTGGAATAACCAGCCTCTGAAACACATAGACTTGGCCAGGCCAGGTCCAATATTGAGGCCTGGTGGCCACTTCAGTGGCTGGAAAAAGGGCCTATGAGGAAGCTGAAGGAGTTATTTCCTCTACAGAAAATATACACGGGAGGGAAGCTAATGATTTCCAAGTACACACAGGACGGCTGTGGGAAATGTGGCCAGCAGCCGTGTGCCATTTCCACAGAAAACAGGACTTGCAGGTGGCCAGGATGAGGCTCTGTCGGGGTCAGTAGGACGGGAGATTTCTGTACCTGGGGCAGGCCAGAGCCAGAGCCAGAGTGGCTGTGACCTGGTTAGGTATTCAGCCAGACGGCCCCTCCCATATGGGGGCCAGACGCTGTCTTGAGGTTTAATCGTATTGCGCAAACGTGGACTGCCCCCTGATATGGAAAGGTTTATCTTTGTGAGATGGAACTTAAAGGTCCCCATGGGACAGGGACCTTGCTTTGGTAAGTAGCTCACCCCAGACCTGAACTGCACTTTAATCCCTAAATTAGTTACTGGGGACAATTTACTGCAGCCTTACAGAACCTTGAAGACAAACAAAATTTGGAGATAGTTCTCATTCACTCATTCATCTGTCCATTCATTCATTTCTTCTCCATTGAGCTGGTCCTAATGACAGTCACGCACTGGCAGAAGAACCCAGGTGAATGTGACATAGTCCTTTCCCTAAAGAAGCCCACTAAGTGGAAGGAAGTTAAGCCTGGAAATTACCATGGTAGATGGAGAGGACAGTAGATGGAGAGAGAGGTATGAAGAGTGAATGATGAAGGTTTGGGGGAGGGAGCAATCTCCCCTGACTGTGGAGGTAATGGATAATATCACAGAGGAAGTGGCATTTAGTCAGGGACCGAGGGCGGGCAGCTCTGGGCAGGATGTTTGCAGCAGTGGGTATAGCATGAATCTTTGTGTGGAAGTATTTGATTTTTTTATTATTTATGGTTTTTATTGATTGTGTCTGTAATCAACGTGTAAGTAACTTAAGAATAGTGATCATGCATTGCACTTCTTTGGTGACTGTGCCATTTCTACACAGTGCCCTCCACAGCTATGGAATGAATGTCCCTTCTCTCCAGCCTCTCTTCCACAATTTCTCCTCAGAGACTTTGTTCTAAACAAAACCCTTCCTCTAGGCTTTTATCTGTCATTCTCATGTTCAAATCATATCCATCTTGAGACCTTCTTCCCTTTTTTTTTTTTCCTGGGGAGAGACGGCTCAACCTCTCTCTAACTCCTATTTATAAAGCTGAACCACATGAAATTGTTGTTTCTGTAGATCAAAAATGGTCAAATATTGACAATTTTACACGGTTCAACCTAACGTATTCTCTTCCGCTGACTCGGTGCTGACTTGGCACTCCCTTGATCTCCCTTGTCATTATTAGAGTTTAAATGACCTGGTTTCTTTCTTTCTTGGCTTTATTCCTGCCTCCCACCCCCACCCCGACAAATGTAAGCCCATTAGAGCAGGAACTGTACTGTCTTATCTCTGCTCTATCCCTAGCTCCTAGACTATTGCATGGTACATGGTAGATGCTCAATATTTGCTTAAGAATGAATAAGTGCTTTGCCCCAGGGATGGGCATTAGACAGATTTTCTCTAGTTGTGGAATTGGATGAGTCTCTCCAGGTCTCGCTTATCTCAGCTCTAAAAGCCAAGTTGTGAGGTACACTAGGTCAGTGGTCCCAAAACCTGGCTGCTCACCAGAGTTGCCTTTGGAGAGTGTTAAAAATACAGATTTCAAGGCCCACTCCAGACCAATGGAATCACCAGTGGAATCATAATCTGGCAAGGGCTCCAAAATCTCTAGGTATCTTTGCCTCCCATGAGGACTTTCAGGCAGCCACTGAAACAGCTGTCAACTTGCACTTGGGAACCTCCAGACTCCATGAAGCCACAGGGAAAGGACATCATCTGTCTTGTTCACTGCTAGGCTCCCAGTTCGTGGCACAATGCCTAGCATTTGGCAATCAGCAATGAACAGTTGTTGAATGCATGTGGGAGGCTTTCCCATTTTTGAGGGGCATCTTAAACTCCTGAGGCCCATTGGGTTAGCTGAGGAGTTTTCTAGGGTTCCCCTGGGCTCCCAAACTCATGTCACTGTTTGGATGTGTCACTGGGCAATTTAACCTGAGGCAATTTAATCTGAGGCTCTCTGAGCCTCAGATTCTTCTGTAAAATGAGGGCGTTGGATTAATGACCACTAAGGTCCTATGAGACTTGATCTTTCTTTCTAAGATGACCTCACTAGTTACTAACTGTATGACTTTGGGCAAGTGGCTTACCTTTTGTAAAAGTATCTGCAACCCTATTCTCTCACCCCTTGCCGCTGGATTGTAAGCTCTGTGAGAGCAGAGACCTTGCCTGTCCCATTGCATCTATCTGTAATACTTAGTGCTTGGCAGACAGTAGTCACTCAATAAATCATTCTTTGGATGAATGGTAGAGACATTCTAAAAAATGCAATGTGAGGGACTTCCCTGGTGGCGCAGTGGTTAAGACTCCGTGCTCCCAATGCAGGGGGCCTGGGTTTGGTCCCTGGTCAGGGAAATAGATCCCACATTGCATGACATAACTAAGAGTTCACATGCCACTACTAAGGAGTCCATGAGCCACAACTAAGGAGCCCATGTGCCACAACTAAGGAGCCTGCCTGCCGCAACTAAGACCCTGTGCAACCACATAAATAAATAAGTAAATATTTTTTTAAAAATGCAATGTGGGAATTCCCTGGTTAGGACTCTGTGCTTTCACTGCCGAGGGCCCAGGTTCAATCCCTGGTTGGAGAACTAAGATCCCGCAAGCTGCGCAGCATGGCCAAAATAAATAAATAAAAATTTAAGAAGCACTGAAAAGGTAGAAGCTAGCTTAGCTAATCAAAAATTGCATAAATCAATTTGAACTGAATACACTGCTAGTGAGAGTATGAAGTCATACAACCACTTTTCTTTCCTTTTTTTTGAATAACAAATTTATTAAGATATAATTCACATACCATAAAATTAATCCTTTTAAAGTATATGATTGAGTGGTTTCTAGTATATTCACAGAATTGCACAGTCATCACCACTGTCTAATTCCAGAACATTTCCTCATCCCCCCAAAACACCCCATGCCCATTAGCAATCACTTCTCATTCCCTGGGCCTTCCATCCTCTGGCAACTGCTAATCCATTTTCTGTCTCTTTGGATTTGCCTATTCTGGACACATCATATAAATGGAAACATACAATATTTGGCCTTTTGTGTCTGGCTTCTTTCACCTATCATACTGTTTTTAAGGTTCATTTATGCTGTGGCATGGATTGGTGCTTCATTCTTTTTTATGGCAAATAATATTCCATTTTATTTATCAGTTTATAGACCTTTGGGTTGTCTCCACTTTTTCCTCTATTGTGAATAATGCTACTTTGAACGTTTGTGTACCAGGTTTTTTAGTTTAGTTTAGTTTAGTTCTGTTTTTGTTTTGGCTGCACCGCGTGGCACGCGGGACCTTAGTTCCCTGACCAGGGATCGAACCCGGGCCACCTGCAGTGGAAGCACGGAGCCTTAACCACAGGACCGCCAGGGAAGAAGTCCCTGTGGACCAGTTTTTGTGTGGATATAAGTTTTCCATTCTCTTGGGTTTATACCTAGGCGTGGTCTTATGGTAGTTTGACATTTTGGGAACTGTCAAAACTGTCAAACTGTTTTCTGAAGTGGCTGTTTCATTTTCCAATCCCATCAACAAGGTATGAAGGTTTCAATTTCTCCACATCCTCTCCAACATTCGTTATTATCTGTTCTTTTCATTTTAGTTATGCCAGTGGATGAGAAGTATTATCTCATTGTGGGTTTCATTTGCATTTCCCTAATGATGTTGAGTATCTCTTCATGTGCTTATTGGCCATTTGTATATATTCTTTGTAGGAATGTCATTCAAATCCTTTGTCAATTTTTTTTTCCCTAGGATTTTTTAAACTTTATATGGCACTATGGCATATAGTTTATCTGGGTATGGAGGCTTGACTTCATTGAAGACAACTCAGTGCTCTCTGATAGTCTTTTCTTATAATAGGAGCTTTAATTTTTCACCTTCACAATATTTATTTTCCTATATTTTCCATACTGTACTCTTTGATGCAGCAGTTAGGAGTAAAACATTTTGCCTTCTCTTTGCTACTCATTAGCATGTTACAGCTTTGCAAACCAAATGCTTTACTCTTTCTTATTCTTCTTTCATAAACTTCAGCTCATTCTCAGCCTCCTCTTTCTTCTTTGCTCATTTTTGAATTGAACTTCTGTCTTTTTATTGAGTTTTAAGAGTTCGTTACATATTCTGGACACTAGTCCTATATCAGATATATGATTTGCAAATATTATTTCCCATTCTGTTACCAACACTATTGCCCCGGAATCACACCCCTGCCCCTCCCTCAAAAGGAAACCAATTGCTCTTAACTAAGTTTCAGGCGGAAGCTGCAAAGAGAAAAACAAGAGCTGGTTAGAACCAACTAGACCCAAGGTGGCAGAAGATCTAACTTCCAGTAGACCTAGAGCCTCATTATACATTCATTTTAATACCTTAGCATGCTAAATGATACACCCACTTGCGCCATGACAGTTGACAGTTGACAGTTGTCGTGACAACAACCAGAAAAGCCCATACAAGGACTGAAAAGGAGAGCTGCATCAGTTCTGGGTCCAAACCACACTCCTGTTTTGGGATAAGTCATGAATATTCTTCCCACTTTTTCCAGTTCCCTCCCTTTTACCTATACATATGGTATAGGTCCTCCTATATATATGGTGTCTCTGCTGAACGGGGTTGAGAAGTTGATTTGCAAGTTAAGTTCCTTCTTTGGCCATTGAATTAGTTTTGTTATTGGCCGTGTGAGTCCTAGTGGAAAAAGAACCTCCCTAGCCAAGACAAGGGGTCTTGGCCCAGGCTAGGACCCTGGAAGGGGTCCAGTTGACCAATTCGGTAACAATTCCATGGGATGCCTTTCTACTTTCTTGATGGTGTCCTTTGAAGCACAGAAGTATTAAATTTTGATGAAGTCCAATTTATCTATTTTTTTCAGTTGTTTATGCTTTTGTCTCTAAGAAACAATGGCCTTATCTGAAGTTACAAAAATTTACTCCTATGTTTTCTGCTAAGAATTTTAAAGCTTTAGCTTTCACATTTAGGTCTATAAGTCATTTTTAGTTAATATTTTTATATGGTGTGAGGTTGAGCCACTTAAAAAAATATATTTTTCTATAGTGAAATACATATAGAAAAGCACATGAAATAAAAATGTATAGCTAGGGACTTCCCTGGTGGTCCAGTGGTTAAGAATCCGCCTTCCAATGCAGGGGATTACGGGTTCGATCCCTGGTCGGGGAACTAAGATCCCACATGCCGCAGGGCAACTGAGCCCCTGCGCTGCAACTACTGAGCCCATGTGCCACAACTAGAGAGAAGCCCGCGTGCCGCAATGAAGATCCTGCATGCCGCAACTAAGATCTGATGCAGCCAAATAAATAAATAAATAAATAATTTAAAAAAATGTATAGCTAAGCTAAACAGATTATCATAAGAAGAACACCCTGTAACAACACCCATGTCAGAAAATAAAACTATCAGCATTCAGCAGGTCCCCTGGTTCCACTTCCCAATCAACACCTCTCCCTCCCCGTGAAGTATCTGCTACCATTTAAGGTAACCCCTTGGTTTGCTTTCCTTAGTTTTACTACCTAAACATGCATCCTCAACAATATAGTTCCACTTCACTGTTTTTTTAAAAATTAATTAGTTAATTAATTAATTAATTTATTTTTGGCTGTGTTGGGTCTTCATTGCTGCCCATGGGCTTTCTCTAGTTGTGGCGAGTGGGAGCTACTCTTCGTTGCGGTGTGCGGGCTTCTCATTGCAGTGGCTTCTCTTGTTGCGGAGCACTGGCTCTAGGCACACAGGCTTTGGTAGTTGTGGCTCACGGGCTCAGTAGTTGTGGCTCGCAGGCTCTAGCAGGCTCAGTAGTTGTGGCACACGGGCTTAGTTGCTCCGCGGCATGTGGGATCTTCCTGGACCAGGGCTCAAATCCATGTCGCCTGCATTGGCAGGCAGATTCTTAACCACTGCACCACCAGGGAAGTCCACTTCACTGGTTTTTGAAGCTCATATCAATGGAATTGTACCATCTCTGCCTCCTTTTATTCAACATTACTTTTTTGACATTCATTTAGGTTTTGCAAGTAGCTGTAGCTCATTAATATTTATTGTTGTACAGCATTACTTTGCATGAACTGACCATGATATTCTATTTTTGATGGTCATTTGAATTGTTTACAATTTGGGGCTTTCATAAATAGTGCTTCTATGGACATTCTTTTCCTTGTCTCTCGGTACACTGTGCATGCACATCTATTTGGTGTATACTTTGGAGTAAAATTGTTGGGATTGTATATTTCACTTTAGGAGAAAATGACAAACTGTTTTCCAAAGTGATTATATTGGTTTATGCTCTCACCAGCTGTAAATAAGTTCTTTTTTTTTTTTTTTTTTTTTTAATTTTTATTATTTATTTATTATGTTTATTTCTGGCTGTGTTGGGTCTTCGTTTCTGTGTGAGGGCCTTCTCCAGTTGCGGCGAGTGGGGGCCACTCTTCATCGCGGTGCGCGGGCCTGTCACTATCGCGGCCTCTCTTGTTGCGGAGCAGAGGCTCCAGACGCTCAGGCTCAGTAGTTGTGGCTCACGGGCCCAGTCGCTCCGCGGCATGTGGGATCTTCCCAGACCAGGGCTCGAACCCGTGTCCCCTGCATTGGCAGGCAGACTCTCAACCACTGTGCCACCAGGGAAGCCCTGTAAATAAGTTCTTGTTCCACACTCTCACCAACACTTTTTATCATCAGTCTGTTTGATTGTAGCCATCCTGGAGGGTATGTAGTGGTATCTCATTGTGGTTTTAATTTGCTTTTCCCCGATGATGAATGAGGTTGATAAGTTTTTCGGTCATTTGTGTATTTCTTTTATGGAGTGCCTATTCTAGTCTTTTGCCCATTACAAAATTTTGGGTTTTCTTTTTCTTTAATATGTAATTTCTAGGAATTTAAAAATATATTCAGCCATTAAAAAATGACATTTTGCCATTTGCAGCAACATGGATGAACTTGGATGGTGTTATGTTAAGTGAAATAAGTCAAACAGAGAAAGACAAATACTGTCTATATCACTTATATGTGGAATCTAAAAAATACAGCAAACTAGTGAATATAATAAAAAAGAAGCAGACTCACAGATAGAACAAACTAGTGGTTGCCAGTGGGGAGAGGGGAGGGGGGATTAAAAGGTACAAACTATCAGGTATAAAATAAGCTACAAGAATATATTGTATAACATGGGAAATATAGCCAACATTTTATAATAACTATAAATGGGGTATAACCTTTAAAAATTGTGAATCACTATATTGTACACCTGTAACTTACATAGTATTGTACATCAACTATACTTCAATTAAACAATGCAAAAAAATTAATTTTCTTTTTCTTTAATATGTAATTTCTAGGAATTTAAAAATATATTCTGAATGTGAGTCCTTTTTCAGTAATACGTATCACAAATATCTTCTTGCATTCTGTGGCTTATTGTTTCAATCTCTTTTTTTGTTGTTGTTTGTTTTTATTTTTAACCATTTTTTAAAATTCAAGTATAGTTAATTTAAAATGTGTTAGTTTCAAGTGCATAGCAAAACAATTCAGTTTCAAATATATATATATATATATATATATTTTTTTTTTTTTTTCTTTTTCAGATTCTTTCCATTATAGGTTATTACAAGATATTGATAGGTCCTACAAGTAGGACCTTGTTATTTATCTATTTTATTTTATTTTATTTTTAATTAATTAATTAATTAATATATTTTTTTTGGCTGTGTTGGGTCTTCATTGCTGCACTTGGGCTTTCTCTAGTTGTGGCGAGTGGGGGCCACTCTTCATTGAGGTGCGCAGGCTTCTCACTGAGGTGGCTTCTCTTGTTGCAGAGCATAGGCTCTAGGCACGTGGGCTTCAGTAGTTGTGGCTTGAGGGCTCTAGAGCACAGGCTCAGTAGTTGTGGCTCACAGGCTTAGTTGCTCTGCGGCATGTGGGATCTTCCTGGACCGGGGATCGAACCTATGTCCTCTGCATTGACAGGTGGATTCTTGACCACTGCACCACCAGGGAAGTCCCTATCTATTTTACATATAATAGTGTGTATATGTTAATCCCAAACTTCTAATTTACCTCCCCCCTACCCCTCGCCCTGCTATCCCCTTTGGTAACCATAGTTTTTTTCAATGTTTTAATGTTGTCGTTTTGATGAACAGAAATTTTTATTTATAATATAGTCTAACATATGATCCTTTTTCTTTATGATTAGAGCTTTTATACCCAGTATAAGAAGTTTACCCCTGTTCTAAGGTCATATAGGTATCCTTTTATATTATCTTCTTAGAGATTTTATTATTTGCCTTTTACATTTACATCTACAGTCCACCTGGATCTTTGCATATGGTATGGGGGGTTAAGTTTAATTTTCAAAAATAATGATATCCAATCATCCCAGCACAACTTATTGCAAACACCTTCCTTTCCAAATTGCCCTTAGGTGCCTATGTTATCAAAGTCATGTGTTCATTAACCTTTGGTCTCTGTCTGAGCTTTTTATTCTGTTTCAACGATCTCTTTGTTTCTTCTTACATTTCCATATAAGTTTGAAAAACAACTTGTGAAGTTCTACTGGGATGGAAGGATTTAGATTGAGATGGCACTAAATCTATAGATCAGTTTAGGGAGACTTTACAACTTCACGGTATTAGTTGTACCAGCCCATAAACATGGTATATTCCTCCATTTATTAAGATCATCTTTGATTTCTCTCAAAAATGTTTTAAAGTTCTCTGTGTAGAGAGTTTATACATCTTTCATTGAATTTGTTCTAGATATTAGACATTTCATAGTTTTTATATTATTTTAAATGGTATTTTAAATTTCGTTTCTAATTCTTTTTGTTTTTTTGATATATTAAAAACAATTGATTTTTTGTTGGACATTAACCTTATTTCCAGCTATTTTGCCAAAGTTGCTTATTAATTGTAATTTGTATGTATTAAAACATGTCCTGTGAAAATAATGATGTTTTTATATCTTCCTTTCCAAAACCTATACATATATATGTATTTGAGGGATAAGCAGTTTTTACTGGACTCAGGTCAGGAGTCTATGAGTCTTGAGGACCTCTCTTTGTCGGTTTTGTTCCCCACGTTCTTCTTGGCCCATTTGAGCTACTTCTTCTTCATGTAGTGAATCTTGGCCTCATCCTACCTCTTCTTTTCCAAATTCATAAGTCAGGTGCCCCAGGTAGGCAAACCTATGTGTGGGCTTAAGACACACGCATTTGAACAGAAATGATCGTATGCTTTTTTTGGTCAAACACCTTGAGGTGCTCTAGAGTGGCCTGGTCATACTCGATCTTGTGGGGCAGCAGGCCTTGCACAGTCTACCTGAAGATGTGCTTTGGTACCCAGAAGTGGAAAGGACCATTGCACGGGTTGGTGTCTATGTGCTTGTAGGTCAAGGCCTGCTACCTCCATTTAATTCTGTAGAAGTTTGCAAGAAATGTTGATGTCCTCATAACGCATGACCACCACTTTCTGGCCGAACAGTACTCGCCTGGCCACTCTGGCCTCCAGGTAGCCCTGGAGATGGTTTCAACCATTGATTAGCATGCTCTGTCCCTCTGACAACTTTGGCAGCTGCCTCAGAAAATTAATCCCTATACTTTAAAATTATTTTTCTTTTCTCGTTGCACTAGCTGGAACCCTTGTGCAATGTTGAAAAGGAGTGGTGAGGATAGACATCCTTGTTTCCAATCTTAGGGTAAAAGCTTTCAACATTTCACCATTGCAAAAGATGTTTCCTGTAGGATTTTTAGGAATATTCTTTATCAAATTAAAGAAGTCCCCTTCTATTTATAGTTTGTTAAGAAATTTTCTTCATGAATACTTATAGAATTTTGTTCCATTCTTTCTCTTACTCAGAATGATTGAATGATTTTTCTCTTTTATTCTGTTAATATGGTGAATTACATTTGTTGATTTTCATATGTCAAATCATCCAACTTGTTTGTGATCTACTCCTTGCTATATCCTATTGAATTTGTTTTGCTAATATTTAAGATTTTTTTAACAGACTTTATTTTTTAGAGCAGTTTTAGGTTCATAGCAAAATTGAGAGGGAGGTACAGAGATTTCCCATAGACTCCCTGTCCCCACACATGCATAGCTTTGCCCATTATCAACATCTCCCACCAGAGTGACCCAATTGTTAAAACTGGTGAACCTCCATTGACACATCATTATCATCCAGAGCTCATAGCTTACATTAGGGTTCACTGTAGGTGCTGTACCTTCTGTTGGTTTGGACAAATTTATCATGACATGTTTTCACCATTATAGATCATAGAGTAGTTTTACCGCCCTAAGAATCCTCTGCTCTGCCTATTCATCTTCCTGTCTCCACTAACCTCTGGCAACCACTGATCTTTTTACCATCCCCATTGTTTTGCCTTTTCCAGAATGTCGTATAGCTGGCATCATACAGTATCTAGCCTTTTTAGATTGGCTTCTTTCACTTAGTAATGTGCATTTAAGGTTCCTCCATGTTTTTTCATGCTTTATAGCTCATTTCCTTTTAGTGCTGAATAATATTCCATTGTGTGGATGTACCACAGTTTATTTACACATTCACCTACTGAAGGACATCTTGGTTGCTTCCAAGTTTTGGCAATTATGAATAAAGATGCTGTGAGCATCTACGTGCAGGTTTTTGTGTGGACATAAATTTTCAACTCCTTTGGGTAAATACCTAGGAGCTCGATTGCTGAATCACTTGTTAAGAGTATGTTTAGTTTTGTAAGAAGCCATAAACTGTCTTCTAAGATAGCTGTACCATTTTGCATTCCCACCAGCAACGGATGAGAGTTCTTGTTGTTCTACGTCCTTGCCAGCATTTGGTATTGTCAGAGTTTTGGATTTTTGAGTCCTGTTTGTTTATTCAGTCAACATTCATATACCTACATATTTTTCCTTTTTATTCTTCATCCATTTATGCCTCTCTGAGCTTACATTGGGGAATCATTTTCCTTTTACTTGAATAACACCCTTTAATATGGGTTGACTGCTTAAAATTTCTGACATTTCTTTTTCTTTCTTTCTCTCCCCTTCCCCCCCCCCAACACCCCGCCGAGTATCTTTATGTTTCTTTCATTCTTTTTTTTTTTTTTTTTAATTTTTTGGCTGTGTTGGGTCTTCGTTGCTGCACGCGGGCTTTCTCTAGTTGCGGCAAGTGGGGGCTACTCTTCGTTACGGTGCGTGGGCTTCTCATTGCGGTGGCTTCTCTTGTTGCGGCACGCAGGCTATAGGGCGCACGGGCTTCAGTAGTAGTGGCTCGCAGGCTCTAGAGCGCAGGCTCAGTAGTTGTGGCGCACAGGCTTAGTTGCTCCACGGCATGTGGGATCTTCCCTTCCCAGGGCTTGAACCCGTGTCCCCTGCATTGGCAGGCGGATTCTTAACCACTGCGCAGCCAGGGAAGTCCTGTTTCTTTCATTCTTGACACTGTTTTTTGGCCTTAGGAGTGTGCTTTGCCCACAAGTGGGAAAAGCTTGAAGTGTTAGGGAGTTAACAACCCAGGAGCAATCCTCAACTATTGAGAGATGGAATTAATGGATAAATACCTCCAGTTTCCTCCCCACTCAGTGGGCTACTTCTAAGATATGTCCTACACAGTCTCTCAGATGATCCCCAGTGGGATTGAATTCCAGTTGTCCACACCGGTAAAAACATTCATCAGCCCATCTTTTATTGGGTTTTCTCCATTCACTGTCTCATTTCTCCATTTCCATACAGTTCTTCCTGTAATCACTTCCTAAATAAACTATTTATAGCCAAATCCTTGTCTCAAGGTATGTTTTGGGGGAAACCATATCTAAGACATGGCTTATTTCAGAGGTGCAGTCCTTTAGGGCTCCACACAAAGTAAGAGGAGCTCATTAGCACTCACCACTGCATTGGGGAACCTTGAATATTATTCCCTGTTGTCTTAGCTCTGAATGTTTGTCAGAAGAACTGCTCAGCTTCTTGGCTTCTCACTCGGTCTTTCTGGAATTGGCATTCATCCCAGGGGGATAAGTGGCTCCAAACACAGGACTCACTTCCTTGGGTCTTATTCATCCCTTGGTTCCTAGTTTGGTAATTCATCATTATTTTGTTAACTCTCTTGTGCCTTTAAGCAGATTTAAAGAAATATTTTTGGTTAACTTTTCAGTTGTCCTCAAAGGGAGAATTAACCCAAATTGTTAGAAAAGAAGCCCACTCCAGCCTCCTTTTCTAGATTTGTATTGCACTTTAAAAAGGTTCTACCTGAACCTTGCTTATTTCCATTCCCTATCTGTACTCCCTCCTCCCCCATCCATGTGATGGGCTTGCACAACTCTGTGCCTTTACTCTTGTTTTTTCCCTGTTCAAAGTGTGACCCACCAAAGTGTGGGGAGATGAGAGTTCTCCCTAACATGCCAGCCTGAATGATGCCAAGATGGTTGTCAGTCAAAGACCAAGTGGGCAGTTTGAATGGGCTGCCTAAAGTGACGAGACCAGCCTTTGACCAGGACAGAAAGTCTCAGTGGGTAAATCAAGCTGGAAGCAGGGTGGAAGCACAATGAAAAGATGAAGAAAGATGTGGAAGAAAGAGAAATGAAGCAAAGTATGGGCATGGAGGTTGGAGTTTGTCCAGGGGCACATCTAAAATGACTGTGTTTAAGTTAGATGTTCTGTTTTCCCAGAACATTCTTGAAAGCTCAGCTTAAATGACTTCTTAATTCTCTTGGTTGGAACCACTTCCTCCTTTAACTTTCATAGCACTCTTATTGTATTTATCATATCACATTTTCCCATTGGCTTTGAATAGTCTGTTCCTTCTAAATTATTAAGTAGATGGCAGCTGTGGTATAGTGGAAAGAGCAATGGAATCATAGTTAGATGACCTGGTTTTAAGTCTCAGCTTCAGCACTTACCTAAGGTGTTTGAGCCTCAGTGTCCTCGTCTATATAATGGGGATAATATTATTTACTCCATAGTGTGATTTGAGTATTAAAAGATGTAAGCGTATAAAGTGGTATGTAGTCAAATGGTACATTTGTCAAGTGGCACATAGTGCGCAACTTGACAAATAAAAGCCTCCCTTTGCTGAGACTACTAAGTGTTATGAAGTGCTCTCCATGCTTGACATACATTATCTTTTTTAGGCCTCACCAAAACCCTATGTAGGGCTATTACTATGGAATAGTTCACAAATGAGAAAAAAAAATGCTATGATAGGTTAAATGATTGAATCAAGGCCACATAGTTAAGTAGCAGAAACAGGGCACAAATTCAGGTCTGTCTGGCTCTAAAACTAGCAGTATCCATTGGTCTACCCTGCTTCCCCGTGGCTCCCACGGATTTCTAATAAATAGTGGCCTTGAAATCATTTTTTAGTCTAAAGTAATCTGGGCCATTTTGGAGCTAGTGACCTACAAAAGTGTTCCATTATCTGTCTCAAGGGGTACCTACTCTATCCTGATTTATAAATAAATTTTCATATATTTTGTTCAAAAGAACTTCCTGAGCAAAAGTGTGTGTGTGTAATGCATTAACAGAAGAAAAGTGATATTGAAAATTAAGAATATTTCACAGGACCCCTGATTTAACTGAACACACTGGAGAAGAGGCTTCATGTTTTCACTTTTTTCTCTTGAAAGAGGTACTTGATTTTTTGAAGGTGCCATGGAAGCCTTTGAGGAGAAAGCTATGAACTGGTTCCCTAGAAAAAAGCAGATAGATCTATTCAAGAATTAGCCTTTATGATCCCACTGATCATAAGCTGAGGAACGAAACACCTTTGTAGAACAGATGTATCATCTTTCATTTAAAAGGAGTAAAAAATCATGAATCATTTAAATCAGGAAATTGGTGGAAATTTCCACTTTTTGTCTTTGTGTGGGTATGTAATGGTGGTGGTGTTGGCGAAATTGGGGCGATCAGGGTGATAAAAGAAGGTGCTGCAAAGTCAGCTCTATGATCCTACGATTGGACCTTCTGGAAAGGCCCTTACATAACTACCTTACTTCTCCAATAAAAGGCTGTGTATTTCTTGCCCCTTAACTGATTTTACACTTCCACTTTAAATGTAACTGAGGATGAAGGACGAGAAACAAAAACAAAAAACCCCTAAGGGTCCGCAAAAAAAATTAGGGCTGCCCCAGGGGAAATCAGAGCGAGAGAACGAAGGACCCCTCTTCCTTCCCACCTCCCCGGGGACACACACTTAGCCTCCCTCCCGGACTCCCCGCCCCTGCCGGCTCACCACCCCCCCTGCCCCTCCGCCTCTTCTTTCCCTAACACGTGCTCTCCGGAACACTCACTCGGGAGATATCCCACCCCCACGGGGCGGGGGCTGGGCTCGGGAGCCGAACGGACCAATCCGCACGCGCCTTACAGCGTCGTGGCCCGACAACGTTGAACCGCCCAATCGAAAGGGCCTTACCGCCCGTTTCCCGGAGCCCCGCCCCCTCGGAGCCGTGCCCCCGCCCGCCGG
This sequence comes from Balaenoptera borealis, assembly GCF_965194805.1. NCBI lineage: Eukaryota > Metazoa > Chordata > Mammalia > Artiodactyla > Balaenopteridae > Balaenoptera > Balaenoptera borealis. Next base: position 34,116,186 of record NC_138876.1, read on the forward strand.
TCTCCTCCCTCCTCCTCCTCCTCCTCCCGTTCGCCCCTCCCCCGCCGCTCGGGAGCGGAGCTTGCGAGACGGAGAAACTGGGGCAGAAGTGAAGATGGCGGCGGCGGTGCTGGTGGTGGCGACGGCTTCTCGCCAGTGACGCGCGGTGCGGGCTCATCTCCCTCTCCACCTCCCTAGTCCGGACCCCGTCCGCCACCGGGACCACACCGGCCCCGCAGCCCGTCCCGCTCGTCCCTCCCCAGTCGGCCCTTCTCCCGACGCCCGGCTGCCGCTGGCGGCGGCGCGCCCCGGGTCCCGGCCGCCGGCCTCGCACTGCTGCGCGCTGTCGCTGGGGGAGCGGGTGGCGTGTTGATCCGCCCTCCTGCCCGCCCCGCCGGACCGCCGCGCCGCGGACACACGCCCGGCGGGGAGGCGGCGGTGGCGGCCCCTGCGCATTTGCTTCTCTCCATTTGGGGACTGGAGGGCGGCGGCGGCGGCTGTGGGTTTTGGGGAGGGGAAGGGGTTGGGGGGGGAGCATAGCGGGAGGGGGCCGTGCTCAGGAGGAGGACGAGAAGGAAGCACCATGACGTCCATCCATTTCGTGGTTCACCCGCTGCCGGGCACCGAGGACCAGCTCAATGACAGGTAATAGGGCCGGCGGGCGGGCGGGCCGGCGGGCTGGGGGAGGGGCGCCTCCCCGCCCTCCCTTCCCCCACGGGGCCGCGCCGGGGCGGGCGCCGGTGTTTACGCGCCGTCCGGCGGTGAGGGGGGAGGGTCCTCGCGGCACCCGGCTAGGCCCCTTCCGGGGAAAACTTCTGGTCCCGGGGGCCCGGGGCCGCGGGGGCGAGCGAGCTGTGGACGGGAAAGCGCACTGCACCCTCCACACCCTCGTCCCCCTCCTCCACGAAGGAGCCGCGTTGAACTCGGTGGAGATGGGGGGGGATCCGGCTCCCGGTGGGGGGGAGCTGTAATTACTGCCCGGCCCAGGCTCGAGGAATCCATATTAGTCAAAGTTGAATTGAGACAGACAATGCGAATGGGGGATGGTGGAGGTAAAAAGAGAGGGAAGAGGAGAAGCCGGGCGAGGGGCCCCGGGTTAGGCTGGGCTCGCCCGGGGCCCTGGGAGCTGTGTCCGGTGTGGTGATCGGACCTGCGGGGCCTGGAGATCCCGGGAGAGCGGGGAGGGTGGTGAGGAGCTGATTCCCGGCGGATCGCGGTTGGGGGGGAGGGAGGAAGCGCCATGATTATTGTTATTATTATTAAATTTGAGCCCCTGCAGTGAGGTTTGCCTGTCCTGGGAGGGGATGAATTTAGGCGCGGGTGGGGAAGTGGATTAGCTTTCCTTTGCTCTGCTACTCCCGAAATGGTGCAGGCAGCTCCTGCTCCCGGCCCCTGTGGTGCGAGCTTTTTTGTTTCCTTTTTTATTCTAATGATAGTGTTTTCCTGAGTTGTAATTTGACAGCTGAAAGCCGAGCGTGGAGTCAAAGGAAAACTCTTACGTTTGCAGTTCGCAGTGCTGCTTTTCTTAACACGCTGTAAAATTTCTGGGATGGGTTTTGCTATGGGCGGAGGAGGAATCATGATTTTTTTTTTTTTTTTTTTTTTTTGCCTTTCATAAGAAGGCTGTTTTGGCCCTGGATTCCTCTCCTTCCCTCCTCCACCGTCCCCTGCCAGGTTAGGATATTGAATTGCAGGGCCGCATGTTCTCAGGGAACTGAGATAAAGCAGGAAAAGTTCCTTCACTGTTGGAAAAGAGACTCCGAGGAGGTTGAGGGAAGCCTCCATTAAAGCAGGTCTTAGAATCTAGGACTCAGCTCTAATGATGGGCTAAATGTTTACAGGGTCAGAAAGGGGGACATTTTAAGTCTCTTTCTATCCCAACACTTTCGCTGCTCTCTATTCCTTATAAATATGGAAGGCCATCTGGGTCCAAGTTTAGAAGTTAGATATAATTTTTGCTAAGTGACCGGGTGACATAAATTGCATGATGCCCTGTTTGTCATGCGCTTCCCGGCGAGAGGAAGAGGCCTAACTTGCCGCTAAGATATTGGCCTCTGTCTCGGAGTATCTAACCGCCTCAGGTGGGGCGGCCAGCCTTTCAATCCGGGAAGCTGGAGGCTTGGTTTCTGGCGTTGGGTTTGGATTTGTCTAATCTTTGCTGTAACCATATAGTATTTAACATGGTTGTAAAACTTTTGGAATACTTTCTGAAAACATTAACCATTTGGAATTGTCACGTAGTTCCTTTAAATACTGAAATAAGTTTTAAGTCATTTATTTTAACATTTTGTAATGCGATCCTTACTCCGATTTTGTTTCATTACAGATCTTTTGTTAAGACTTTCACATAAGGATTTTTGTAAATTTTACAACCACGCTGGTAGTGTGGATAGCTGTATTGTCTGTCATTCATAGAACCGAGTTGGTAGTGCTTGTAGTGCAACTTGTCTTGTAACTTAGAAAATTGCCCCAGGAGAGAAGTAGGGTATGTTTTTTATATTAGTCCTAACTTTATATACCAAGAATCCTGATGAGCTTACTCAATTGACTGTGCATGCCAAAACCTATTTTGCAGTTTTGTTGGGCACTTTGAATAATTTTTGAGCATTCCTTTTGTTTCAGCTAGTCTGAAAATTGACATGTATCTTTTTTAAAGCTACCTTTTCTTTTTCCATTCCTGGTGTAAACAAGTAATCAGCTTTGTTTTTGATTTCTGTAGTGTCGGTATACAATATTAAGAATAGTTGGATCATCTTCAGTTTTCATTTCATGAGAAATAAAAGAGGTGGATCTGATGAGATAAAATGTGTGCATCAAGGTGACAGATATTTGAACAATAGGAGAGGGCTGTAGGTAAAATCTTAGGAACCTCTGGTTTTATCTAGTAGCAGTAAAAGTGTCTGGTCTGTTGAGACTTATGAAGGCATCATTTGAGGTAGTCATGCTTTTTTAGTTTTGAAAAGTAGTTGACTTGTGGTGGAGCTGTTCTGTGTCTCCCCTTCAGAAGAAAGTTCATGTTTGCATACCTAGTTGCAAAGTAATAGGATCAACTTATTGCTGCATTGCTTGAGGGAAATCTGTTTCCAAACGAGGTTGGTTTTCTGGAACCTTACAACTTACTAGAATAAGCCCAGAATATTTTTGTCTTCAGGTAAAAATCTACCAAGGTTTAAAGTAAGTTTTGGTAATAAAAAAGAGTGTGTTACAGTGGGTTGATTTTCTGTGTATGATAGTCACAAGTGAAATGATAAACGGTAGTTCGGGATGAAAGATCTATAAATAGGTAGACTTTAGTCTTTGCCCGGAAAGCCGTAAGACCGGACAGGCAGCATGGTACTACAAACAAATTGCTCAGTCAAAGAAAACTTAGGGGTCTCAAAACACCAATATTTTCTTCTACAAATAAGTTGTCTTTTTAAAATAACCACATCCTGTTAAAAGTCATATATTTTATTTATTATAATAGTGTAATGGCTCAAACATTTAAAGTGTACTCAGCATTTAAAAAAAAAAGTTTGTATCTGATTTTTTTTTTCTTTGTGTTTTCGTACTTGCTATTTCTGTGACAGTCTTTGTATATTGGGTTAAAATCTTTAATTATTGGCTCTGGGAGACCAAATAATGCAGTAGATGAAAATTGGCGGGGATGACTAGGGCAGAGGAGAGGAATTCAGAGAGCCTAGGATGTTGGTTGTAGCTTTCCAGAGTGATTACAAGGTCCCTGGTGCAGAACGCTGGCCCTCAGCAAATACTCATTGTGTGCAATTGAAACCATTCAGTGCTCAGATACTTGTGTGACATTTTGATTTTCTTTCTGGTGAATTTCTCGAGTTAGTGCTATGTTCTTGCTTAAAACATTGTCTCGAGAAATAGCAAAAACCATAACAAGAAAATGGTTCTAGGCGTTGAGATGAAGGGGAGAGCTGGAAGTGCCAGCTCACCAAACCCTGGAAAGTGCCAAAGAAGTCATGCAGACCAGTTTTTTCACTGATGAGCTGGAAAATCAGGCCCTGAGTTTATAGAGTTTATCCAGGGTACTGACAGATGAGGTCCACATGATGGGTCTTCTGATGTTTAAAGTCCAGGGCTCTTTTCAGTATTCCACATGGCCTGTACTCGGGAAATCTCTGCTTTCTGAGGCATCCCAGCCTTTGAGCAGCCACCTACCTGTCTTAGAGTTTTGATTTCCCTTTCCCCTCAGCTCCTCCCTCCTGGGCTCCAAATTGATTTAGGCCTTTTGTCAGGGGGTGGACCCTCTTAACCCTTTCCTAGTACTAGGTTAGGAGAGGCCTTTTAAGGTGATGGTGTCCCTGTGACTAGTCCCTGTCTTGAATTACTCTTCGGGATGCAGGTTGGCTACATTGCAAACCAGTTCTCGTTTTTGGTCTGTATGTGGAATTTTCCTGTGAGCTTCGCTTTTAGGCATTATAATGTGTTGTGTGATCATAAACAGTCTTGGTTGAGATTGTCATATCAAAAGGGTTTTTCTCCAAGGAGCTCCCCCTTTAGATGCTGTAAGGCTGCACAGTAAGATAGTGTAGACAGGGGTTTGAAATTTGGAATTCCTAAATCTGGGTTTGTCTCAGCCCCGCTACTTATTAACTGTGTTGTGGTAATTGAGTCATTTAACCACTTACAACCTCACTCCCTGTCTCTCCTCCTCCCCACCCCCTCACACCTCAGTTTCTTTTTTTTTTTTTTAATATTTATTTATTTATTTTGACTGCACCGTGTCTTAGTTGCGGCACACAGGATCTTTAGTTGTGGCACGCGAACTCTTAGTCGCGGCATGCGTGTGGGATCTAGTTCCCTGACCAGGGATCGAACCCAGGCCCTCTGCATTGAGAGCGCGGAGTCTTACCCATTGGACCACCAGGGAAGTCCCTCACACCTCAATTTCTAAATCAGGTATAGTACACACCTCAAGGTTGGTGAAGAATAGTTGAGATAGTGGGTGGGAAAACACAATATTATAATGTAGGTTCTGTGGAAAATATAATAAAGAGATGGTTAATTTTTACTGCTTTTATATGTTGTCAGGTTTCCAAATAGAAAAGCAGGAACTCAAAGAAATTGCCCTAGAATATCCTTAGCATTGAATGCAGAATCCAGACTGTTAGTCTTAGATCAGCGATTCTCAACTAGGTGCAGTTTTTGCCCCCCAGGGGATATTTGGCTGTGTTTGGAGACATTTTTTGATTGTCCCCGTTGGGGCATTGTTACTGGTCTCTAGAGGGTAGAGACCAGAGATGTTGCTAAACACCCTGCAATGCACAGGACAGCCCCACAATAAAGTATGGACCTGTCCAAAATGTCAGTTGTGCTGAGGTTGCGAAACTCTGTCATAGATTATCTTGAATGTACATAGATGTAAAACTAAATGGAAATTCATGAGGAAAAATTAAAGCAATGTAAGTTACTCTCAAAACATGACTTATTTAAATTAAAATGAAATAAAATTAACAAGTCAATTCCATGGTAGCAGTGGCCACATTTCAAGTGCTCTGTACCCACATGTAGCTAGTGGCACCGGATTGGACAGTGCAGATACAGAACAGTGCCATGATCACTGCAAATTCTGTTGGGCAGCGTTGACACAGAAAGTGCTTTTTTGCACAAGGCATGGCATTTAGTGAGTGCTCCTTTTTTTAAAAAATTAATTAAGTAATTTATTTATGGCTGCGTTGGGTCTTCGTTGCTGCGCTCAGGCTTTCTCTAGTTGCGGTGAGCAGGGGCTACTCTTCGTTGCGGTGCGAGGGCTTCTCATTGCGGTGGCTTCTTGTTGTGGAGCACGGGCTCTAGGTGCGCGAGTTTCAGTAGTTGTGGTGCTTGGGCTCAGTATTTGAGGCTTGCGGGCTCTAGAGCGCAGGCTCAGTAGCTGTGGCGCACGGGCTTAGTTGCTCCGCGGCACGTGGGATCTTCCTGGACCAGGGCTCGAACCCAGGTCCCCTGCATTGGCAGGCGGATTCTTAACCACTGCGCCACCAGTGAAGTCCGATTGCTCCTTATTTTTATTAGGAACTCTTGGGTTTTAAAGACTCAAGCATATCCTCGTCCACTCAGTAGGAGCCAGAAAATAGGCCAGGGATTATGTGGAGTCGAATGAACAAAGGTTGTGGTGGGTAGAGGTTATAATAGTTGAAAGCTGCCTAAAGTTTAATCGTGCTGCACCAAAAAATACAAGTATTAGGGTGGAATAGAGCATCACATCACCAAACCAGTGGGAAATCTGACTATTTGATTGTTGAGATTGTTACCTAGAAACAACATTGCTAGAGTGACTTTATTGGGAAGGTACAGGCAAGCTTCACTAAAGTGATTACGTTGTTTAAGGAAAGTAAGATTAAAGACAGGGTATGAAATAGCCAAACAAAAAATTGAAAATCAAAACAAACAAGGGAAGATCAGTTTTATAAATCAGGAAATCAGTGACTAAATTGTAGGTTTAGGAGTAAACAGACACTTGGGAAGGAAATTACATAGTACATAGGAGTACAACTAGGAATAATGGGATGAACTTTAGAAAGGTCAGGATTTTTCCCTTAATAATTGGTTATTTAGGAAATAGTCTCTAAAGGAAAGTTTAATCACTGAAGACTGTGTCAAATTACCCTTAAGTAGGGCTTCCCTGGTGGCGCAGTGGTTAGGAGTCTGCCTGCAATGCAGGGGACGCGGGTTCGAGCCCTAGTCCGGGAAGATCCCACACGCCGCGGAGCAGCTAAGCTCTCGTGCCACAACTGCTGCAGCCCGCGCGCCTAGAACCCCTGCTCCGCAACAAGAGAAGCCACTGCAATGAGAAGCCCGCACACCACAATGAAGAGTAGCCCCCGCTCACCACAACTAGAGAAAGCTCGCACATAGCAACAAAGACCCAATGCAGCCAAAAATAAATAAATAAATAAATAAATTACGCTTAAGTAGATCTTGCAGGGTGTATTGAGGGGAGTAATTTTTTTTTTTTTTAAAGGTTTGCATTTTATTTATTTATTTATTTATCTTTGGCTGTGTTGGGTCTTCGTTTCTGTGCGAGGGCTTTCTCTAGTTACGGCAAGCGGGGGCCGCTCTTCATCGCGGTGCGCGGGCCTCTCACTATCGCGGCCTCTCCTGTTGCGGAGCACAGGCTCCAGACGCGCAGGCTCAGTAATTGTGGCTCACGGGCCCAGTTGCTCCGCGGCATGTGGGATCCTCCCAGACCAGGGCCCGAACCCGTGTCCCCTGCACTGGCAGGCAGATTCTCAACCACTGCGCCACCAGGGAAGCTCCCTGAGGGGAGTAATTTTATGTTGCAGGAGGATGTACTCATGTCTTTTTGCCCCGTTTTTATCATACATACACTCGGCCCTTGGTATCCCCGGGTTTCACATCCGTGGATACTGAGTGCAGACTATTCATTGTACTGGTTATTTTATAAAGGGACTTAAGCAACCGAGGATTTTGGTATCTGCGGGGGCTCCTGGAACCCATGCCCCTCGGAGACAGAGGGACGACTGTACTTCCAGTTAAGAAAACAAACTCCAATTATAGTCTGTGTTTCTGTCATTTTGACACCTTGGCATTCTGAGCAAATGACAACAGTCTGCCCTCCTGGGTCACTATAATTATGAAATGTTGATTTGTTTTTATAATTGATTTTTAAGTTTTACTGTGAAAATTATTTTAAAGCTTTTTATTATGGAAAATTTAAAGCATGTACAAAAGTAGAGAGGATGGTATAGTGAACACCTATGTACAACAGTTATCACCCAATTTCAACAGTTATCTACTCGTGGCCAGTCTGGTTTCAAGCCTCTTCCCTATTTATTCCTTTTCCTCAGATCATTTAATTGATATACCTTCATTATGTATCTCAAAGATGAAAACTAAAAAACAATTACCTTAATCTCAAAGTTCAATCTGTTTAGATTTTCCTGTTGTCACATAAATGCTTACTTTTGATGACTGACAGTTTTGAAATTTTACATAATAAAACTGAGTTTTTTGTTTTTTTTTGTTTTTTTTACGTGATAATCCATTTATTTATTTATTTATGGCTGTGTTGGGTCTTCGTTTCTGTGCGAGGGCTTTCTCCAGTTGCAGCGAGCGGGGGCCACTCTTCATCGCGGTGCGCGGGCCTCTCACTATCGCGGCCTCTCTTGTTGCGGAGCACAGGCTCCAGACGCGCAGGCTCAGTAATTGCGGCTCACGGGCCTAGTTGCTCCGTGGCATGTGGGATCTTCCCAGACCAGGGCTCGAACCCGTGTCCCCTGCATTGGCAGGCAGACTCTCAACCACTGCGCCGCCAGGGAAGCCCAAAACTGAGTTTTAACGTGTTAACAAAATTTGACATTCTTAAGAGTAAGAGAAAATTTGTTTGGATAATAGCCTTAGAAGGACAGGCAGCATCACACTGGAAATCTTAGTGTTCCTTACAGGTTGACCAATGCTCTCATTTCTTAACCTCCAGTGTGATAACATTTTATCAGCAAGTGCTTGTAATAATGGTTATGTAATGACAGAAAGACAGGATTCTTGAAATTAAGTGATTTTCTGTGGGGCACATTGAGGAATAAGAATAAGTCGTGAAAAGTTTGCAGCATTCTTCTAAGTTAATATATAGAGGTAAGACTACTGCTAAATTGAACTTGGCTATTAGAAATTATTCTCTAGTGGGACCATATTTTACATTATTTTCTTGATAGATCACTGTAGTGCTAATAAACCCCTTCAAAATGAGAAATATGGTAAATTCTTAGATAACTGTGGTTTGTGACATTCTCATTTTTGTCAGGATATTGAATAAAGTATTAAAAATTAAATGTTATTGCACATGTAAATAAAAATACAATTTGTTTTACCCAAACAGCAAAAGTAATGTTATTTGTTCAGTTTCCAGTGGTGTCATTCACCTTAATAAAATGTTTTCAACTTTCTCTCTCCTTATGTATTTTGTAACTCAGCTTTATTGAAGTATAATTTACATACAGTAAAATTCACCCATTTTTAAGTGTACAGTTTGATGAGTTTTGACAAATGTATACAGTTGTGTAACTACCACCACAATCAAGATATAGAACATTTTTATGACCCTCAGAAATTCCCTTGTGCTCCTCTGTGCCCAAAAGTCCCTTCCCCCCATCATGCCCCTGAAAACAATTATTCTTCTTTCTCTCACTGTAATTTTGCCTTTTTTAGAATTTCATGCAAATGGAATCATGTGTTTGGTGTCTTTTCCTTAGCACGTATAGCAGTTTTTCTTCTTTTGTATTTGTGGTAGTAGTATTTCGTTGTTTGGATATAATACAGTTTTGTAATCTGTTTTCTAGCTGATGGGAATTTGGGTTGTTTTCAAGTTTCTGGCTGTTTCTTAGTTTTTATTTTTTAAAAATTCCTTGCTATAAAAAACATTATTATAGAAGATCTGGAAAACAAAGATCAATTTATAAAGTCTAGCAAGGTTGCCATCACTGGTAATGTTTTGGTGACTTTCTGGTCCCTTTTTTCCTATACATGGATTTTTTTTTCTTTTTAATATAGTTGCGATCATGCTGGATGTAATTTTGTGTATTGTGAAATTTTTCTTTTCTTTTTAAAATTTATTTATTTATTTTTGGCTGTGTTGGGTCTTCGTTTCTGTTGAAATTTTTCTTGACTCTAAAATGTTACGTTATTTTTCATAGGAAAAAGCTACTCAAAATTTTAAAAAGTACATTTTTCTCGATAGCAAATTTTCATGTTAATTAAAGTACTGGTATATATATAAAGAGATTATGTTTTGAAACTTCAGTAGTAATAGTGGTAGTCTAGATTGCTAGTCATAAAGGTTATGACAGTGTCCAGTCTAGGAAGCACTGTGAATTCTCTTGAATGAATCAATAGAATTTTATTTCCATTCTCATCAGTTCAGGCCCCATTTTTTGTAGTACAGAAAAAAAAGTGTTGAGAACTTACCATTTCACGAAATTGGCTCTGCTCCAGCATGAATCTGCTGTTCCAGAATTCAGACCATAAGGTGTTCTAGCTCTTTTCGTGAACTCAGATACCAGGTTTTCCTCACAGACAATCTGAAACTCCAGAGATGGGCTTTGCATGAGCTGCTCCAAGACCCTCTTTGAGGCCTGGTGGAGGTTCACCTGAGTGTTTTTTCCTGGGACAGCCTGCTCTGTGACCTGAAAAGTGGAGGAGGATGGGTTTGTAAGCTTTAAGAAAAAGCCAGATTTGAGATGTGGAAGTTAACTTGATGAAGAAAGTCGAAGCAGAGACAGTATAGGGTTATTTTATATGAAAAGCTTTGAGGAGAGGGGTATGTGGGCTTGTGCAGTTCATCATCTGTTTTCTTAGGTTGTGGGAGTGACTTTGTTTCCTGTCCAAGGGGAATTTGAACTAGTCCAGTTGGTGCTGTGTGTCATCATCTGCATATGGAAACTTTAAAGGAAGCACCAGACAGGTGATTTTTCTTGTGTGCAAATCTAGTTTAAAATTCTTAGTATGCTTCTGTTTCTAGTGATATTTAAACTTCATCTCCGAGAAGTCCCCCTTGGTGTTTTCTGTAAGTGATTGCATTTTTCTGCTTATCAGGTGTTCTGATCATTATAGATAAAGAATAATGAGAGGGACGGAGTCCTTGGATGTTGTGGACAGTGCACCTTTGCTTTCTATGGTTGTTGTTTGGGGAAGTATAGGAACTGCTTTTTCTTTGCTTCCTGCAGTTGCCAGCGGGGATGAATAGAAATTGGTGCCACATGTTCCTACTGGTTCTCTGTTAGGTTTCTGTCACTGCTGAGGGGATGCAGAACCAGGAACGGGTGTCTTCCCTTGGGGAGGTTGGCAACCCATGGTCTGCAGGTCAGAGATGACTTGGGGGCTGATTTCGTTGGCAGTTGCTCATCTTTCTGCCACTTCTGATAGCCGAAAGATACCGAAAATGAAGTACAACACTTGCATCCAGAGACAGGCGGCAGCATGCGGTTAGCAGCTGCCCCGTACCATCCAGAATGTTTCTGGTTTCAAAAAACTCTGTTGAGTGGCGGGGACTTCAGGCCAGTTGGTCTTTTGCTTTCCTTCTCCAGGGCGCTTGACGCCTCAGAAGTCTCTTTGGAAATGTAAAAAGCTTCTTCAGTTGGCATGAAGATTCAGTCTCTTCTTTGGTGAATTCTTGAGGGGTTTTTGTTTTTGAGCATGATATGTTTAAAACCTTTTTTTTTTTTTTTTTTTTTTGGGAAATGGAAAGTCTTTGTGGCAATAGTGTTGAAGTTTTAAAAGAGTAACATAACCTAACCAAATTGTAGTAAAAACATTTATTGTGGTAGCCTTTTCGGATTAGGAGGTTCTTGGATTTAAAGTAGAGCTTCTCATAGTGTCTAAACGGACCACCATCATCAGGAACAAAATAGCGTGAGGACCCCTGTATAAAAGGCTCTCGCCCACATTTCTTTGTTTTAAAATTAATTGATGACAGCAAATAGGGCCAAGCTTGCCAGTTCCTCACTGCCCCCAGCCATCCTTTTCCCCTCAGGCTATAGGTTCTGTAGCTGTCTGTTTGAGAATGGGGTATTTTCCTGCCCTTTGAGGCAAGAGTAATATATTTTTGTTTGCTTTTCTGTTTTAACAAATGAAATTTTAAAAATTCGAATTAATTTACATAAATATTAGGTCTGTCCCAGAACTATAATAAGACGCTGAGAGGATAGCTTTTTATTTTTTAAATTTTATTTATTTATTTATTTATTTATTTATTTATTTATTTATGGATGGATGGCTGTGTTGGGTCTTCGTTTCTGTGCGAGGGCCTTCTCTACTTGCGGCAAGTGGGGGCCACTCTTCATCGCGGTGCGCGGGCCTCTCACCATCGCGGCCTCTCTTGTTGCGGAGCACAGGCTCCAGACGCGCAGGCTCAGTAGTTGTGGCTCACGGGCCTAGTCGCTCCGTGGCATGTGGGATCTTCCCAGACCAGGGCTCGAACCCGTGTCCCCTGCATTGGCAGGCAGATTCTCAACCACTGCGCCACCAGGGAAGCCCCGAGGATAGCTTTTTAAAAACAGATGTCAGTGCTCATAGGCTTACAGTCTTAGTTGGGGGAGTGATGCTGGTCCACAGACCAGTAGCAGACTGTGAAAGACTGGTGAAAGAGGTAGTCGAGTTTGACCTGTGTAAATATTTGCCATGTGTTGCCTGCACAGAGTTTGAGCACAGTGTTAGATTAGTTTCCCTTGTTCAGTAAATGTTTGTGTGCTTCTCAGACATTGTGCTAGGCCTGGGGTGGCTGCACCAACCCTCCCTGGAACTTGGGTTGAGAAGTAGTTGGAACTGTTTCTAGTTCATTGGGAAAGTTTGGAGAAGAGTGAGGTGATAGACTTAGTGGGCCCACGGTGTGGCATCCGGTAGGTGGGCCATGCTTATTTATTTTGTAAACTTTTTACTTTGAAATAATTGCAGACTCACAAGTAGTTGCAAAAATGATGCAGAGAGGTCCCGGGTACTCATAACCCAGCTTTCCCCAGTGGTAATATCTTGATTGTGCCAAGTATTTTTCACATCCTTGTCAAAGTACTAGAGATGGGAAGGTACATTTTCTCCATATGCGCTTTTGAAAATTGTTTATTTTTCTGGTAAGAAAACATAGATTAAAAGACACAAATTTAAAGAAAACTTGGTATTCTTAGATGATTTTGAATTGATGGGATATATAGTAGGCAGTCTGTCTGTCTTTGATATGATGGTAATGGGATATAAATTGGAGGAAAACAGTGGTTGGGGATTTGTTTTTTTCTGTGTGTGTCTGATACTAATTGGCCATGTGACCATGAATAAATGATATGACTCTCATTTGTAAAATGAAAGAATTGGACCAGATCGTTTAGGATTTTTCTGCTCCAATTTCTGTGCTCTTAGGATTGTGGTAGGGAAGAGGGTTTTTGTATCGTAGAATGGCTCAGAGGGAGAAAGGACTGTGAGTCTACGGTTGCCCATGGTTTCTTTTACTAAATTTTATTGATCAATGGAAGGAATAAACAGGCAAAGTGGGAAATAAATTTTACTCTTTTATTCAATGAGTAGTTTGCTAACTAAATTATATACATTGGGATGCAAAGATGATGGCCTCTGCCCTCACGGAGCTTTCAGTTTAATGGGGAGACACATGAAAATAAAGAATTAAGTGCTAATAGAGACTATAAGTCACAGGGAAGAACGATCTGATGATTCAACCTGGTGCTTGCAAAGGGCTTTGAAGACAAGGTTTCAGGGTGTGGGGACTGGTTCATCCTCTTACTTCCATTCTCTTGAGTCTAATGAATTTTCATTTACAGGCATTTAGGATGCTGGTGGCAACTAGAGGTTCATCATAGATGTCTGTATTTGATATTGATAATCAGAGTTTTCATAATAGTCCAGAACTCTTGCATTGTTTAAGAACAGTTTACATATAGACAGTGGCGGGTTTTTTTTTGTTCCTTTGATTTTTGTTTGCAAAAGGTCTGTCTAGGGGTAAAAACACGAGGATAATGGCCTGTCGGGGTATGAAAACAAGTTGCTTCATCCTAATGCTTTGACTTGGTTTTGGAAGAGACGATATTGGGAATTGGCAAGGAGGAGGGGATACCTGAAGAGCTTATGTGGGTAGTCTGTGCTCCCTTCTATTCATGCCTGCACAGGCTGGGATTGACCCTGTGGCTGCCTTGAATGCTACCAGGAGAGTAGTGTTGGAGCACAGAGACGCTTAAAAATGAGACCAAGTGTTCTCTGACTCTTTCATTGTTATTGTCATTTAAAATGAAAATTTCATGTACTGCACTGCCGATAAATATTTTAAGATTATTTATGGTTCTAGACATTCATGTGATAGATCTGTTTTAATGGATATAGAATTTCATATCGGATTTAAGACCCCAAAGTGAGATGAAATACTCAAAAATGTGTTTTCTGAATTTAGATGTATCTGCTTAATCCTTTAAATTTTATAATACATTTTAATCTGTCTTCAGGTTTGTTTTGTGATATTGACATTCATTATCCAGTATTACAGTTCTTACAGAGTTTAAGAGTGTTACTGTGTATCTGAAAGAATTTGTGTACCATAGGCAGGCCGTGATGGATAAGGAGCTCTGAGAACTGGAAAAATACTAGATTTGGAGTCAGGAGACTTGGTCCTTCTACTCATCAGTCATGTAATCTTGGGCAAGTCATTTCCTTGCAGTGAGTCTTAGTTTTAGTTTACTCATATGTAAGATGAGGGGGTATGTGTGATGTCTGAAAGTTCATCTCAGCTTTGAATCTGTGTGACTGTAGGCCTGTAGATACTGTTCTATGAGTTGTGTTTAATGTATGTTAGTCAGCTTTGTCATTCTAAGGTTTGATTTTTATTCCTGCCTCAGACCTGCTTTTCTATTCTTTTGTACTCGTTCTAATGGGTATCTAGAAGCAGTGGACATTCTAAACTCTGAATACATTGTTTGTTTAACTGGAGGGGAGCTCTTCAAAACCAGCCCAACTCTTCTGTGTTTTGTTTTTGTTTTTGTTAATTTTTTAACTGGTAGGGCTCATGTATTTGATTTGGCACAAATGAATTTAGTATAATTATGTTATCTTTTCATTATGCTTTCCATATAAATTTAATGGGGGAAGGTTCCGGGTAGCAAAAGCTTATTTGAAATAACGTGTGATAAAGCAAAAGCACGTTGACAGCTTATCACCTCACCTCCTGGGCTTGGGAGTGTTTGCTCACCTTTGGTTGGTAGTGGGTTGAGACTCTTCTCTTTTGGGGGGCTGTTTCGGCAGCCCTCCTCCTGTCAAGTGCTCAGTGAGAATTGATCTTCTCTTTTCTAGGATGCCTATTATCATGCTGTATGGTAGACTGTAATAATTGGTATTACCTTTTGACTTGACTAGACCACAAGTCTACTTGACTTTCCTGAGTAGAAAGTCATTTTTGAGATGTTCAAAATTTTACATCAAGGAGGATTTTAGGATTTTCATGTTTTACAGCTGAGGAAATTGAGGGCTGGAGTGCCCAGATGATTAGTGAAGTGGCAAAGACTAGACTCTGCATTAATTCAGCTTTATTGTTTTTCCTTTTCTTCTTGGAATGGGCATGGGAAGTAACTTGTTTTTCTGATACACACACACCTGTTAGTGTGTATATATATATATGTATATATACATATATATATACACACACACACACCTGTTAGTGTGTATATATATATACACACACACACCTGTTAGTGTGTGTGTGTATATATACACACACACGCAATTAAATATTAATATGGGGACTTCCCTGGCGGTCCAGTGGTTAAGACTCTGCACTTCCACTGCAGGGGGCGCGGGTTCGATCCCTGGTTGGAGAACAGATCCTGCATGCCGCAAGTTGCGGCCAAATAAAAAAACAATCTATCATATAGAGCTGTTTGTATGGAAAATTTTGATCAGTTTTTTTTAAGAAATGTATCCTGTTTGCAAAGGCACAGTAAAGTTTCATCTTATAGACTATAGGCAATAAAGCTAACAATAAACCTTATTTGACACAAACCATACTCCCATTCTCCGTTCATTTGATCTTCAGAAAAGTCTAGTATGTCCAGTAGTTTCAAGGATATCATTTTAACTTAAAAGGTTCTGATATATTTAATTTATAAATCTCAGACTGATATAATAGAGTTTTGGAAAACTATAAGAAGTGCCTTGTTAATGTGTGTATTCCTATGTAAAACACATTGCTTCTCCTGTGTATATTTTTTAACATTAAAGAAACACACATTTGAAAAAAAAATAGTAATATGTACACACAGTGTGTATGCCATTGAATAGTATCTCATCCTTTAATTAAGCACATTTTGTGGGGCTTCTGCTACATGTTGGTTCTAGTCTTGGGTGTATGATGGTAGAGCTTAGTCTATGGGAAAGACAGACCATTACAGAGCAGTATGATAATGAGCATAGGGAAAGAGGAAGTAAAGGATTCTTCACCAGAGGCACATACCCCAGTCTTGCAAAGAAGGAACAGCTTATTGGAAGAAGTAATGTTTAAAAGGAGGACCAGGATTCTGAAATGTTTAAAAGGAGGACCAGGCTGAGGAGCTGGTGGGGAAGATGTGTGATGTAGGGCAGGGCCTGGAGGACTAGAAGAGCTTTCTAGGCAGAAGGAACAGCATGCGAGAAGACCCTAAGGTGAGAGAATGCTCAGAGTAACTACATAGGGTTTCAAATCAGTTGAATAGTTCTCTTGTAAAAAAGAATACTCTCGGCTTCCCTGGTGGCGCAGTGGTTGAGAGTCTGCCTGCCAATGCAGGGGACACGGGTTCGAGCCCTGGTCTGGGAAGATCCCACATGCAGCGGAGCAACTAGGCCCGTGAGCCGCAATTACTGAGCCTGCGCGTCTGGAGCCTGTGCTCCGTCCGCAACAAGAGAGGCCGCGATAGTGAGAGGCCCGCGCACCGCGATGAAGAGTGGCCCCCACTTGCTGCAAGTAGAGAAAGCCCTCGCACAGAAACGAAGACCCAACACAGCCATAAATAAATAAATAATTTAAAAAAAATTAAAAAAAAAAAAAAAGAATACCCTCTTAACTATCTTCAGTAATGAGCTTGGTATTATCATGATAAAATAAATCTGTTGTGTTATGTCATATATTGGCTGTGACTAGTTAATTTAATGGATTAGACTTAGAGTAACTGAACCAGTGCAATAAAAGGGTATGCATTCCATCCTAGTTTAGGCCAGTTGCTTGATCTCATGGCTACAAATAGCATCTTTAAACCTCTATCCAGCCAAGTTGTTGATGTTTGTTAGTGTAAATGAAGACAAACAAGCTTGGATGGATGGTTCAGTTCAAATGCCTTATTGCTGTTGGGAAAACAGTGCAAATCCTGTAAACGGACCAATAATATCACTGAGATAAAAAGACTCCATTTTTCTGTGTAAAACAGTTCATGGTCTTAACCAGGTTAAAGGTAAAAGTTTCATAAGAAGTGATGACAGTGTGCTTGTTTCTGGGTTGAGTGATTGCTTTTGATGTCTCTTAATATGTTTTAGTATTTTTTATACTTTTATGTGAGTATATATTATTTTAATAATAGAAAAAGAATAAATCCCTAGGAAAGTGTTTGAATTTAGTTAGCTATTCACCTAAAGCAGGAACATGAAAAGCATTGAATAAAGAATACTGATTTAATTTCACTGAAGTTTTTTTTTCCTTTTTTTCCCTCTAGAGACTTCTTACAGGGAGTATAATTCTTTGTGTAAAACTAATTGAGGGACGATTCTACAAATAATTATTTTAAAAAGTTATTTTGAACTTTGATATTGAACAAAGCCATTAGGATCAGATAGATATATGGGCATAATTTCTGACTTGAGCTTACAGAATATTTGTTCACAGGCATGCCTCAAAGGAATGTTGTGTGATGAAAGCCTTTTGGATTTTGGACAAAAATTTATCATTTCCATTTTATATTCAGAGTTCACACAGGGAGAAGATAGCTTGTCAAAAACATTGTGATAAAATTTAAATAATTTTTTTCCTCCTAGTAAGTTGACCAGAATTTTCACCATAAATTAAATATAAATGGACATTAAAAGAAATTCGACTTCATTTCATTCATTCATTCATCTTTACTGGAGTATAATTGCTTTACAATAACAGATATTTATTGAGGGCTTGTTATGGGCCAGATACTTGGGCTGTATCCGTGAACTAAAGAGGCAAAAATTCCTGCCTTTGAGGAGCTCACATTCTAGTGACATGCTTTTTGTGTGTTCACAGTTATGAAACACTTCTTTTGAAATGTGTGGTGTTTAATTTCCATATGTTACATCTGTCTGAAATGTATTCCTATTAAAAATGTAATCAGTTAGAAATTACGGGAAAGCCCACTGAATTAACTATTCTTTGTACTATCCCTAAATGGTTTCTTAAATATTCTCATTATCCTGCAGGGCCCCTCTTTAAACTGTCCTTCCTTCAGTTTGAGCCTGTGAGTGCCATCCGGGGGAGCTGAGAGGTGACCTCTTTGAAGACAGGCTCATTGTGGTCTTTGCATTCCTAGTACTTGACATATGTTAGTACACGTGTTTATTAAATTAATCTGAACTTCAAAAGTAAGCAAAATAAAGTACTTTATTTTAATAAAAATTAGTTCTTAGAACTATATTCCAATCTCTGGAATAAGGAATGAATTAAGTGTATGGATTTTTTTTTTTTTTGGAATGTACTATTCCAATAACATTGAAAGATACCACAATATTTCACCTAACCTCCCCCCCCGCCCCCCCAATATTTCATGTAGGAGACCTTCCTTAAATGGTGATCCTTGACTCTGTATATGTGTATGTAATTTTGGTGAGGTTGATATTCTTTTTCCCATCCAACATTCTATTGTAAACATCTTCAGACATGCAGAAAAATTGAAAGAATGAACAGTGAGTTATTTGGTTATCCACCTTCTCCATTCAGTAATTGTTGTTTTGGTAATTGTTTTTGCCAAATTTGCAAAATATGCATGTATATATAAATGATTTCGTTGAGCTGTTTAGAAGTTGCAGTCATCATGATGCTTTTTTAATCTTTAAATACATGGGCTTGCATTGCCTAAGAATATGGACCTTCTTCTGTACAACCACCATTATCACTTTAGAAAATTAACAAGAGTTCCTTAATACCATTACTTTTCTCCACTTGTCTTCAAAATGTCTGTACACAATAGCTGGGTTTTTTCAAACCAGAATTCAGTCAAGGCCTACACATTGTATTTGGCTCCATTTGAATTTTGTCATGGAGTCATTTTTTCAAAAATATTTGTAGTTTTTCCAAGGGCCACACTTAATTATTGAAATACTAAAGTCATTCTATTTCAAAGCACAGTTGTGTCATTGTTTTCGATTTTTATGAACTTTTAATTGGTCTTTGTATATAATTTTCATTTGTCAGCATTGTGTGCTTTAATGAATTTCTCAATGTTGCTTTTTCTAGACCTCAGGGAATCTTGGATTTTTGTGAGATTCCAAGTTTCACTTTGCACATGTTTTGCATTGGACTACATTTTGTTGTCAGATAACATCCTGTGATCAGCATCAGCTTGACTTCAAAAGATGTGAAAGTGATAGGCCAGGTTGTGCACTTGTTAAACTTGCAAGGATTTTTGGAGACTTTTAATAAAAGATCAATGGCTGGTGAAGGTTTTGGCCTTGTCACCTTTTGTTTCCTTATGTGGTCTCTCAACTGCAGGGATGAGGAAATGAGAACATTCTATCAGTATATGTTACCTGGGTGATTGACAGGAGAGTTGGCCTGTCAGTGTTGTATTAGTTACTAGACTAACTATAGGTTTTCTATTGATGTTACATAAAGATTGGCTTTTATTTGAGCAAAGATTTACTATTCAGATGAGTCTAAGGTTAAATAGATTTGTAAATAAGATATGTGAAATAAACATTTAAGGAAATAAACATATTAAGGTGTAGGTAATATAGAGTTTTGGGTTTTAAACTTGGCCCAGTTAAAGGAAATGGGTAAGGAAAATATCAGAGATGAACCATAAATGAGGCTTTATTCATATATCAGTGGAACTAGTACCAAAGAAAATGCTGAGGTTTCCTTTGATCATCATTCTGGTTTTTAATTGCTGTGTAATAAATCACTCCAAACTTAATGGTGTAAAACAGTAATCATTTATTATTATTTCTGGCGATTGACAGTACTCAGCTAGGTGGTTCTTATCTAGATTTATGCAGTTGCCGTGAGATGGTAGCTGGAGTCATCTAGGAGATTCAAACAGCTGGGATCTGGAACAGCTGAGGTTTCTCAGGCATCTCTACTTCTGTGTGGTCTCTGCAGAATGGAGTCTTCGAGGTAGCTAGACTTCTTACCAGGTAGCTAAAAGTTTAAAAGGCATGTGTCCCAAGAGACAGAGCCAGGCTAGAATACCTTTTCCTGACATAGCCTTAGAAGTCATGCAGTGTTTCTTCAGCCTCGATCTTTTCTCAAGAAGCAAATCATAAGGCCCATATTCAAGGGAGGATAATTAGACTCCACCTCTTGATGGGAAGAGTGCCAAAGAATTTATGGAGGGACTTCCCTGGTGGTCCAGTGGTTAAGACTCTGCGCTCCGAATGCAGGGGGCCCAGGTTCCATCCCTGGTCAGGAAACTAGATCCCGCATGCCTCAACTGAAAAAAAAAAAAAAAAAAAAAGATCCCTCGTGCTGCAACTAAGACCTGGCACAGCCAAATAAATAAATAAATATTTAGGAAAAAAAGAATTTATGGATTTCTTTTTTTTAACTATCACACGACCATTAAAAAAGATGATAAACAGTAAAGTATAATAGTTCAGAAGGAGATTTGGGTACCATGAAAGTTTTAGAGAAGGTTGATACTGTGTATTTGAAAATAGAAACAGTGAAGACTTGATATTTATGGCACTGGACATAATGCATTTTGTGGCAGTAGTAACTATTAATGGACATAATATTTCCAGACTGAAGTATCGTACTGGGCAGTTCAACAGCTTAATATCACAGAGCCCTCTCCAGAAGCATCCAGGTCAGAATCATAAGGGGAGCCAAGGTAAATGTGTTTCTTTGACATCACTAGTATTACTCATACAGTCAGGTGGTTGTTTGGGTGCATTATTTAGGAAATGTGAAACATTTGCTATGTTCTGAGACTTAAAAGATTGAAATGTGGGCCAGTGATTAGTTCTTCACTATGACTCTGCTCAGACACAGGGTGTATTTCCTGCGAAACAGAATCTTCTTTGGACAGGAGCTACTTGGCTTCATCATCCATTTGATTAGTCAGCTTTAGGACTGAATGTTTTCTATTTCCAGAGACACATCTGTCTTGAAATGACTAGGTTTTGCTGCAGAATCTATTTATTTTAATAATCATTTGCATACCTACTATGTGCAAGGCATTGTACTAGCTACTGGCTAGATATTGGCATTTAAAAGAGACCTTACAGACAGTTCCAGAAGGAGAGTTCTAAAAATCTTTTGGGCAGGTCATTGTTGTTGACATAAATGTATAGCTTACCAGTATGGTTAATATGAAGATGATATCTATTTGCGTGTAAAGTTTGTTAGAAATAGGCCTTATTATTTCATAGCTTTGCCTAAGGTGGTGTATTATTTGTGGTCAGTTTTAAAGTGATATTAGTCATGTGTCATTTTTCTTAGTGTTTTGCAATTTTTATTAAATGGAATATGTGATGAAATTGCAGCATCTTTTGTGTGAATGCGAAAAAGACCCTGTATTTATTTTGTACATGCAATACCTTTTGTTGTTTTGTCTGTTTCTAGTCAAAAGAGGCTTTGTTGTCATTACAAAATGAAGATGTGGGATTGGACAGTTTCTGAGGGCCTTCCCAGGACTAATACTCAAAGCAAGGAAGAGAGTGGGTAGAATTTCTAGATGGTAAAGATGATAGGAAGTGTCAGTTTAAGTTGAATCATATTTTGGACTTTCTGCAAGCCAAGACAAAAAGCAATGGCTGAAAAATTAACTGCTTATCATGTTACATCAGAGAGAAACTTTTTCTTAATCATGCTCTGAGATACATTTTTAGTGAATCTTTTTTATATTTAGGGCTACTAAAAAGCCCAACGGACAGTGAGTTTTATAGTCAACACAGAAGTTTTCTTTATGTGACTGTACTGAGCGCTGATAAAAGCTGAACTCCTTGTTTTGTGGAGGCCCCTCTATGGGAATTGAGGAGTGTAACTTTCTGGATTAGAATTATATAATGTTTAGAGGCTGATCTGGAAAATTATGCGGTTTGCTCATTTTAAACATTTTCAGCATTATTACTCCTTACTATATATGAAGCACTACGTTTTCCAAACATCATCTCATTCAGCAGCCTGGCAGCACTGTTGCAGAGGCAATTTGAGGTGAAGGCAGTTGAGCGTGCCTCCCAGGCTGCACAGCCGTGGAGTGGTAGGTCTCTAAGCACGGGGTCCTTAGTTATGAAGGCCCGTTAACAGGGTCTGCTGCTGAGGCTCATGGGTTACTGTTATGTGAACTGAAGTTTTAAACATTTGTAGATAAAAACAAAATGTCGCAGTAAAGGACTGTGCTCCAGCCTTTAAAAGCAGTACATTAACTGTTATCTTGTGCCTACATGAATAAATTTTTTTTTATTGCTTTAAAATTTGATCTGTTTGCAGAGGACAGGCCCATCATCACATGTCTTTTCTTCCCTTGCCTGGGGTTTGGTGGAGGAATAGGGACCGTGAAGTGACAGATAGTCTCCATGCTCAGCTGAGTGTTGAAACTAGGACCGTTCATTTCTGAAGCCAGGGTGCTGGTTCCTATTGATTAAGCCTTTGTTGCACTCTCCATCTGGACATGCTAGGGTGTGAGATGGTGGACTGGGGACACATTAGAATCATTACCATAGTGACACTAAATTGTTTCCATCCTTTGTGTGTCGTTTGGCTGAGAAAGGTTGTGAACAGTTAGTCTCTTCTTTGTATGATATTCTAGTATCTTTAGTCAACCTATCTAGTATCTGTAATGTACTAATACCCAGATGTGCAAAAAGTTAAGTCATGGTTACATCCTTAAGGAGTTTACTGTGTAGTTAGGAAAATAAAATAGAACTGTTAAAAAGTAGGATAGCAGTATAGAGACGAAGCAGTAAATGACTAATTGCTAAATTGAGTAGAATTGATGAGAAGTTCTGGAGGAAGTCAAAAGAGAAAGTGTCCACTGGGCCACAGTATCCTTATTACACTTTCTGTAGATATTTGATATATAACTGGGAAGGATAGAGGTAATTCTAAATGTAATTTGGAAAGGTTTAGATAACCAGAATTTTAATAGATGCTATGGATTCACATTATTTTTGCAGTACACGTGAGCTAAGGAGTACAGTTTTATCCATGAACTTCAGTTATGTCTAGTTGGTCTTATGTGTTAGTTATGAGATCTGTTTCAGATGTCTATCATTGGTTTTTAATGGGGTATAATGGTAGATATTTGGAGTCACTCTTTGCTGTCTTCATCCAAAGTGGTACTGCCCACCCATAATAGCTCTGGTTCCCCAAATTCCTTTTTCATCAGTTCCTACTTAGCACTCAGCACCTCCTTTTCTTTCATTCAGAAATGTTAACGCCAGTAATAGCAGGAGCCGTTAATATTTTGTACCAGGCTTTGTACTAAGCATACTGTATGCTACACTACCCTTTTGGTTCAATGTGTAAGTAAACTTTGCCATCACAGAAGTGAATTTATGGTCTAAATTATTTACAGGATGTGTTGAGGGACTCAGTCCTTTCCTGGTATTTCAGATCAAAAATCTTGATTTAGTTTAAAGGTCAGGCTTTTAAGTTCTGATTGCTGTGGTTAGAGCTTTTCCGGCTTGTCTACGTTATAGACTATGGCCAAGCCAATAACTTGACACACTATTAAGAGAGTTTGAAGAAGGAGGGTCAAGGCCCTTTAGACTTGCTGGTTTCAGGGAGAGTGTGCAAGTAATTCCTTCACAAGCCCAATAGAAATTTTTGTCCCTAGGGGTTTTTGGTTTCCTTCTCTTTGTTTGCTTTTGGTCTTTGCTCTGGTACTTGCTCTTCTCCCTCATCCCAAGCTCTGTCTTTGTGGACATTCAGTAATCTTTAGAATATTTAAAGATGTTTAAAGTTGCACGTATACGTTTTAAACACAAATGGTATGTTTACTTTTCTATCAGTTTTGTAGATGAAATGACAGTCACTGCTGTGAGGTCGGTTGGACAAGTGAGTCTACATACTTTCTGTATCCCAAAAGGCAAGAGAGTGGAAGTTTTTTTGTTTTCGTTTCTAACTTAGTTAACTGTTTTGGTGACGTTTTAAGGAATTTTGGATCTAGTTTTGATAGTTTTAAAAGTTTTTTTTAAAAGCTTATCCCTGGGACTTCCCTGGTGGCGCAGTGGTTAAGAATCTGCCTGCCAATGCAGGGGACACAGGTTTGAGCCCTCGTCCGGGAAGATCCCACATGCCGCGGAGCAGCTAAGCCCATGCGCCACAACTACTGAGCCTGCATGCCACGTACTGAAGCCCGCGCGCCTAGAGCCGGTGCTCCACAACAAGCGCAGCAAGAGAAGCCACCGCAATGAGAAGCCAGCGCACCGCAACAAAGAGTAGCCCCTGCTCGCCGCAACTAGAGAAAGCCCGCGCGTAGCAACGAAGACCCAACACGGCCAAACATTAAAAAAAAAAAAGCTTATCCCTTTTCTGTCTTTAGTGTGCCATTTTTTTTATTTAGTTGAAAGCAAATTTAATTTTTGTCCTTATTGTTAGTTGCTAGGTATAAAATTTCTGGTTGGGAATAATTTTTCTTCAAAATTTTGAAGGCATTGCATCATCACATAGCTTCCAGTATTTCTTTTAAGGAGTTCAGTGCCATTTTGACTCCTGATCCTTTTAACTTGACCTACCTTACCCCGTCTGCCTCCCCCCCCCCCCCCAAAGAAAAAGCGCTTTGAGAGTCTTTCCTCAGTCCATGGTGCTGAGAAATTTCATGTTGATGTGCCTTTATGTAGTAGGTCCTTTTCTCATTCATTGTATTTTGGGCCCCAAACACTTGGTAGGTGCCTTTATTCTGGAAGCTCCTATCATTCCAGGAAATTTTGTTACACATTTTTCTCTCATCCATTTTCTCATTTTTCTTTTTTTGGAACTCCTAGTAGTTGGATGTTTGACACCTCCATTGCCACTCTGATTTACATATCTTTCCTCCCTTTATTGTCTATCGCTTTGACTTTTTGTTTTATATTATGCCGAAGATTTTTTCTCTCCCGTTGGGCCAGTTTCGCGGGAGAGGAATCCTGGAAGTGAAGAGTGTGGCTGCAAGCGCTCTGGGATGGGAGCTGGTGGACTCATTTCAGCAAACAGCTTTCACTGCTTCCAGTGTCCCCATTCCTGCCTGGCCAGGTATCCCCAGGCTGGTATTCTGGTTGAATTTCTGTAAGTAAGGGACAGTTCAGTCAGGGTCTGGGAGGGGCAGCCTCAGGCCTATAGGGTGGGGATCTTAACTGCTCCTTATGCAAACTTCCTGTTTGGGGTCACCCCCAGGCTTCACAGGTACCTGGTGCCTCCAGTTTCTAAGAGTTGGTCTGTTCCTCTTTGCCCATCCTGTAGACTTTAGGTTTCAATTTTCTCTTGTCTGCTAAGTCATTTGCCACTTGTTCTATATGCTTTCCAGCTTCCAAAAATTTTGTTGGCATCTCTTGCTTGAGTGCTCTAGCCTTCTCTCTTTCTCTTTGTCCTTGTAACTTTAAAATTCACTTGGCGTTTTAGGGGGGTTGTAGGAGGTGGTGGAGGTAACTCATGTTTAACTAGAAGTCCTACACAAGAAAATTATTTCTTTTTTTAAAAAAATTAATTAATTAATTTATGGCTGTGTTGGGTCTTCGTTTCTGTGCGAGGGCTTTCTCTAGTTGTGGCAAGCGGGGGCCACTCTTCATCGCGGTGCGCGGGCCTCTCACTATCACGGCCTCTCCTGTTGCGGAGCACAGGCTCCAGACGCGCAGGCTCAGTAATTGTGGCTCACGGGCTTAGCTGCTCCGCGGCATGTGGGATCTTCTCAGACCAGGGCTTCGAACCCGTGTCCCCTGCATTAGCAGGCAGATTCTCAACCACTGCGCCACCAGGGAAGACCAAGAAAATGATTTCTGTTTATTCCGGATACACTGGTTCTCCATACCTGTTGTCTTAGTCTGCTTGGGTTGCTGTAACAAAATACCATAAACTGGTACATTTATTTTTCACAGTTCTGGAGGCTGGAAGTCTGAGATCAGGGTGCCATAATGGTCGGGTTCTGGTGAAAACCTGCTTCTTGGCTTGTAGATGACAGCCTTGTTGTTGTATTCTCTTGTCCTGTCTCTTCTCTTTTTCTATTTTTAAAATTTAATTTAACTTAATTTAATTTTTTACTGAAGTATGATTTACAATGTTGTGTTAGTTTTTGGTGTACAGCAAAGTGATTCAGTTATATACGTATGTTCTTTTTCAGATTCTTTTCCATTATGGTTTATTACGGGATATTGAATATAGTTGATCACAGGAAGGCGGTATATAGTTTAGTTTATTTTTGCAGTTGTATTTTGACTAGCAGACTGCTCTAGCACTATCGACTGTGTAGATGATATGTAAGAAAAATAATTTAAAATCTTAGAATCTTCTTGGCTTCTCGAGGTGTTCTGGAGACCTTTAGCTTTTTTAGTTGTGTAAGAGCCATTTTTTTTGTTTACTAGATAAATATTTATAAATGTTTTCACTGAGATGATGCCACCTTTTTTGAGATGATGAGTCTCAACACCCTTCAAGGCCCATTTCAAAATCCTGACTCCCCTGAAGCCCTGGCCCTCACTGACTCTTCCAACCCAAAATGAATTCTGCCTTCTCTTAGTAATTTTTGGTTATAGCACTCATCTTGGCAGCTAGTTTAGTGTTTTATTTTTTGTTTTCCTGTGTATAGCCTTTGTTTTTACAAGTAGATTGTACACTACTTGAGATGTGTGCATTGTATCAGCTTTTCTTTCTTCCTCAGGCTTCCTAAGGGGTAGATGGCACAGTTTTCTGTAGCTGTGGCTCATGATGAGGGGCAGCACTCCCAAGTATGTAGAAACCCCCTCAGGTGGTGCCACCCTTCGTCTCCCCTCCCTCCCCAGTGTATTTTATAGTGCAGCTTACTTCCTGTAATACTTAACTCTGGGCATTCAGGAAGTATTTGTTGATAGAATTGGACCCATGGCAAGTGTGATGATGATAAGAATAGAGGCTGGGGGAGGTTTTGTCTCCTTCTCTCTCTCTGTCACCTCTTAATTGAGTAATTACAGGTAAATCAACCTCTTGTAGTCTTCTGTTTTCTCATGGAAAACAAAGAGACTGTTATATCAAGGACTTGATATTAAATGAAAAAAATCTGTATGATTGTTTTTCTGAGATCAAATAAAAGTTAAGAAATATCAAATTAAGTACAATTCTGTGTTGGTGCCAGTTTCTAAGAAAGTTTTCACAGTCCGTGGGTTAGGGAGAAAATTTTTTTATTTAGATTTGTCTTTTCTACTTTATAAATTTGAAATTTATCTTTTAATGAAATATTGGTAGTTCTAGTTTGTTGCCTTTTCTAAATCTTGGCAAGATTAAAAAGTTGGCAACCTTATGTTTATTCTTATAATTTGAAGGAAATTTTATTTATCTGTTAAGTCTAGGAGTCAGAATGTGCTTTATGCCTTAAAACCTGTGACACCCCAGTTGGGGGACAGGTTTCTATATATTTATTTGTTAGACTAAGCTTGTTAATGTTCCTTTTCAAAGTTTCTATCTTTACTGATATTTTGTCTGCTTGAACTATCAGTTTCTGATAGAAGTGTATTAAATTTCTCATTGGAGTTGACATTTTCTCAAAGGGTCAGTTTTTATTAGATATATTTTTGAGGTTATGGTATTAGGAACATTCAAATTCTTGCATGTTAAATGTGCTTGGTGCATTATTCCTTTTAATGTTATGTGGTGTCTCTCTTATTCTTATTAATACTTCCTTTTCCTTCACTCTGTTAATATTTGACTTTTAATATGTGCGATGAACCATTTGAATAAGTAGATTTATTTCTACTGTCTGAATTTCGTATTTTCTGAATCTTTTATTTTGCTGCTTTTTTTCCCTTCTGTTAAGATTCCTAGTTTTCTGCATTTCCTTCCTTTTTTCCTCCTCTTTTGATTGGAAGCCATAGATTGTATTTCTGTTCTTTTAGTGGTTACCATTAAGCTTTTCAGCCGCAGTGTTCTAACAGAACCGTGAGCCTAACTGCAGCTTACAGGATGAGCCCAGCCTTCCACTAGGGAGCACTTTGAGCATCATTTCCCTTCTGTGGAGATGTTTATCTTTTATTTGATCGCAGCTTTGTCTTTTGGTTTTCTCTTTTACGGTTGTCTTTCATGGCTGTATATATAGAGTGGAAGAGGTTTTCCAGAGTGAGCACAGTATACCAACTCTACTCCAGCCATTCTTCCATCCCGCCATCCCACCGATTTGCATACCTGCACATAATACTCAGTCAATATTTGTTAATTGATACATATCTTATATCAGTACATCTTGTTCCTTCTGTTTGTTTTAGTTTTACTCACTTTACTTTTTTCAGCTTTAGATGGAAAGGAAAGTGGAGGGAAGAGTCCCACCCAAACCTATGGAAGACCTTTTCACTGACTACCCACATCGAACTTGATGGAGTGCTCAGTGCTAAGAGAAGAAAGGAGGTGTAGAGAATTTAGTCTGGGACAAAACAACTTTAGAGTCCTACTGTGAATTGATAATATTTATTGATAGTAATCTCATTGTAGGCTGGTTCCATTTTGTTAGGTTTGTTAACTGTTTTGCTCTGTAAACACTACAGATGCCAATTTTTTTTTTGAGGGAACCGGGAGAGCTACACTGTACGTAGCTATGTTGTAGCTAGATGATGGTGGCTGAGTTTTGCAAGCATTCCTGTTCTGACCTAATGTTTGCTAGGACAGTCTGAGATGGCGGTGATTACAGGAGTGCCGCTCCACCATCTTTCTTTTTCAGGAGGTTGAAGTTAGTTATGAAGAGAGGATTAAACCAATAAACTTGTTAGTGCCTGATGCTGAAATATTGAGAATATTGTATCTATGACTGGGAAGTGATTTTCAGGTTAAAAAAAAACCCCCCAAAAACAACCCCAAACCAGGGGAGAATACTAGCAGCCTGGGGATGATAATTAGGGATTGGCAGATAGATGGGCTAATGTCCTTTATATTCATTCCCAGGCTTAGCTCTCTAACATCATTCTCCACACGCTATCTAAAAGCACCACGTTTTGTGTGTGTGTGTTTGTTTTTTGTTTAAGTGGTTGGCAGATACAGAGTGGGGCTTGAGATGGGATGAGAGCCCTCTCTATTAGTAACGTCAATCTGTAAATCAGAGACTGCCTGTTGAGTCTACTTCTATTGGGTTGAGTATTTATTGTAAGGTGAAGAATTGGAAACATTTACTGGTGGATCCCATTTATTGGTGGTGGGGGCAGCCAACCCTTTGCTATGGTTGCTGTGTTGCCAGAGGGGAGACATTTGTGTTTTTTTGTGCGCCATAGTGATAAAAACAAAAGGGATCTTGTAAGCCCTTAAATTTGACTGTGGTGGTTTGTAGGTTTGACCTTTTTTTGATGACTTCGATTTGGATCTCTGAATTAGAGACCCAGTGTTAAGAACCCCAGTAGGTGCAGATTTCAAAGAAGCCATTAATTTGATACAGCTTTCCGAACCCCCTCTGGGTACACTGATGATCATGCTCCAGCTAAGAAGCAAGGTTGTTGGACAATTTGATTGTAGAGCCCACTTGGTTAGTCTGGCTTTGTGGGAATAAAGATGCCCAGGAAGGTCTGCTTATACTGTAGAAGGGAAATATTGAAATCTATTGCTGTCTCCTAAAAGTAGATGATTTTGAATCATAGTTAAAGATCTTTAATTTTTCTACTTAAAGGAATG
Organism: Balaenoptera borealis; assembly: GCF_965194805.1. Classification (NCBI taxonomy): domain Eukaryota; kingdom Metazoa; phylum Chordata; class Mammalia; order Artiodactyla; family Balaenopteridae; genus Balaenoptera; species Balaenoptera borealis. Next base: position 34,145,626 of record NC_138876.1, read on the forward strand.
AAAATGCTGTTGCCATGTTACTTGGATTAAAAAAATTGTCTGCTATAGATACATGTTAACAATATAATTTTAGGCAGAGTAAGATTGTTTGTTTATGCCATTTATCTTTTTAATCCCTGTTTATCTTTTTAATTCCAGTAAGAAAATAGGGAAATCAGTTTTGTTTAGATAAAGAAAAAAGAGGAAAGGTAGTTTGTCACTACTGAGCTCCACCTTTTGGAGGGAGAGGCCTTCTCTGTGCTAGGCCCCCTCCACGGTTTGGGACTACTGCTTCCGGGAGCTTAGATTTCAGATCAATGTCCTCTGGTTCCCCAAGACCTTACTAGAAAGAATGGCCTGTTTGTGTTCCATGTTTAGTTGTGTCCCAAACAGTGTTCACTTCAGTTTGAAAAACACAGGATTAAGCGTAAACATGTTTCTTTATTTTAGGACTTATCAGAATCTAATAGAGGTATGTGGATTGTGAATTTCTAAGAGGGGGCTATCCTAAGCAACATTTCCAAAACTTGAAATAGTAGGGTTATTAATATCTCCCTAAGTGGACTATTAATCTTGTGACTGTTTTAAGCAGTCCTTACATGTATTCGTGGTATTTTAGAGTAGTGATTTCCAAACTTAGTTGATCATCAGCATCACTTTGGGTTGCTTAGAAATTTTTTTTCAAAATTTTGAGTTGATAATATGTGATTTAAATTCAAAAAGTGTACATTGGCACTCAGTGAAAAGCTTCCCTCCCTGCTCTGTTTCCTAGCTGCCTACTTCCTATCCTCATAGGTGACTAAATGTTATTCCTTCCAGAGACATTTTATGAATGTGCCATAATTTATTTAGCCAGAATATAAATTACTGAGTCTTGTATTTGGAGATTTCTGATATAGTAGGTTTGGGTGGGGTCTGGTAATATGTCTTTAAAAATATTCCTTAGACAGTGGATGATTAGCCAGGTTTAGACACTGTTATTTCAGATGGTACACATTACTTTTGCATGTGACATATTATCCAATTCTTAAAACAACTCTGTGAAGCAGATATGGTAAGCACCATTATTGGCAGAGGTGGAAACATGAGAGCAGGAGATGTTAAATGACCTATTCAAGGTCACACTCCCTTTTTTTTTTTTTAACATACTCCTTTTTTTTAGAGAGAAAGTCTTTTTATTTATTTATTTATGGCTGTGTTGGGTCTTCGTTTCTGTGCGAGGGCTTTCTCTAGTTGTGGCAAGCGGGGGCCACTCTTCATCGCGGTGCGCGGGCCTCTCACTATCGCGGCCTCTGTTGCTGCGGAGCACAGGCTCCAGACGCGCAGGCTCAGTAATTGTGGCTCACGGGCCTAGTTGCTCCGCGGCACGTGGGATCTTCCCAGACCAGGGCTCGAACCCGTGTCCCCTGCACTGGCAGGCAGACTCTCAACCACTGCGCCACCAGGGAAGCCCCCACGCTCCTTTTTTAATGGGGGAGCTGAGACTCAAAAAAAACCTAGGGTTCTTTTGGGTATCTAGGTAGAACGTGGTTGGCACTAACTTTACCTTTTCGTGGCTACAATGCTGATGATTGGCTAAACAACCGAAAAAAAAAAAAAAAACCCCAAACAAATAAAAAATTAATATGGGTATTTATGTCCAATTCTTCCTATTTTGGCACAGCATTAAATGTTGGAATATTTTGTTGCATTACTTGCCAATAGATGTCCAGTAATTAGACTTTCTCTAGTTTGCATTTTAAGGTGCTTAGCCAGTTAGACTCATGTTATCAGTTTCAGGCACTTATACAGGCGAGTTGCACACAGACTTTTATCTGTACTTTTGCTTCCTGATGAGCTCGCTTTCTCTCTTCCCTTTGCTTCCAGCTTCCTTTTGGCCCCTTCAGTACATTTCCTTAACACCAACCCAGATTAAGCCATGGAGGAGGGAGGGGTGGAGGGAGGAACAAGACTGTCCTCTAAGTGGAGGGACTGGGAGAGTATCCCCAGCTGTAAAGTACCAAGTGATTTCCTTGTCTGTCTGGTAAACTCTTTCTGGGGATGATTCTCAAAGAAAGTTAAAAAAAGTTAAATTCTTCTTCTTAGTATTGTAGGACCATTTGATTTGGGGTAGAACCTCCATGGGTTTATTTTGTAGGACAATATTCCTTTGGTGTGTTTTAAAAAACCTAGTCTCATAATATTGGTTTCATAGCAGAACAGCTAAAAATCTTTAAGAATGACTATGAAAAGAATAAAAAAGCTGCAGATCCACCATTTTGAAGCAGTGTAGGATTTAGAGCAGGGACGTGAATGCCCATTCATTTGTTCAGCCACCCATCCATCAGCTGGCAGGTGCTGGGGATTTAGAAATTACTAAAACCCGGTTCTTGCCTTCATAGAGTTTGTCAAGCCGTGAAAGAGACAAATATTTCATCAAACAAGTAGTTACAGCATAAGTACTGTGGAAGGAAGTATGACCCAGGGGACTCAGAGAAATGCCTAGTTTAGCCTGGAGTGAAAGGTGAGTTAATGTTTCTAACAGGTTCTCTCAGCCTGCCCTCCAGGGGCTAGTAGCTGTAGACGTGTAGAAGACAGCGGGGTATAGTTTATTCTAGGCTGAAGGAGTAGGTGTGTACAAAAAAAATAAAATAAAGAGCTCCCTGCTGGTCTAGTGCTTGGGATTCGGTGCTTTTGCTGCTGTGGCCTGGGTTCAGTCCCTTGTTTGGGGAACTAAGATCCAGCAAGCTGCGAGGCGTGTCCTCCCCCTCCCCCTCCCCAAAATAGTACTTTGTGAGTATAAACTAGTGAAGGACTTGGGAGAGTATAGTGATATTTGGGGTATAGAGTGCCCAGGAAGAGTGAGGAGATGAGATTGGAGGTAGTAGGGGCAAGAAGAGAAGGAATCTCTCACTCTTGTGAAATAACAACCCATGCGCAAAATACACAGAGTTAGAGTGCGTCTGCGGATTTCTGGTTCCAAGAATTCCCAGACTTAGCTGTCATTCTCTGGTTCCTCGGGTTCCTACAAGATCTCCAGATTCAAATTGGGCCCTATTTAGTTTGGCAACCGGTTCAAGCTAGAACTTGGCAGATTTGAAGCAGCAGTATATAGAACAAGCTATCCAAAGATGAAAAATATAGTTCAGTAATAATGCTAATGGCTGCCATTTATTGAGTGTTTAAGTGCTTGGCTCTTTCCAAGGTACATTACAAAATTACCTTTAATCCTTATAGCAGCCCTACCAGACAAGTGGTTTTATCTCCATTTAACAGACCAAGATACCTTTCAAACTCTGGGAGGTTAAAGTAAGCTTGCCCAAGGTTACAGAGCCAATTAATGGAAGGGATGGAATTGAACCCAGGTTTGTTAGTCTGACACCACAGCCCATTCTTTTCCCACTCCACCGTGCTGCCCCTCACAGGACTACAGGGCGGCTCCCAGGGCGGATGGAATGGCAGCTCAGGAATGTAAAATGACCATTTCAGAAGCAGTAAAACTGCTGTTTCAGCTTCGATGTTAAAAGGGCAACAAGAAGCCATCCCAGTATCTGTCATTTAAAGAAGCTTTCCTGAATCTAATGGCATCAAGATCCTTGGTCAGGAACCTAACCTCCTAATTGTCTTGTTTTATGGAAAAATCAGATTTCATCACAGGTATTTTCAGTTTAGAGTTCTATCTCAAGGACTGAATACCTTGCCAAATGGTAGTATTTATATTACAAAGTGTGTCAGTTATCTCATGAGACCTCTGATTTGTATGTAGAGTTAAAATTGGGTTTGTAACAATTTGTGAATACATTATCTGCGTTTGGCAGATATTTTAATGAATGATGTTGCAGATATTCAGAATGTGGCTATGGCCTAAGGGTGAAGAAAAACCAAGACTTTTCTCTTGAAATTTTGGCTGGATGCTACACTTTTTGGACAGGAGCACTAAAGGAAGTCTTCTCACCCTGTTAGCACACAAGTTAACCAAGTTTGAGTCTTGTACGTATGTATAGTCTTACTGTTAAGCAATTGAAATTAGATGAGACAGAAATACTTGGGAAATTATCAAGAAGAATTAATGTATAAAGGCCATATCTTTTATCTTTTCCTACCGAATTTCTTGTCCATTTGGCATGTGTATTTTCCTTTTCCTGTTTTGAATGGAACTGAAAATAACACAGTTGGTTTTGCTTTAAAGGAAAATGACTCATTTTCTTATGTTCAGCACTTAGTTTCTCAGAGATGTGTTTATCTTTCAAATGGCACAGTAGTTTGGGATTTTGGTCTCTTTTTCATTTTATTATGAAAGATGTTATTTATGGCACTATATAGGAATTTCTAACCAGAATATTTTCTGTGTTAAGGGAAGAAATTATTTGTGAGTATTAATGTCTTTTTTTCTATGATAGTTGCAGAGTGTTTCTATAACATGAATTTTCTCATCTTAGTTTTATAGAAATCTTTGAGCAGTTTCAACTGAAAACCATCTTAGGAGAAGAATTAAAAGAATTTCCCATTTAAAATTTGTATCATTTTCTCAGTTTACAGTATTTATTTAGAAACTTCTTTTTTTTTGGTCTTGAATGTATCTTGAAGCTGAATGTCCTGTATTATTTATTTAGGGTAAAAAGAACACGTTTTATAAACTGGTATTTGTTCTCTCCATAGCACAAAGTATGTATAAGTCCTACCTATAACTGGTTATTCGGGAAGCTGACAGATGGGTTTTTTCCTCTACAAAAGCCATCATTGTGTGACTTGGGGTCTTTTAAAAGTAAAGTCAGAGGTTTGCTACCTGGCACCATTTTTTCTTGGGTGGGCAAAAAAGTGAGAAATTGTCAAGTCAAATTTAAAGAAATAAAATGTGGTTAAGACTTAACGTCTAAGCAAAGATTCATTAGGGATCAACTTACAAGCTGAGATTTGCATGATAAAACTGAACAGATTACTCTTCACCAAGGAAATATCCTTTTTTAGAGGGTGGGAGGAATAATATTCTGTATCAGCGGTCTCAAACTCAAATGCCTACAGGTGCTGGGCAGGTAAGGGCACCTCTAGTCACCACTAGGCAATATAAGCTTGGTTGCTAGATCTCATTTTTCAAGAGAAGCTAGAAATCTGAAAATCTGTCTGAAATTTTCCAGTTTTACATGTTGGCCAAGAATCTTTAACAATCTTTTAAAAATTTAAAATGCCATGTGATTCAGTATCATGTGTACATCTGTAGGCTGGCAGTTTGTGACTTCTCCTTAAGGCTCCCCCCTCACCCCTTTTAGTAATTGACTATAGCTTTTGCATATAAATCTTAAAGAGGTTCTTTCTGATCCTTGCCTCTACTGCCTCCCCCTCCCCTATTGAAATGATAAACATTTAGTTCCTCATGGGTACTAATACTATCAGGAAGGCAGGATTAAATTTTTCATATGCTTTATGCTATGTTATGCTACATTGCTGTACCATTTTACATCTAAAGAGAATCATGCATGGGTAAATTTATTCAGAGTGCAAGACAGACCAGTGGGTTTTAGTATTAACAGTATTAAGAGTTCATTAATAGGGTTTCAGATTCTCCATTCTAACCAACCTTTTAGAAACCATCACTTGTTGAGTTTTGGTGTAGTGATTTTTTTCTTCTCTGTGTATGTTGTCTAAATAACTATATTGCTTCTCTCATTAGCCACCCTCCCCTCATCCCCGATTCCTGAGAAATCCTGAAGTTGGGAACCCATGATCAGGGTTAAATTCACATAGAAGCAGTACAAAATGGATTTTTAAAACTGTATCTGAAAATTGAATGTCTTGAAGTTAAATTTCAGACCTACAGTGAGAGTCTTTCATAATCACACAGATGAAGGGAATCACCCCTAATCTGCTGGTGCTTCTTGTTTGGGGCAAGGCAACCCTAATCCCTCCAGGCTCTTCCCAGCCATCCTCAGACCCATGGGTCAAGGTAGCTGCTAATATTTTAAGTCACAACACAGAGTGGGTAGGTGGGCTGAAAGCCTTTATCTCGTCCACACATAAACAAATCCACAGTGCAGCATGAGGAGGAGACTCAGTTGACTTCTTCCATTTTACACCCAGGACGCCCTCAGGGGCCTCCACTTTGAGCATATCTTAGGTGGCTTGCTCCAGGACTGTGTGAAAAGGGATTTGGGGTTGGGATGCCCACTGTAGTGGATTGAATAAGCTAGCTCCAGGCTTTCAGTTTGCTGGTGGAGGTGGGACTGTGCCTGGCACAAGTAAATGACCATCTCAAAATGCCCTCTGCAACTTTGCCCAAAGTACGTCCTTTTCTCATTACAGTGACTGCCAGGCAGGACCATCATGTGATAGCTTGAATTTATTGTTATTGTTGATGATGTGGATAGTTGGCATGCTAGGAATGATTTCAGAGGGGGCAATATATATAGTGTGGTGCAGTAGTTTGTATAAAAGAACAGTGTCGTGGACGGACTCCCTATACTCAGGAAAGTGCATGACGATATAGTGGGAAGACCATGTTCTGTGGTTGGAGGTGGTTTTGGCGCCTCTCTCTGCCATCTATCTAATAACATAGTCTTTGCTCCAAGAGGGGGAAAAAAAAGTGCCCTTTGATTGCTTCTTCCGTTTTAAGTTTTAAACTTTAGATAGTTTGCTTTTGGAGAAATGCCAGAAATATTCCTACAGTATTTCTTCTTCTGCAAGAAGGTAATCTGGGTACATTTGCATTTTGGCAATACCTGCCTTCTCTGACATGGATGACAAGAGGTGACCTTTAAGACATTTTCTGCAGGAGTCTGTGATTTAGTGTTGTAGGTAACCTTTCACTGACTGGCTGTTGTTTCTTTGGATTATTAAGCCCTGTACTCCAAAATGGATCTGTAACAGTTTTATTCCATGGATGGTTATCTAGAGAGTAGAGTGAGGTCACTTTAAAGGTAGTTTGCTAATATGATTATTGGTGAGTGGTGAGTTATGAAATGTTTTCGCTGTGTTAACTAGTTTGCTTATAAGATTTATATGGGTGACTATCCTAAAAGAAATCTGTATATTCACACTTTTCTTGCTTGTTCTAAACTTCAATTTGAGGTGGAAAACCTAAGGAGTAGTTTTGTTGAGTTTAAGGTCAGGAATCTTTTCTGCCTCTGAAATGTAACAAGTGTTATTGTACATTTTTCACTGTTGGACTGTTATCTAAAGAAGTGGAAGAGTGGGGAAATACTTGGTAAGTTTTATCTCTTCTTTGCTTAAAGTCTGAAGCTAGCTCAGATTGAAACACAAATGACCGTAGAATGTCAAGTAGACAGTGAAGGTCCTTTGTGAGGGAGAGGCTGTAGATTTATGTAGGAAGAAAATCAGAGCTACCAGAAAAGTACATGGAGGAGGTAGCATTTGAGCTGGGCCTGAAATAATAATAATGTTCCTGGAGGAAATGTACTGGGGGCAGATTATGCCACTTTCTGCCATTAAAGTGAGTACTGATACACGTGAAACGTGGGTGGGTATGCCTGATCTTACAGTTCCAGGGATAGCAAAAGGATCATCTTGTAGAAGGTGGGCTGTCAGGAATATCTTTATGTCCTGGAGAATTGGAGCCTTTTAGGAATCCAGATATACCTAAACTTTTTACTTTTAGAAATTTAGCTAGGAATCTAACAGGTTTCATTTTAGGGGTGTATGTGTCTGAACAGATGGCAGGGGATTTAGGATTAGGGCAGGGAATTGTAAAACTGAAGAACCTGCGTTAAGTGCTACTGTCAATTGAGAGTCATCAAAAGATGACTAATCTGTGAAATTATAATGTCAAATTTGGGGGAAATGAGACTGAAATTGTAGGGAATTTCAAGGGCAGCTATGAAATACGTTACCCTCTAGCAAGTACTGTTATGCTGATTTCTCTGTTAACATCGGTTTGCTGTTACCTTACCTTGGTGCTCAAAAAAAATTCCAGCCTCTCGATCTGTAAAATGTCTGTAAATTTGAAGGACTAAAATAGGTTATTGAATCAGAATATAGAATAAATCTTTGGTGTAGGAGTACTAAGGATTGTCAGAAGCTCACTGCTTACCTATCCATTGTATGTTATAGCCACCTCACAAAGACTTTCCTGCCTGTCTCTGAAATGAGATTAAATGCTGAGTTAGGTTATTTTGTAATGTTATGCTGTGTTCTTAAAATTGTTTTCCTTCTCAGTCATATGTAAAGATTTATTCTGAAATGGAATTTGGTGAGCTGTAGGGTGGTTTATATTTTACTTTAAAAACAGGGAAAACTTTTGTTAATATCGCTGTGAGAGGAAATATAGTTAATAACTTGAAGCATTGTAAGCTTTTGGAGGAAGATCCTTTAAATTAGATGAGTGCCTAATACTTCTGTAGAGACATTTAGTAACTCAGTAAATTTAAATGAATATGATCAGTGGCCTGCGGTTCTGGGATTTACATGTCTTCTGAAGACTCTATAATGTAAAGGGGAACAAAGTACTCCTTATTTTATAGTTAGTACCGTTTTTTTTTTTTTCCCTTTGCTTGAAGGTTTCTTTGTTACTGTTATCTGGGATCCATGTAAACTAATGTGTATGGGGCCAATTTAGTCATGATAACTATCTTGAGATTTGGAAAAATGATACGTTTTCTGTAAATTTTGCGGATTGAATTTAAGAAGTTAAACAAATTTGATATTTGGGGAAATACTCTAAGTGTCCATGTAAAATTAATCTGTGTATGAAAGTTTCAGATGGGTACGATGAAATTGAATATGACAGTAAGTGCTATTTCATATAAACATTACATAAATATCTTCCATTGATATATTTGCTTTTCATACATTCATAACAATTTCAAGACTGAAAAGAACCAGAGAGGACTATTAGTCTTTCTTCACGTAGATGAGACCGGAAACCTAGTGGGCTTAAATGAACCCAGTTGGTAGTAGATGAGCTGGGAGTAAACCCCAGATTTCTTGCTATCCAGTGGGTATTATTTCCAGTACAAATGGGTGTACATTTCAGATGGAGTCCACCATGATTTTTAATATTAGAAAATTTGATGTCAGTAAACATTTCCTCTGTCCCCTTCCTAACCTGAAGTTTGCTTTTGAGTTCTTGACTTGTTATTTTCTAGCATCTTGATATCCTCAAACCTTACTTTAGTTTTATAGATATTATTTGCCTGGAATGGTATTTGGAGCCATGAAAGCATCATTTAATTCTTAATCTCAGTTATTGTACAGCTTTGAAAAGGCTTTGACAAGTTTTATCCCCACCCCCACCCCTTTTCTTTGTGAAAACGCTAGAGACAGTGTTGGGCTAAGAAAAAAGGAATGGAAATGAATGGGTTTAGTTGTATGCTGGTGAACAAGTATCTTTCGGAAGTGTCACTGCTATGGCTTTTGGGAAATCAAACCTTTCTTAGTCTTTTCTCACAGTCTGGCTCTAGTCTGTAGTCTGGTGAAGAGTTTTATGAATTACTCATAGTCAGTGTGGGCTGAGGAGAATGAGAACTCCTGCCTCTGCTCCGGCCGGGTCCTCTCAGGGCTGTTGTTATTGCCCAGAATGGAGCCTCTCAGTTTGGAGCCTCCTAGTCTATTTTCTTCTCCCCATTTTCTAGTCAGCCTTCTCTCAGAGCTCATGAGTTCCACAGTGCGTTATTCTTATGGCGTTTTATCTTGCCTTGAAACACAGATATGTGCCTTATAAATGAGCAAACTGGGATTTGGTCAAAAAGCTTGACTTTACAGTACTGAAGAAGACACATTTTTGTTAATGAAAGGCTAGAAAAATGAAAATGTATTTTATTGAGGGCCGAGTCACACGTGATCTGATGTTATTCTTTGGGAGTGAGAATAAAATCACTAGTGAGTATTTACTTCTTGGTAGACAAATTAAGTATGGCATCATTTGAAAGTTATTTTTGCTTAGAAATACGATTTAGTGTTGGACATTTGCTTGTACGTATTTTAGTGTTTGAAAGATACTCCTCATCATTGAACAGAGGTTAGAACTTTACTGGATAAAGTAAAATTGAAGTACAACTGGCTCCTATTAGAATCTCTTTATCAAAGTAATTAGATTATTTGGCCATATGTTATATGATTGGTGGTAGCTTTTAAATCCTAAACTGGCTTTAAGGCATGAGTAATTTTGAGTATGTATACCACTTTCATCTGTTAGGACGAATGATTGAAATTTGATTTCATGTATTTTTGTCACTCTCTAGAAAGCAAAACTTAGGGAATTCCCTGTTGATTTACTGTTCTAAGTTTTTCCCCTGTTGTTCCTAAAATGCTCAGTTTATTTTTAAGAGAATAATTTCTGGAAAAGTTTTCAAAGGCATTTGTTTTGGTAATTTAATAGAATTGAACTCTTAAAATCTCTACATTTGAATACATCTTTGTATTATAAAATGGCTTCCTTAGGTTGACAAAAGTGCCCAATTTAAATGAGTATTACAATATTTTATATTAATTCAAGACTGTTTCTTTGAGAGAAACAGCAAAATCATAATAGATAACATGAGTTAATATCTTTCTGTTAGACAGCCCTTTGAGATTTTTCTAAGCATATTCAATACTCTTAAAAATGTGAGGTGTTATCTTTATTTTATAGATATGGGCACTAAGGTTTTAATTTATACAATTGTGTCACAAGGTCCTTCAAGAACTTTTGAGACTATTCTCACCTTAAGTCAGTTTGGCTTTTGCATTGTTTCTGCCTCTTTATATTAAATTCTTAATAGATATGTGCTTCCCAAATATTTTCATTTCATCATGTACATGTACATTCAAGAGTCTCTTGGCATATGTAGTACAGTGTTTAAAAACTGGCTTTCCATTGGGCGTTGGTTCGAGTACCAGTTCTACTGCCGGTTTTTTAAATAAACTCTAGAAGCTTCAGTTTCCTCATCTGTAAAATACTAAGATGATGATGACTGAAGTTGCAAATGAGGTGGTGAGGGAAGGCAACTGCACGGTTGACTTGTGATCTTTTTTGGGACAGAAATCAAAGGTAATAAAAAAAAAAATTCTTGCTTAGTAAAATTTTTGTATGCTACTGTTAGAGATTACCAAATCAGAACTGTTTTATTTACAAAGGCTTTGTACATGTGGTTTATTCATGTTTTGTTTTGTTTTTAAAGGTTACGGGAAGTTTCAGAGAAACTGAACAAATATAATTTAAACAGGTAAGAGATTTAAGATATTTCACATTTCCTGAAAAGAATGATTTTGTTTTAATTAGGAAAAAGTACTCATATTTAGGCAGCAGCTATTAAGAAAATTTTAATCTAACTATCAAATTTTTATGGGTTGCATTCATTTGAATTACAGTTTGTGTTCATACTGATTTTTAAAAACTCTGCCATACCAAAGAGCTATAATGACTATGTAGATATAATAATTTTTTTCAATTATTGCTTTAAAATATGTAAATATTAGTTTTTTAAAACAAGCTCTACTAGCAATTTTTTTCTTTTGTTAATTGGATTTTCTAAAAAACCCTAGGATGCATTTGCCATTTAAAAAATAATTTTGTTTGCATACTTTTCTTTATTTCCCAGCCATCCCCCTTTGAATGTGTTGGAACAGGCTACCATTAAACAGTGTGTGGTGGGCCCAAATCATGCTGCCTTTCTTCTTGAGGTAAACCGTTTACTCTACGGTAGAGAAATGAAAATGGATGTTAAAATACAGCTGTGCATCATCATGTGTCTCCCTTTTCAACCGTGGAAAACAGCAGTTTCTTGCAGTAGTTCTTCCAGAGACCACCCAGTTCCATTTCCTTATTGTATAAATCCTCTGGCCCGGAGAAGGCTCAAATGATTTACTAGAGGTTGAAACTAGTTAGTAAGAGAATGGAGAAGTTCCTGGTATCTAGTCATTTCCTTACTCTGAATTCTGTTAGATGGAGATATTTTAAATTATTTTTACTGGTTTTATGATAATGTATACAGACCATACTTCCCCAGCTCAGGTGTGAGTGCCTCCTAGAAGGGAGCTTATTTGTTGCCTTCTGAATTGACAGTGATAGGTACATAATTTGTTCGTTGAATAAATTCAAGTTTTAATACACATTTTTACTTTGGAAGTTTCTTCTATTTTCTTTGCTTCTAGGATGGTAGAGTTTGCAGGATTGGTTTTTCAGTACAGCCAGACCGATTGGAATTGGGTAAACCTGACAATAATGATGGGTAAGACATTATGTCCTTTCCATTTAATAAATATTTAGCTCTTAAAGGTATTATATTACACCTGTGTTTTGATTTTGGGAACCCTCAAATTAAAAAAAAAAAGCATTGTAGAAAAGGAGATGCTTAAAATAGAGTGAAATGGTTACTTTGTGGTTTGATTTTAATTTTTATGCAAGCAGTGATTTATAGCTAAAATATTTGCATTAAAAGTAGCAGAGGAGTCAATGATCACTTAACAGAAATAGGTTACCAGAAGAATGATGTGTATGTGGTAGGGCCCAAGACAGATCTGCTCTTTGAGTGAACTGACTTTTCGGATCATGTTTTTTTCCCTTTTAATATTCCCAAATCAAGTAGCTCAATTTGAAAATGACAGAGTCTTTAGAATTTTGGCCTGTATAAGTGACGTCATATAAAAAAGGTTGCTGGATAACGTATGATGACTTTCAGTTGACTGCTTCTAAGGAAAATATGATTACTTTAAAAAATCTAAGGAACAATTCATTTGCAGTTAAACCGTGAAAACAATTTCAAACAGGAACTAGATTGTTATGAGACTAGAAATTGCTAGGTTTGCTCTTTGATCTGAAGTATCCACTTCAGTAACAGTAGTCAGAGAATTGTTAGGCTGATATTTTACCACAACAGGTCCCAGAGTAGTGAGGCCTGGAATTCCAGGCTTGTTCCTAGGGATTTGGGACTCTTCTGTGATTTTTCTACCTTTTGGTTTTTTCCCAGGTCAAAGTTGAATAGCAATTCGGGGGCAGGGAGGACATCGAGGCCTGGTAGGACAAGCGACTCCCCGTGGTTTCTCTCAGGTTCCGAGACTCTGGGCAGGCTGGCAGGCAACACCCTGGGGTAAGTTGTGGTCAGAAGATGGCATCCGCTGGTCTGGGCTGTTGCTCTGTGAGTGCTCATTTCATGTTCCCCAGCGATGGAGTGAGCGAACTCCTGAGCCCTGAGCAGGGGCTCCTGTTGCACATGGTGAGCCACCATGATACAAAACACCCCACGTAGGCTGATCACTGTTAACCGAGGTTTTTGTCCTTCTAAAAATGTATAATGGCTGCATGCATTTATCGTGTCATTTATGTTATTTAAAAATTTTCAGTGATACTATCTTTGGTCTTATTTGTGACTAATTCTTGGGTAAAAAAAAAATCTAACATTTCTTTCTTTCTAGTGTCCAAATACGGTAGTTCTTTCTGAATTAATTTAGTGAGGCTTGAAACGATTATGTAACTGAACTTTACAGCCTTTAATGAAGTTTTTACTTTAAAAACATTATTGTGGTATACTTGACACATAACATTATATTAGTTTCAAGTGTACAACGTAACGATTCAGTATTTGTGTATACGGGTGACCCTTGAACAATCTAGGGGTTAGGGGCACTGACCCCCTGCACAGTCAAAAATCCACTTGTAACTTTTGACTCCCTCAAAACTTAACTACTAAGAGCCTCCTGTTGACTGGAAGCCTTACCATTAACGTAAACAGTTGATTAATACATATTTTGTATGTTATATGTATTATGTACTGTATTCTTATAATAAAGTAAGCTAGAGAAAACAAAATGTTATTAAGAAAATCCGGAAGAGAAAATATATTAACAGTACTGTATTTATTGATACCGTAAGTTTACATCATCTGTTTATAAGATGAATTGTCTGTCATTACCTATGACAGTATTGTCCTATCTGATACAAAACTCTAGATGTTATATGTATTACTAACACTAGACATCAAAAAGGAAGAGATAATGTGAAAAATTCGTATTTATTTACAGGTATAGTGATTCATGAATTGGTAGCAAAGCAGCAGCAGTATGATTACCTCATGGTAGCCTAACCTATACACTAATGAATGAATTGGTATAAAGATTTTATGGCATATAGTATTACAGTCATATTCATCATATAGCATTAGAAACATTGTTACATTAAAAAAAAAACACGCTTACCTGTGATGATAGGCTGATATGCAGTTTCTCCAATTGAGAGAGAGAAGCATTATGTATGGTAATGTAATTCTATGAAAGCAAAGGGGTAAAACAGTAAGAAAACTAACACATTATTAGTTTTATATTAAATATCACTCACCTTATGCCTATGTAAGCATAGGCTAGTATCTACAAATATTTTATGCATTCATGACCTACCTAACTTTTTCTTAATTTTTTTTTGATATTTCCAGGCTACATGATTCATCTGTGAGCTTTTTTCAAATCACTGCAAATCTCCAAAAATTTTTCCAATATATTTATTGAAAAAAATTCACGTATAAGTGGATCCACACAGTTCAGTCTGTGTCGTTCAAGGGTCAAATGTATTGTGAAATGATCCCCACAATAAATTTAGTTAACATCCATCACCATATATGGTTACAAATTTTTTTTCTTGTGATGAGGACTTTTAAGATCTACTCTCTTAGCAACTTTCAAATATGCAGTACAGTGTTACTAACTATAGTCACCATGCTGTACATTATATCTCCATGACTTATTTATTTTATAACTGGAACTTTGTACCTTATTTTTACTTTTAAAATTATTTATAAAATTTTTACTTTTTAAACTAGATACTCAACTCTTCTTCCATTTTATCTAAAGTTGATATGCTGTGAACTAAAGGGGTCATATACAGATTCCAAGCCAGATGATTTTATTCATTTTATACCTTGATTTTTTGAATAGCCAAATATTCTGAAATTACTCATTTAATGGTTAGACAAATGCCAGATCAGTCAAGTCAGCATATGTGTTCAAAGGCTGATCAGAGAAATATAACTAGAAGCAAATTAAATTGTTTGAAAATATAATTAAGGAGAAGATGGTTTTTAAACATTTTATTTTGACTCTGAATTTCTAGGTAAAGTTACATTTAAAAATTGAGATCCCAAGGTACTTATTTTCTTTTTTGTTTTTATGCCGAACTAAATTTAACTTGAGGTCAGAGGGAGGTCATTTAGTTGAGTGCATCCTTTAGCTCATTCTGTGCTAGAACTGTTCATTGGAATCATAGCTCTGGTTTTTATTAAAATGTTAGGTATCTCCTTTTAACGGTTCTATGCACGCACATAACATAACAACAGTGTATGATAAAGAATTCTGAAAATAATATGTAATAACAAATGGAATTTTCATTTTATTTGATAAATCTGCAAAAAGTTTGTTTATGTTTATTTAAGAAAGAATAACTTATGTATCATACTATGTGAAACTTTACCTGTTTAGAGATTAAAATTTAGTTCTTTTTTTAGTTGAGGGGTTGTCAAATTACAGCCTACAGGCTAAATCCGGCACCTCCTATTTTTACTGAGATAGGGCCATGCTTGATGTTTTATTTACTGTCTGTGGTTGCTTTTGTGCTAAAATGGTAGAAATGAGTTGTCATGACTAAGACTGATTAGCCTACAAAGCCTAATAAATAAGTGATTTACTCTTCTGCTCTTTACAGGAAAAGTTTGCTGATCCCTTATTTAGTTTATACATTTATGTAGTGGCATTTGTTCCTAATCCTGTATTCTTTATTTATTTTTAAATTTAACATTTTATTTTGAAATAATCTGACTTTAAGAAGTTGCAAAATGTCACCCAACTTCCCCAAATCTTAACATTTTACATAACCATAGTCCAGTTATCAAAACCAGGAAATTAACACTGATCAGTGCTTTAATCTACAGAGTTTATAAAGCTTTCACCACCTGTCCCACGTGTACCATTTCTTTGCTCCAGGATTCAATCCAGGATCCCATGTTGCATTTATTGTCATGCTTCTGTAGTTTCCTCCAATCTGGGACAGTTTCTCAATCTTTATCTTTCTAGACCCTGATGAGTTTGAAAACTGACTGGTTATTTTGTGGAATGTTTGAAATTGTCTGTTATTTCCTCATGATTAAACCCAGGTGATGCATTTTTTTAAAAGTCTTTATTTTTTAAGAGCAGTTTTCAGGTTCACAGCAAAAATGAGAAGGTGGTTCAGGGATTTTACATATGCTCCCTGTCCCCACACATGTACAGCCTCCCTTGTTATCAATACCGCCCCCCGCCAGAGTGGTCCATTTGTTACAATTGATGAACCTACATTGACACATCATCACCCACAGTCCATAGTTTACATTAAAGTTCACTCTAGGTGTTGTATGTTCTGTGGGTTTGGATACGTTTATAATGACGTGCATCTTCCATTATAGTATCATATCAAATAGTTTCACTGTCCTAAAAATCCACTGATCTTTTTACCATCTTCATAGTTTTGTCTTTTCCAGAATGTCACATAGTTGGCTTCATACAGTATGTAGCCTTTCCAGCTTGACTTCTTTCACTTAGTACAATAGTATGCATTTAAGGTTCCTCCATGTCTTTTCATGGCTTGATAACGCATTTCTTTTTAGTGCTGAATAATATTTCATTGTGTAGATGTTCCACAGTTTATTTACACATTCACCTGCTGAAGGACGTCTTGGTTGCTTCCAAGTTTTGGCAATTATGAATAAAGCTGTGTCCTGGTTTTTGTGTGGACGTAAGTTTTCAACTCTTTTGGGTTAAATACCAAGGAACACGATTGCTGGATCATATGGTTAAGAATATGTTTAGTTTTGTAAGAAACTGCTGAGCTGTTTTCTAAAGTGGCTGCACCATTTTGCATTCCCACCAGCAGTGAGTGAGAGTTTTTGTTGCCCCATATCCTTACCACCCTTTGGTGTTATCATTGTTCTGGATTTTGGTCATTCTAATAGGTGTGTAGTGGTATCTTGTTTTTTTAAATTTGCATTTGCCTGATGACATATGACGTGAAGTATCGTTTTATATGCTTATTTACCAACTGTAGATCTTTTCTGGTGAGGTGCCTTTTAAGGTCTTTGGCCCATTTTTCCATCAGGTTGTTTGTATATTTTGGAGAAGCCTTCTTCATCAGATATGTCGCCCGCAGATATTTTCTCCCAGTCTGTGGCTTGTCTTTTCATTATCTTGACAGTGTCTTTTACAGAGCCAAAGTTTTTCGTTTTAATGAAGTCCAGCTTATCAGTTATTTCTTTCATTGTGCCTTTGGTATCATATCTAAAAAGTCATTGCCAAACCCAAGGTCGTACAGATTTTCTTCTGTGTTATCTTCTAGGAGTTTCATAGTTTCGCATTTTACATTTAGGTCGGTGATCAGTATTCAGTTAATTTTTGTGAAGGTCTGTGTCTTTTTTTCCATGTGGCTGTCCAGTTGTTCCAGCACCATTTGTTGAATCAGCCGTCTTTGCTTCTTTGTATTGCCTTTGCTCCTTTGTCAAAGATCAGTTGACTCTATGGGGGTCTATTTCTGGACTCTTTTTACTATTCCGCTGATCTATTTGTCCATTTTTTTTTCTCCAATAGCACGCTGTCTTGATTACTGTCGCTTTACAGTTAAGTCTTGAAGTTGGGTAGTGTCAGTTAGTCAAAAGAACTTTGTTCTTCTTCAGTATTGTGTTGGCTATTCTAGGTCTTTTGCCTTTCCCTATAAATTTTAGAATCAGTTTGTTGATACCCACAAAATAACTTGCTGGGATTTTGATTGGTATTGCAGGTCATGCATTTCTGGCAGGAATACCACAGAAGTGATGATGTGCCCTTCTCAGTGCATCGTATCAGGAGACACATGATACTGACATGTCTCATCCCTGGTGATGGTTATACCTCTGATCACTTAGTTAAGGTGGTGTTTGCCAGGCTTCTCAACTATAAAGTTACTGTTTTCCCCTTTGTAATTTGTATGTATTTTGTGGAGAGATACTTCATGACTATGTAAATATCCTGTTTTCCATCGTACTTTTGCTCATTAATTTTACCATCCATTGATGATTTTTTGCTTTAGTTGTTACTGTGGTGTTGGCCAAGTAGTGATTTTTTTGTTTTGTTTTTGGCCATGCTGCGTGGCTTGTGGGATCTCAGCTCCCTGACCAGGGATTGAACCCAGGCCATGGCAGTGAAAGCGCTGAATCCTAACTGCTGGACCACCAGGGAACTCCCCAAGTAGTGATTTTTAAAAACTTTTTTCATTATTTCTTTTGTACTCATTACTGAAATTCGACTGTAAGGAAGAACTTTCCCTCTTTGCCCACTTATGTCTGTTTCTGTTGAGTTATTTATATCATTATGGTCTCGTATATTTGTTTTATTTTATGGTTTATAATCCATTGCTGTTTATGTCGCTCAAATTGTCCTAGATTTAAATCCTCTTCTCTTTATAAATAAAACTTGGGTATAACCAATTATAATAGACTGCATGACAGAATGACTGAAAGAGAGTAGTGGAATTTTATGACTTTGCTAATAACATATGCAACAAATATAATAATAAAGTAGTACATTTGAGCTTGAATAAAACCTCAGTAGACCTACTCCAAAGAAGGTTGGGGCTAAGTTTAAGACTTTAAAGTGCAGAGAGAATCATTAAAATTTGAGTCCCCCTTACTCACCCTGGCTTGCACTCCTGTTTGAATCATGTATTTCTGTCTCCCTCCCCCCTCCCCCCACCCCCTACAGCGGACTCTGTGTAAGCTTTCTTTAGCATTGGGTTCCTGAATTGCAATTTTGAAAAATGTCACAGTGTCCCATTGGCTAAGCCATATGTTTACCTTTATTTGGTCTTGCAGATGTCCACAAAATGTAAGCACTTATTAAAGGCTGATTGTTTCTCTTGGCCTCTCTGAAATTTTTCTCAGTTTGTTGATGGTGAAATTGTGATCCGTTATTCTGTAAATTAAGAAACTTTAGAGTCAAAAAGATTATCCTTCATAAAAAATTTTTTTTTGAGTTGTATAGTTTTTTCCCCCCTATTTGTATTGATTACAATAAACTTTTAAAGAAGCTTGCAATTTACTGTATGTAATAGAGAATCTAGAACAGACAAATCTTGAGTCCCCAGAGGGGATTTTTATCTGCAAATTTACCAAATGCAGTCATATGTGAAAGAGACTATCCCCACAGACCTTGGTCCCCAACCCCTTACCTTCGGAGTCCTGGCTTGCTCCCTTTGGGTTCAGAGAAGTGTTGTGAATTAGGGAGCAAGTGGTCTCTGTATTTGAGAGCTGCATTTGAAAGATTTTGGGATGACTGGTACTGTTTTTCTTTTCCATCAGCATGGATAATTGAGAATTGATCATTTATTATAACTGATCATTCTTAGGAATACATAGCAGTCAAAATTTCTGGGACTTTGAATACTTTTCCCTTTGGTGTTTTCACTAAATTGGCAGGTTTACGTACTAAGGATTTCTAGCTGCTGTCTTTTCCCCGTTCATAATTACTGAAATTTATCCTGGGAGATATTTTAAAAATCTCCTGGATATTTTTGTTAAACTTATTTCAGACCAGGTTAAGGGCAAGAACACCAACTTTATTTGGAGAAAAAGAGTTTGTGTTGGACTTCCCTGGTGGCGCAGTGGTTAAGAATCCGCCTGCCAATGCAGGGGACACGGGTTCGGTCCCTGGTCCGGGGAGATCCCACATGCCGCGGAGCAACTAAGCCGGACTGCTGAAGTGAGTGATCTAATGATTCAGTGCCACGACTACTGAAGCCCAAGCGCCTGGAGCCCGTGCTCCACAACAAGAGAAGCCACCGCAATGAGAAGCCCGCACACCACAACAAAGAGTAACCCCCTGCTCACCGCAACTAGAGAAAAGCCTGTGTGCAGCAACGAAGACCCAACGTAGCCAAAAATAAATAAATAAATATTTTTTAAAAAAGAGTTTGTGTTTAATGGGATGTTTAAAATGGAAATATTAGTATCAAAAGTCTCTTTATTCCGTTGTTTGTTATCACAGGCCATAATAGATGATAGGTATAAGCTGCTTTTCATTGGTTTGAGCTACCATATTTCCTTTGGAGTTTAATTTGAGCTAATAGTACAGGGTTTGAAAGGTAAAAGCCAAGCAGGCCATTGTAATTGTAAACAGCTGAAGCTGGCCCCAGTCAAAAAAGGTGGTAAGATAGTAGGTTGTAGGGCTTCGACAAAGTAAGTGGATGCCCCGTTTTTAAAGGAGGCAACTGATCAGCTGATGTTACCATAGGAGAAATACAATACAGCAGGGCCGTTGTTGCCAAATGCAAACTTGCATTATCCCCCTCCCCTTTTATCTTAAGAAAAGCTACAAATCTGGATTTCTATGTGAAATCTCCCGACTTAAATGTTGGAACGTATTAATATTTCCATGGAAATAAATATACATGTATACACAGGCACACACATACCAATCTAGTGTGTTTGTGTGTGTGTCTCTATGCATGTACATATTCTTTAAAACAAACTTGGTATTTTTGAACAGCTTTAGATTACAGAAAAGTTACAAAGATAGTACTGACAATTCTTGTACACTCCATACCCAGTTTTCACTATTAACATGTAACATTAGAATGGTACATTTTTTATAATTAATGTATATTGATACGTTATCATCAACTGAAGGCCATAGGTTGTTCACATTCCCTTATTTTTTCCTTAAGGTCCTTTTTCTGTTCCAGTATCTCATGCAGGATACCACAGTACAATTAGTCATCATTTTTCCTTAGGCGCCTCTTGACTGTGACAGTTTCTCAGACTTTTCTTGTTTTTGATGCTGTACATTTTTTTAACCAGCCAATCAAGTATATGGACCAGACTTGACCCATGGGCTTTAAGGTTGCAAGCTGTGGATTAATTCCATACTCAGTGTGATTTTCTCAGTTGACTGGAGTCACTTTGTGTACCTTGAGTATTGTATGATGGGGTCAAATTGTAGGATTAATTTGATGAGCAAAGTATGGATAGAAGAAACTGGTTCCATTATTTTTGAGTTTAGTATTAAAAATTATATAACTCGCTGTAATTATAGATAAAAAGGGGATTCCAGTGCTGTCTTTTGTGACCACTAATAAACCTCTATTAATGTATACTTAGTCTAACACATTGCCCTTTTTCTGGATAGCAAGCTGGTTAGAGGAATGTTCAGGAGCAGTTGAGGCTGGTCGGCTGGTAGATTGTTTGGATACTGATAGAAGAAATCCTGCACTGCGGGTGCGAGTGGGAAAACGTGGTATTCTCCATGGTAACGGTTAGGTTAATGAATGGGCAAGCCAGAGATATTTTGACCTTTGTCTTTCAACTAACCTCAGGTGAGGGTTTGTGTAGCAGAGATTGCAAATTGGCTTAAAGAATTCGAATGTTCTGGATATGCAGGTATTCTCCACTCTTCCCTGTCATCTTGATTTTACTTAGAAATAAGTAACCTATCTACCTCTCATGGAGATTTGAGTTTGTGATACCTGTAAGGTCTGCCAGGAATAGATGTGTACTTGGATAATATATCTGATCAGGTTTCCAGCATTATTTGCCTAGGGGGAAAGTCATATGCATTTTTTGGTAGAAATATTGAGTCATTACTTATATTTATTTTGACCATATAATGTCCAAATAGGGGCATTTTGGAGTGAAATTAATAATAGGCTCAGACAGTATAGGCTTACTCTGGCATTATCTCAGGCAAACTGGGACATATAGTTACCCTAATTATATCTTTTTAAGACTCTTTATTGTGGTTCCTCCTGTTTTCAAGTTGAAATAATATGTTTAGCTTTTGACTGTTAAAAACTTCCAAAAGAGTGGTTCCACCTGACTTAATTTTGAAAATTTACAGGAAACCATGAAGTAGAAGTGATTTAATGTTTGATTTGAATATCTGTTTGTATGTTTCATTGATCCTATATTATTTTCTGTTGCGTAATTGTCACAAAGCATATAAGTTGAAAAGAAAACTTGTCTGTTTTGTAGAATACTGCTTTCTTTGATAACACGTGACTTTATATTTTTAAAATCATGTTTAAAAACACATAACATAAAATTTACTATCTTTACGGTTATAACTGTACATCTCAGTAGTATTAAGTATATTTATATTTGTGAAAGAAATCTCTTATAACTTTTTCGTCTTGTAAAACTGAAACTTTATATCCAATAAACAGCTCCCTTTACCCCTCTCCCTACCATCTGACAGCCACCATTCTACTTTCTGTTTCTATGAATTTGACTACTTCAGGTACCTTTTATATTTGTAATCATACAGTATTTGTCTTCTTGTGATTGGCTTATTTCACTTAGCATAATATCTTCAAGGTTCATCTGTGTTGTATTGGGTTGGCCAAAAGGTTCGTTCGGTTTTCCCGTAAGATGGCTCTAGTGGCGCTTAGTTGTCTTTAACTTCATTTGAAACAATTTTGTTAGATTGTATTGTGACAGCTGTCATATCAGCGTGCATTTAAAAAAACTTATCAAAATTGGTGAATTTTTGTGTAGCCATTTTAATATTGAAGATGGAAGAAAAACAACATTTTCGGCATATTATGCTTTATTATTTCAAGAAAGGTAAAAAACACAAACACCAAAAAAAATTGTGCAGTGTATGGGGAAGGTGCTGTGACTGATCGAACGTGTCAAAAGTGGTTTGCGAAGTTCCGTGCTGGAGATTTCTCTCTGGATGATGGTGCTCCACGGTTGAGCAGACCAGTTGACGTTGATAGCGATCAAATCGAGACATTAATTGAGATGAATCAACGTTTTACCACGCAGCTCTTACGCATAGTGCTGCTATGAACATGGGTATGCAAATACCTCTTCGAGACTCTGTTTTCAGTTCTTTTGGATGTATACCTAGAATTATAACTGCTGAGTCATATATAGTGGTTCTATTTTTAATTTTTTAGGAAACGTCATACTGTTTTTCATAGCACTGCACTATTTTACAGTCCTGCCTACAGTGCACTAGGGTTACAGTTTCTATACATCCTTGCCAACACTTGTAATTTTCTCTCTTTTGTTTTTTCATGGTAGCCATTCTGATGGGTGTGAGGTGATAGGTGATTGTGGTTTTGATTTGCATTTCTCTCATGATTAGTGATGTTGAACATCTTTTCATATGCTTACTTGGCCATTTGTGTATTATCTTTGGAGAAATGTCTATTCGCATTCTTTCTCATTTTTTAATCAGGTTATTTGATTTTTTTGTTGAGTGTTAGAGCTCTTTATATATTCTGGCTATTAACCTCTCATTAGATATATGATTTGCAAATATTTTCTTCCATTCTATAGGTTGCTTCCTTACTCTGTTGATTGTGTCCTTTGAGGGACAAAATCCATTGGGATTTTGATAGGGATTTTAATGAATCTGTAGATTGCTTTGAGCAATATGGACATCTTAACAATATTAAATCTTCCAACCCATGGG
Organism: Balaenoptera borealis; assembly: GCF_965194805.1. Lineage (NCBI taxonomy): Eukaryota > Metazoa > Chordata > Mammalia > Artiodactyla > Balaenopteridae > Balaenoptera > Balaenoptera borealis. The sequence continues at coordinate 34,168,972 of NC_138876.1, forward strand.
CACGGGTGTCTTTCCATTTATTTGTGTCTTTAAGCTTTAAACTCTGAATTTTACTTTTTGTGCTGCAGACTGTTAGTAGTTATGTCTGATAGGTCTTTCACGCAAAGGTGAGATGTATTCTGTAACTCACTTTAGAGCTGTGACTAGAAATGCTTGGTATGTGGTTCTTTTAAAAATTGTTTTAAAAGATGCAAAAGTGTGCTATATATCTTTCTAAAAAGTGAGTTTATACTTCAGCATTTAAAAAAATTGGAAGTGTTATTTTAAAGTTCAGTTCTATTCTGTCAAAATACTACTATAGCATATTACGTCAATTAGAAAAATAGCTTTATCATATTCTAAGATAATGAAAATGAGACCCAAAGCGATCTTTCTGAATGATTGTTTAAAGTGCTGTTTCTTTAAATTCTCCAATATTTAGAAGTCGCTGGAGTTCTGGAGTGGGTGGAAGTGGAGGAGGATCCTCTGGTAGGTCGTCAGCTGGAGCTCGAGATTCTCGCCGACAGACTCGAGTAATTCGGACGGGACGGGATCGAGGGTCTGGGCTTTTGGGCAGTCAACCCCAGCCAGTTATTCCAGCATCTGTGATTCCAGAGGAGCTGATTTCACAGGTATGGATCTTGTAGAACACTTAACGTAAGACAGCAGGACAGGGTGAGGTTTAACTAAATATAGCGGGCTGTAGTCATGATTTATATCATGAATTGTGAAATACTGGTTTTCTGTATTGATCCTAGAAAGCTGATTTTAATAAAGAAGTTATGAAAAAGATACTTAGCATAGCACTCTTCTTTATTTTTTGTTTCAGGCCCAAGTCGTTTTACAAGGCAAATCCAGAAGTGTCATTATTCGAGAACTTCAGCGAACAAATCTTGATGTAAACCTTGCTGTAAATAATTTACTTAGCCGGGATGATGAAGATGGAGATGATGGGGATGATACAGCCAGTGAATCTTATTTGCCTGGAGGTTGGTGGATCACCATCATGGTTTTCTCATCTCTGAAGGGAGAGATTTTTTTTGACTGGGGAATGGAATTTTAAAGTGCAATAGATTTTCTGACTGTTCTTTCCAAGGTGGTAGATATTTCTCACTGTAGTGTTTGATTTGATGGTAAAATTCTCTTTAAGGGAAAATGTTTTTGCTCAGTGGACTTGTGTTTGGTCCTAGTAAAGACATGGATGTATGTGCATGTCTTTATCACTGGCTGACAGATGACTGGAATTTTGATGCCCTTATTGCTGAATATGGAATAACTGAACTGCATTTAGATTTTGACTTTCTGTGATGTCACAAGAATCTTAAATAGTGATCTTGTTTTCTTGTGGTAATTTAGTAGTTAGCCCAAGCAACAATCATGCAATTGATATTTCTTAAAATCTATGTTAATAACGTTAACTTTATTTCCTAGGTAGTTACTGCTTTTCTTCTCAGGTTATGTCAGTAGTCAGTCCCTGATTTTAATGTTTTAATTTTCAGGGACTTTTCAATGGTCTGCAGATTTTTTTCTCTATATCTGTTTCATTTATATTTGTTTCTATTTATAGAGGATCTTATGTCTCTTCTTGATGCTGACATTCATTCTGCCCACCCAAGTGTCATTATTGATGCAGATGCCATGTTTTCTGAAGACATTAGCTATTTTGGTTACCCTTCTTTTCGTCGTTCGTCACTTTCCAGGCTAGGCTCATCTCGAGGTAATTTTGCATTTATTTCTTTGTGATTATTGGCTGACTGTATGGAGAGATAGTGGTAGAATTCATTGTATGTGAACTTTTAATATTACAGTAGACGAAATCATTACTTGTTAGTGTTTTTGGATGCTTTGGCATTAAAATAGTTACTTTTGATTTTGAAGAGCCACAGTAGAACTTTAGAGATGATCTTATCTAATAGTAGCATATATGTAAAGGGTTACAACTTACCTAACTGTATTTTTAAATTAGGAATATGGATTCTGAAGTAAAAGCAGAATTCTGCTTTACGGTGACATGCAGCATTCAGATAACAAGTCTCTTTAGTTTATTTGATTAAAATAAAGTGATTATTTTGTTCATTTTAAACCCTGGTTAGATGGAAGAGTGAAATATGAAAAAACTTATTAGAATGAGATTGATCAATAATAAATATATAGAAATGCTTATCGTACTAAAATGATATTTTCAGAAGTTTGAAATCTTGAAAAGGTATAGTACACAGTAGAGTTCAGAAAGAAGGTTTTGAAATCATACAAATATAAACCTTTCTCTGTGTATGTTGATATGGATTTAGCTTGCATTTTAACTTTTGTAAGTCAGTATTTTTACTTTCCAGAATGTAAAACTGCTTGGTTGAAATAACAGGCAAGAATCAGATATATTATTTACTTATCATTAGTAAACTGGAAAGGATGCTGTTTTATATTAAGACCTTACTGCAAACACCTAGTACTTGAAAGCAGTTTTAAAATAACAGACTTATGATGATCTTTTAGTGTACTGAACCTATTATGTAACAGCTTAAAAATTTTTTAAAAATAAGTGCATATTTTACTGCCTTAAATGCATCAAGTATTGCATTTCAGATATTCAATATCTAACACAAATAAAACTCCTTCTAAATTTCTCCCTTTTGCTTTTCCTTAGGTCATTCTATGTGGGCATCTGTTTTACTTTGAACCATATGAAATTGGTGGTACTTGACCATGTTAGATCTGCATGGATGGCAGTTTTATATGGTTCAACTTAATATTGTTTTCAATCCTTACTATCCAAGTCTTGGAAAGTTTATTTTGGTTGCCTATTTTAAAAAAGTAATATGTGAGCAAGCTGAAAAAAACTGGTTTTAAAAAGTTTGTAGGCCAGTTTCAGGGGAAGCATTTTTGTAAAGTAATCTTTCTGTAAAGATTCTCAAAAGAAAAAAATTCTGTCTAGTTTCTCAAAAATTTTAAGACTATTCCATAAAAATCCAGCCTATAAAATTACTCTAAACAAGGGCTTGGATTATCAGAAGTTTTATATTTAATGTTAATGGATTTTTATTTTACCCTTTCCAAGATTTGTTTTTTTTTTTTTAATCTGTATGTGTAGACTCTCTAACAAATACTCTTTTTTGGTTTATCTAACGTGTTAAAATTTTAAGTTATGAATATTTTCTAATATATTTAAAAGTTATGGTAAACATTTTTAATGAAAGCCAAAAATTTAAAACTCCATTTAAAAAATCCAAAATCCAGTTTAAAATAAAGCAGTTCGCTCTAAAAGCATATAGTTGGAATTCAGAAAAGTCTGCCCCTACATAGTGCTTAAAAATGCTAGTTTATAATTTTCATACATTCACTTGAAAGAGTTAATGTTTTGAATGTTGCATGTCAAGCTTATTAGATATACATTTACATTAAATTCTTGTGAGTGGATAAACTGCTGTTAGTTGCATCCTGAAGGGTCTTTACTAGAGAGTGGCTTACTTTTATCCCACTGGTGTGACCCAATTGCATACCAGTTCTCCTTCTTCCCTTAGAGAGAGACTCTGAGCTGTTGCGTGAACGTGAATCCGTTTTACGTTTACGTGAACGAAGGTGGCTTGATGGAGCCTCATTTGATAATGAAAGGGGCTCTACCAGCAAGGAAGGAGAGCCAAACTTGGATAAGAAGAATACACCTGTTCAAAGTCCAGTGTCTCTAGGAGAAGATTTGCAGTGGTGGCCTGATAAGGTATTTGAAAAGAATCCCCACCCACCCTTTCCATTTTAACTGAGTTCCTGGCACTCCCCCCCACCCCCCCACAAAGGTTTCTGTTTTATTTCAGATTTTCGTACTGTCATTTAAAATGCAGACATAGGACTTCCCTGGCGGTCCAGTGGTTAGGACTCCGTGCTTCCACTGCAGGGGTCCTGGGTTCGATCCGTGGTCAGGGAACTGAGATCCCTCATGCTGCATGGCGCGGCCAGAAAATAAAAAATAAAAATAAAATGCAGACATAAAGTGATATTTTTGTTTTGTTTTAAAATATAAGTAGATCATCTTTATTTGACAGTACAGGAGTCGTTTTAAGGAGATGTGTTCAGTGGTGCTATTTCTTTTTCTACTTGATGAAGTAAATCAGAGAAATAAGGATGGTAGTTCCAGATAATACATCAGCATTCTGTTTCAGGATTTCTTTTCTGGTGGTAATTACACCAGTAACTAATGGTATATTTCTTGATAGGAATTTGTTTTGTACTGTCAAGAGTACCCCATTTTCTGCAGGGCAGGTTTCTGGTCATTGTTACAAGCATGCACGTCAGGGCAAGATTAGGGATCTGTGTTTCTTTGATTAGTTAGCTTTCCCGTTTGATGGCAGTGAATTCTGACAGGCCCTTTGCTCTAAAAGCTGTGGGAGACAAAGCAGGCTGAACAGGAATGGACTGGGAGAATTATGCTCTGCATCCTGAGGAGTAGTACAATGACTAGCTTCTAGAAAGCATGCAGGATTTAAGTTGATTTGAATCTGTAAAAATCCATCACTGCTACAAGTGAAACAGAGTTGACACATCCTTTTATTTTACTTTTATTTTTATTTTTATTGGGGTGTAATTGATTTACAATGTTGTGTTAGTTTCAGGTGTACAGCAAAGTGAATCTGTTACACAAATACATATATCCACTCTTCTTTAGATTCTTTTCCCATATAGACATAGTCTATTGATGGTGTGTAGGTTTCACTGTCTTAAGTGATTGGTAATTTATCTTCAAAGGCTCCTGTAGGAAGCCATGGGTTTTTCACGTGTTTTTTGGAGTCCTGTTTCTTATTTCCAGAGCCAGTTGGATAAGAAATTTTCTAAAGTAGAAGTAAAAGAAGATAAGAACTTGAAGGTTATCTCTAGCAGATAAGGAGATTCTGACGTAGATTTCTTTTCTTTCTTTGAAGTTGAATTTGGGATATTACAGGAAAAATATTATTTAGTGTTCTGAATTTGTTTATTTTTCATAGTTATTGTGAATCTTGATGTAGTTCATTTATTTTCCTCTGCATTCAGCTCATGTGGAAAGCTTGAATGCAAGAAGGAACATGAATTTCAATCAGCCTCTTTGTAAGCAAAAGGTTATTCTGTTTTCTTTGGCAGCTGACAGACTTTCCCTGAATTGTATTCTCTTACTTATTTCCATAAAACTAGAAATGTTCCAATTTCTACTTTTACTTCATATGGTAGGAGGTGATTTAAACCATTGGGCTTTTTCTTTTTCATTTCTTTTTTTTTCCCTACATTGTTCTTTGTTTCCTGTTTCTCTTGTCTTGATCATGCTAGAGCTGTGTCTATGTCATATTGGCAGGAAGTAATAGAGGACTCATTAATCTTGTTTTAATAGTGCCATTGCATACATATTAGTGTAGGCTTCTTTGTCACACATCTGAAAGTGTTTTGAACAGTATGAGTTTAGCAAGCTTTTTCCCTGGCCAGCGTACTCTCTGTTAGAGTTAGCCGGTCTTTGTTGGCCTTTACTGATAGGCATGGTTTTGGGTATAGCTTGTTTTCAGAGACAGTTGCTAAGTGCATCATAAAATCTTGACACTGTACAGGCCTTACTTACTTAGTGTGTTACTTGGTTTGTTTAGACATTGAATGAAGGAGAAATAGCAGTGTGTGCAACAAAGTATATCCTACCTATACCTTTTTTTCCTATTAAAGAAAAACCTAATTTAAAATGTCACTGAAGAACTACTTTTTATTAGCTTGTGATTGAAATTTAGACATCAAAAATTTCAGTTCAGGGAAAGAAAACAGCATAAACCTAATTAAGCTGTTAAGCATTATCCCAGTTATCAACAAACCATTAGATGATTGTTTGCAAGGCTGAATGCTACAGTTGGAAAGAGAATGCAGAGAGTTGTTAAAGGGCCTTGCTTTTAGAAGAGTGTGCAAAATGATCATACAGGGGCATAGGATACAGTCCACATGAAGAAACAGGCACTATGTGGGGCCTTATTAGTCCTGCAGAATTGGGGGTGGTGATCCCTGAGGAGGAGAAAAGGGTTTGGGGGCAAGCTTGACAGGAGATGGAGAGGTAGGCGGAGAGAGCAGGGAGGTATAGGGCGTCAGCACGCACTGTTTGGAAGTAGTCTCTCTCTCTGTCTCTTTTGTTCTCTCTCTCTCTCTTTTTTTTTTTTTTTTCCCTTTGTTTTTTGGTGGGGTGGGGGGGGGGGTGGGAAGAGGGTGTCCCAGCTTAATTTCAGAAATGACCTAATCCAGTATTTATAAATTGTAAGTTCGGTTAGTATCCATGGTATTTTTCATTCTTCCTTTTGTTAGAGTACCTGAGAAATTCCATTGTTAAATTATCTGGAATAATCTTGACTTTCCCACCACTTATTTAGAGGAACAGCTACTTCTTCAAAATTTCACCATTTTCTAGGCTAATAAAGCTCCTTTAATGGTGGAATGAATGTTCTCTTTAAGCCTTTACAGTATAATCTTAAACTGAAAATATTTGAGGTAACCTTAAACTTTATTTCCATAAATTATTTTTTTTGATTTAAATGTCAAAATTAGTATAAAAGCATAATTGGGAACCCTTGTGCACTGTTGGTGGGAATGTACATTGGTTCAGCCACTATGGAAAACAGTAGGGAGGTTCTTTAAAAAATTAAAAACAGAACTACTGTATGATTTAGCATTTCCACTTCTGGGTATTTATCTGAAGAAAATGAAAACACTAACTCGAAATACATGTACCCCCATGTCCATTGCAGCATTGTTTACAATAGCCAAGATATGGAAGCAACCTAAGCATCCATCAATGGATGGGGACACACACGCACACATGCACGCGTGCCAGTATTATTCAGCCATAAAAAAAAGAATGAAATCTTTCCTGTTTTCGACAATATGGATGTCCCTTGAGGGCATTATGCTAAATGAAATTAGTCGGAGAAAGACAGATACCATACGCTCTCACTTAAATGTAGAATCCTAAAAAAAAAAAACCCACCAAAAAGAGAACCAAGCTCATAGATACAGAGAACAGACTGGAAGTTGCCAGAGGTGGGGAGTGGGGAAAATGGGTGAAGGGGTCAAAAGGTAAAAAGAAAGAAAGAAAAAAAGCATACAGTTTTTTCCCCTCATTAACTTTTCAGCATCTTTAAAAAAAAAAAAAGCATAATTAATAATTGTAGAGCTGTTGAAAGCTCCATGAAGACAGAGGTGAGGGTCATCGAGTCAGTAACTGAGTAGCCTTGATTAAATGCATATTGTGTGTTAGGCCTTTTGTTCAGGTGTTAGGGTGAGAGTTTTGTAGAAAGGCAGAACAATGATGTTAATACTTTGGTGTAAGTACCATAATGGAATTAGGTATAAGAGGCTTTGGGGAATCACAGGAGGCCAGAGTGATTACTAAGAGTTACTTTGCTGGGAAGGTGCAATCTTTCAATTAGGCGATTATCTAACATGGCTCCATTTTCGCTTTTCAGTCGTTTTTGGAATTTACTTTTCTCAGATTAGAAATTTAGTTCTGTGTTGCTGAATGTCTACATTTACACTGTAACTATATATATATATAGATAGATAGATAATTATATATACTGATACTTACACCAACCTACTTCCAACAAGAATCTAAAGTGACTGATAAGAGAATAAAAAATGCAGCTACAATAGTAACAAGGGCTGTTAAAAGTAAGAATGCAAAGGTAAGAGCTAAGTAGTAAATGCTGAAGGGAAAGGGCAGAGAAAACTTACGCGGAAATCCATGCTAAGTAAATCTGCTGAAGTTGAACATAAAAACTTCTGCTTTGTGCCCTGTAACAAAACAAACCCTTTCAAATTAGAAAATGCACACATCCTTTATTTCCAGTAAGCTCCCAGAGAAGAATTTGACGAAAGTTGTGTGGTGGGTGATGAAGAAACGAAACTGATTCAGCAAGTCAGTATTGTTAATTTACAGTCATGTCCCTTACTATTCTGGATCTATTTTTGTATAGTTTAGGGAAAATAAGAAAATTTATTCTCCACCAGCCTTTTGAATTGTAGAGTTGTATGTTATTCTCAAGTTTCTTTGAATGGTGTTGAGAGGAAATAGTCCCATGACATTTGGCTCCTTAAATTATTTGAAGCAGCATCACTGTTGGGACCAGTTGATCACACTTGTTGGTCACTCTGCTTCGCCTTCAAGGTTCTAGAAGTGGAAGTTGGGTGAGGAAGGTCTTTTTTTTTTTTTTTAAATCGACATATGGAAGCTTCCAGGAAGTATCTGTTAAAAGTTGGCTAGGTGTGTCACAAATGTACTTTAATAATGAAGTAAGAGCAAAAGGAGAAGAGGTCATGAAGAGGAAGAGAAGCCAGGCATAAGGAGAAAATGGAAACCTAGATAGGTAAGGAGAAGTGAAGTGTGAATAAGGACAGTTGACCAAACTGTGCCATGTAACCTGTAGTTGTATAACATCCATTTCAGCCATAATACACAGCACATTGCAGTTAGAATTGGTACTTAATGGGAAAGCTAGTGTTTGCTGATAGTAGGAAAATTTAAAGGTTTGTGGGGAGAAATTTAGGAATAATAAGACCAATTTTTAAAAAATATAAGTCACTAACTAGATGAAGTTAATAGGAGTTCATGTTGCTATGCTGGATGACCTTTTTCTTTTCTTTTTCTTTTAAAGCTTTGGCTTTTTTAGGTAATTTTTATCATATTTTTGACATTTTCCATCTGTCTTTAGGGAGGGATTCCTCATTTGGTTGATGTTTAATGTTCAGACAGTTGCAAATTTATTGATTAGATTCAGCTTCTAAAGGATTCGTTTTGTTAAAAAAAAAAAATAGAGCTACAAACTACTGATCTTTAAGGAAATGTGCATATCCACCTTTTCCAGTTGGGTTGAAGCAGGGCCCAACTCGCTCAAAAGCAGCCACTAGTATTTCATCAAAACGATGAAAGCCTTGTTTTCTATGACATTATGAAGTGCATGAGCTAAAATACTGTTTCTTTGTGTGTATTTGATTGCTTTGTATTTCTCCACCTACTGATCTAAATTAAGCAAGAGACAATAGGTGATTTTTCCATCATCATCCTTTGGTTGGTGGTTTTGCCATCCCTCCACATTTGTCCATAATGGATTTTCAGGGCCTTCAGGGTTCACTTAGCTCATTCAGGACTAATGAGCTGGGGAACACTGGCCCATCCTTGAAGGATATAGGCAAGTCAGTTCTGAGAGTGCCTCACACACCATGCTGTGGCTATAGGGATGAATTGTTTAGGATTGTACTGCTCTGGCAGAGTTTTTACTCAAAAAGTTTGAGTTGAGATATATTTGTTCCTTCAGTTGTCAGTGTGCTCCTACTATGTGCCAAGCACCCAGCTGGCCCGTGGGAATGTAGAGGTGAACTCGTTATGGACCTTCCCATAGGCAACTCACTGGGGAAGACAGACATTCACATACAATGAAATGTGTTCACAGCATGACCAGTGCTAGACTGAAGGTGTGAATACGGTATTTATAGGGGCTCAGAGTGGGGAATGACTAACACCACCTGAGAGATGTGGTAAAGACTTCACAGGGGAGATGACATTTAAGCAGCATTTTTAAGGTTAAGTAGGCATTAACCAAGATGCAAAGGCATTCCAAACACATCAAGTATGGACCTACAGTCAGGAAAGGTCAGGGTGTGTTTGCGGAACAGTGAGAAATTGAGAATTGCTGCTCTGTGGTGGGAGAAGGAGAAGAGCAGGGTGGAGAAGACCAGAGAGCCCTAGACAACTTGCCAGAGAGTTAGGATGTTGTTCTGCCAGCAAAGTTCTTAGAGAAATGACATGCTGAGATTGGTGGGGTTTGGTTTTGTGTATTTTTAAGGAGACGAGCACTCTTGGCACAGTGGTGGGAGAAAGACAGGAATAGTAAAAATCTAGAGTCAGTTAAGAGACTGGTAGAATTGTTACAGAAAGGAATTGTGAGGATCTCAACCAAAGCAATGACAGTGAGGACACATGAAGGGAAGAATCTGCGAGGAAGTTGAGACAAAGTATGGCGTTGGTTTGCTAGTCACCATCTGGTTGAGAGAAGAGGAGGAGTTGAAGAGAGGGCCCAGGTTCCCTTGTTGCCCTCCTATTACAGTGTGGGTGGTGATGTCATTCGTGGAGGTGGGGACTACAGGGGACATGTAGCTTTGGAGGAGACGATGGATTCATTTTGGAGATGGTAGGGTGCTTTTCAGACATCCAGACAGTTAATCTGCAGGTTAGTCTGGAGATAGAAGATGTACATGTTTAAAAGCATGGTGCCCCAGTGGATACAGTCACTTAGGCTGAGGGTGGAGCATAATTTGAATAAAGGGACAAGGACAGAATCTGGGTCAGGGAGTACATGGTGGTACAAGGGAGGTGGAGAAAATACTGCAGTCATGAAGACAGGAGGAAGACCAGTAGAGAGTAGTGACCTGTGAACAAGGGAGAGGAGAGGTTCTAGAACTGGTGATGAACAGGGTCCAACGGTTCAAAGAGTTTGAAGAGAAGATGGATTGGTTCAATGCATGGGGCATCGATAAGGCTGTTGCAAGAGCAGGTGTAGCTGTCAGTGCGAGCCGGTGAGGTGAGACGCGCGCCAAGTGACAATTCACTTCCCCGGGCCTAAGGCTGAAGGGCGGACTGGTTTGGATAGTTGTTGAGGTAATGAGAGAGGGTTGTATCCACTGTGTGTGGTGAGTTGTCCTTAGATAGTAGAGAGGGACACTTCTTTCTCTGAGATGGGGAGGGGGAGGGGAGAATGGTGTTTTTTCATTAAGTAAATCTGGATGGAGATGGAAATACTCAGGAAGCTTGTGCCTTTTGGGTGAGTAGGAGATGAAGTCAGGGCAGCAGAGTAACCAGAGTTGAATTTGACCACTTATTTGTGCCAGGTACTTTAATATATGTTACTTTATTTGGTTTTCACCACCCCCCTCCCCATTGTGTTATTATTATACCCATTTTAGAAGTGAAGAAATGGGTTCAGAGAAGTTACATAACTTATCTGAAGTTACCTACTTAGTAAGTGTTGGATCCAGGTTTTGGACTCACTTGGTCTGATTCTATCATCTTTTTAACCAAGGGGTCAAGAAGGAAGTGTGAGGTAGAAATGTTAAGATTTGATGCAACAGCCCTGGAGAAAGTACACAGTGTTTTTCAGATGCCCATGGTGAAGGGGAGAGTAGAATTGCTAAGTTGGAAAATTTCAAGTTTGGTCTCTTTCCCATCCCTCCATAGATGTGACTTGAAAATAGAGCTGACTGGCACTGGTAAAATAGAAGATTAAAATTAGTGTTCTTTCTATACAGCTCTGAGGCGTAACCTGTTGTTACTATAAGTCTTGGCAGGCTTCACAGACTGTAGCTGAGCACCGTAACCCATCTGACCAAATAAGACTGGAATTTGACGGAAACCTAAACAGACGCCATTACTTTAGCATACTCTGGAGCCAGGGGTATCAAAGAGAGCAGAGGAGTTTTGCAGTGGCAAAAATACAACGTAAAATCTTTTATTGGCAAGTTTTGCTGTGAGATTTCTGATCATTTTGGTCTTATGTTAAAAAAATTATCACTTTATCATTGATATTATTTATTTAATTTATTGTCTGAACTTTTTCTAATTTAATTGCGTTCCAACTCATTGCATGTGCATTGCTTTAAAACTAAATAAACTTTTACCTTAAAAAACAACACAGACACTTGTTTCAGCAGCTTGGAATAGGCTACAGGGAAGGAATCTTGTGTTGATACTCGACTTTCCCCACTTCAACTCCTTAGTCTGTTTTTTCTTCATTTATTCAACACGTTTATTGAGCATCTACTCTTCACTGTTCTAAGAACAGGGGATACAGTGGTGAACAAGACAAAGCTTATATTTGAGTGAAGTAGACGATAAATGAGTAAATACAATATGTCAAGTTGTGAAGTGCTGTGAACTAAAGAAAGCAGTCAGGAGATGGAATATTAGAGTGCTGATTTTGTAGATAGTGCAGTCAGGGAAGGTCACATTTGAGCAGACTTGATTGAGGAGAGGGAGTGAGTCACCTGAGGAACAAGGCAAGAGAACAACAAGGACATGGTGGGATCCTGGCAGGAGTGGGAAAAAGGCCAATATGACTGGAGGAGAGTGAGTTTGGGGGTGGGGTGGGGGGAGGCCGGGCCACTTAAAGGAGGGCATTGCGGGCTGTGCTGGAGACTTTGCTAAAGCGGTTTGTGTGTTCACATAATTAATCGAAATTTGATGTAGTAATTAATGTGATGCATCCAAATCTTTAGGTTTGGCAGTTGTTATATTTATACCACTGTGTTATTTTCACTATATAGGATGGAACAAAATTCATCTGTATTGGGGCTCTGTATTCTGAGCTTTTGGCTGTCAGCAGTAAAGGAGAACTTTATCAATGGAAGTGGAGTGAATCTGAGCCTTACAGAAATGCGCAGGTATTTCATTATATTAAATCTTGCTTTAAATAGCTCTTCAAATCAGCATACAAAATGGTAATCATTTTTCTTACGCTTTCAAAGAATCCTTCCTTACATCATCCACGAGCAACATTTTTGGGGCTAACCAATGAAAAGATAGTTCTCCTGTCTGCAAATAGCATAAGAGCAACTGTAGCTACAGAAAATAACAAGGTATGACACACTGTAATAAGCATTTCTTAAATTCTTGATTTTCTTCCTCTCCCTGCCCCTTTTCCATCTTTTCATTTCTATCTTTCTATCTAACTAGATCTGCAAATACAAAGTGTCTCAAACCTTAGTACAGTAATCCAATGTATAATCTTTTTATTGCTGGTTTATCTCTGCATTATAATTCCTTTTCAGAGATAGCTTTCTACTTTAAGGGAAGGAAAAAATATTCAAGCTAAGTGCTGGCAAAAGAGGAGATATTGAAGAGCTACAATAGATAGATTGAGGAAGTATGGATATTATACCTCAGATTATCAGTGTGACTTTAGAGTCACTAAATTTGTTTAAAAATTGTTGGAGGCACATATTTACTTTCAATTAATGCCTTAGAGATGGCTTTAGACATTTATTTCAATAACTACTATTTTGATTGATTTGCGTGAAGAAAGTATTTTAGCTTCTAGTCTTATTAAGAACGTTTTCTGAATTACTTGTTTTTCTAGCCTTTAGAATTCCAGTCCACAGTGTAGGTATTCCTTGCCCTTGTTTTGACCACAATCCTTTTGAAAAGATTACTTGTTTTTATTTAATCCTCTAATGTTTTATCTTTAGGTTGCTACATGGGTAGATGAAACTTTAAGTTCTGTGGCTTCTAAATTAGAGCACACCGCACAGACTTACTCAGAACTTCAAGGAGAACGGATTGTTTCTTTACATTGCTGTGCCCTTTATACCTGCGCACAGCTAGAGAACAATTTATATTGGTGGTGAGTATCACAGAGGGGGATATTGCATATCAATGGATGCTTTTATGTACACAGATAGGTGCTTTGAGTAGTGGAATACCAATAGAGAAGGTCAGTTGAAAGATAATGCTTTAGACTCACAGAAAACAAACATATGGTTACCAAAGGGGAAAGGGGGTGGGGGAGAGATAAACTAGGAGTCTGGGATTAGCAGATAGAAACTGCTCTATAGAAAATAGACAAACAACAAGGTCCTACTGTATAACACAGAGAGCTATATTCAATATCCTGTAATAAACCATAATGGTAAAGAATATGAAAAAGAATATACATATATATACAATATGAAAAAGAATATATATTTTGACCACAATCCTTTTGGAAATTACTTGTTTTTATTTATAATTTATTTATTTATTTTATTTTATTTATTTATATATATTTATTTATTTATTTTATTATAATTTACAATTTATAATTGTAATTATTTATAATTCTACATGTGTATTCTTTTTCATATTCTGTATATAGAATATACATATATACATATACATATAATATTCATATTTATTTCATATTCTATATATATAATATAATAACTGAATCACTTTGGTGTACACCAGAAACTAACACAACATTATAAATCAACTATACTTCAATTAAAATTTTTAAAAAAGCTAATGCTTTATAGAGAGGGAAATTTTCACTTTGGAGCAAAGTAACATTGGTAAAAACCCTTAAGATAAAGAAAAGCTTATAAAAATAATACATACTTAGTGACTATAATTATGAAATTTTTAAAAGGTATAAAGTAGAAACAAAAATCACCTATAACCCTACAACCTGAATGTAACAATTATTAACATTTTGGGAGTATTTTATTAATCTTTTTTTTTTTCCTATATATAAACGTGTACTTTGCTTTTACTTAATTAGAAACAGAGTGTTTTTCATTTAACAGTTACATAAAATATAATTTTAAAGGTTATTAAAGTACATCATTGTATGAATATTCTGCGCCTCATTTAATTATTCCTTTAATGTTCGAAAGGGACTTCAAATGTATTTTCTGTTGTGTTTTAGGGAATTATCAGCAACTTTGCATTGGTAGAAGTAATGTATAGGGGAATCTACTAATGAAACAGAATTATTTGGAAGAAAATATCAAATGATGAATTTCCTATGACTTTTAATCCTAAATGTTTAATAAAAATGGACCCAGTTATGTATTAAACCTGTGATCAAGTTATGATTATTAGTGTTATACATGCTAATATTATACTGAGGCAAAAATATTAGAGAAGGAATATACTAGGAATACTTAAATATAATGTGTGTAATTTCAGATTTATTTAGTGGGCTTCTTCGCTGCTTATTTGTCCAATTTTTGCTTTTCCTTTTCAGGGGTGTAGTCCCTTTTAGTCAAAGAAAAAAAATGTTAGAGAAAGCTAGAGCAAAAAACAAAAAGCCCAAATCTAGTGCTGGTATTTCTTCAATGCCGAACATCACTGTTGGTACCCAGGTAAGTGGTTAGAATTAAGTCTGTCCTGAGACTTCTCTGGTGGTCTTCTTCGGGTAAGTTTCCACGCTCCCCATGCGGGGGGCCCCAGATTTGATCCCTGGTCGGGGAACTAGATCCCGCGTGCATGCCGCCACTAAGAGTTCACACGCCGCAACTAAGAAGTCCGCATACCTCAACTAAGAAGTCCGCATACTGCAGGCAAAATAAATAAATAAATAAATACATATTTAAAAAAAAAAAAAGAATTACGTCTGTCCTAAGGGACATTGTTGCTCATCAAAATCATTTTCTTCCCCTGTAATTAATTCCCCCATAGGCAGTTTTATAAATGAATGTCATTTGAAGGACCTGGTTCCAGTAGTATGTATGTGCCACATCACTTTTTATTCAATAGCTGAGTAACATAGATTCTGCCCTGATGTCAGTTGGTTTTCCTGTGGGACAGGAATCTCAGATTAGCCTGGTTTTAAGAATCATTTGGTACTTAAATGTAGAGTTTAAAAATGTAGAGTCTGGAGCGCCTTGCCTGAATTATTCCTTCAGTTGGCTGGTGGTAGGACGCAGGTTTCCTTATGTGTAACAAACATCCCAGATGATTCTTATGACCAAGCAGTTTGAAAGATACTGCTCTCTGGTGATATTGTCAGCATGAGGCAGGAGGCTTCGTCAAATCCTCGTGTTTCTGCTAGTTTCTGAGATGGTTTTAGCTTCTTATATATATATCTTATGGAATGTGATTTTTCTAGTACCCCAGTGGTTCTCAAAGTGTGGTCCAAGGACTCCTGCTGGCTTCTCAGCCCTTTCGGGGGATCTGTAGAGTCCTTCTTTTTCCAGTTACCTATCTGTGTAAGGCTGAGTTGTCGTCATATACTTTAGCTAAAGTAACATATTACAGCAAATTGAATGCAGGAGCATACATGGGACTCCAGCTGCCTTTCATTAAATTAGACATTAAGAGACTTGCAAAAATGTAAACAATGCCACTTTTCTTGCTGATTTTTTAAAAAATGTAGTTATTTTTATAAATTATATTAACATGGGGTTTATTAATATTAAATAAATATTTTAAATTTTCAGTTTTAATTACTAATACATTAAATACCAACTATATATGACCCACATAAACAAAAGATTTTGGGGTCCTTGGTAATATTTAATAGGGGGAGATGGTCCTGAGACCAAAAGAGTCTGAGAACTACCGTTATACTTCTAATTCATTAGATTATTGTAGAAATTTATCTTCGGGTTAAAAGTTGACATTTATATTCATTATAGCAAGTGCTGCAGTGAGTGTTTAAGGACTTTATAATCCCTAACGCTTAGACAAATGGTGGTTTTTGTGACGTAACATGGCACTAATTTCCTCATCTAGCACTTTTTTCAATTCAGCTTTTTCTCATCACTATAAGGTGGTATCATGTTTACATTACCTGTGTCTTAAAAAGTAATCACTACTTTAGCTGTTACTTTTCTCCAAAACTCAGCTTATGTACTTCTTATTTTTGTTTGGACTCCATTTTTTTTGGTCCTATTCATGGTTGTCTTGTTCTGAGTCCTTTATTGGCCTTCCAACTAGGAAGTTTTCAGCGATTACCCATTATTGAATATTGTTGTTTAGTCTTCATTACTTACATCAGTTGGTTTGGACAGATCTCTCTTTTCAAGGAGCTCCCCTTTTCTTATTCAGTTCACATACTGATTTCTAATGTTTTCAAAGTTCCTTATTTATTAGACTCACATATTAGGATATCCTGGCAGATGCCTTATTAGCATGTAGGATGACATTACTATAGACAGGGAGGGTAGAAAAATCCTTTAAAGATGCACTGAAGAAAAGCTTTAAGCAAAATAGCTTGGCACTAAATTGGTGAAAAATAGCAGCATATTCCAATACTTCGGTATAGAATAAGATTTTGTTTTAAAGTGTAGAAAACTGGAGGTTTAAGACAGTCATGGCCACGTAATGGGGAAATCGTTCATATATTAACATCAGAAAGGTCGATCAGTTAAGAGTTTGCAGCAGCACCTGCACTCACAGATCATAATTGTGGAGAGTAGTATGTTTAGCAAATATTCGTTGCATGTCTTCTTATATGCTGGATATACACCTTCTTGTCTCTAAGGTGCATTTATTTTTATAAGAAGGTATTAATGGATAACATATCTTCTAATATATCTTGCCACATTTCTTTGACAATTATAGCCTTCTTTCTTGTTGATCCTCTTTCAGTATTTAAGCTTTCACCAGTATTTTCCAAAAATTTATGGATGAAACCTCTCTTTAAGTCAACCTAAGCAGGACATACCTTTTCAAGAAGTCGGCTCTTCTGAACTATTCATTCTATGCCACAGAGCTGTATTTAGTGACACACAACTGTTCTTTGATAAAACTCCTGCTGTGTCAGTTATTTCCAGTTCCTGTACTTCTCAAATGTATCACCTCCTTCTGTGTGACTTATATTTAATTATAAATTGACAAAAAACATGATCATCATATAGTCCACTGTCAAATATAACATAATCATTAGTCACTGGATGACTGAACAGAATGTCAGTAAGATTGGACTACTTTAGAATCAAAAGAGATTTCTAGAAATAATGTTCATATCTCATTTAGAGTTACTGTTGGTGCATTTGGCAGTGTCACCTTAGAGGTTATTGGTTTTAGAGTATGACCTAGGGGTGCTCCATGGCAGTGAGAATTTATAGGTTATTCACTACTGAACTCAGTTAACTTCTAACACTAATGTCTACATATTCTTTTTCTAATTTAAGAGAAAACTTACATTATCCAGTGAAATTCTGGCTTGTAGGAAACAACAGTCTTCTGAGGGAAACAAGTATCGGTAGAGATGAAGTTATGGAGCCTATATATAGCATCATGAATTAAGGAAGAAAATAATTTAAAATTATAAGAAACAGACAAAAAAATGTAATTATTTTGTTCACATTTCACTTTTTAAATAATAACCTTTTTAGCTTCTTCTCTGCTATTTCTCTTCTGTGTCCTTGTGGCAGAACAGTCAGGCTATTTGCTGCATGAAATTTTAAAGTTCATTTTTAGCAAATGTGCCAAAATTATTCCTGCTCCTTAATTTGGGAACACATAACTCCTCTAGTTTGTTTTAAAATTATGTCATCTTGATGGTGATTTTTCTTTTGTTTGCTAGGTATGCCTAAGAAATAATCCTCTCTATCATGCTGGAGCAGTTGCGTTTTCAATTAGTGCTGGGATTCCTAAAGTTGGTGTCTTAATGGAGTCAGTTTGGAATATGAATGATAGCTGTAGATTTCAACTTAGATCTCCTGAGAGCTTGAAAAGCATGGACAAAGCTAGCAAAACTACTGAAGCTAAGTAAGTACTATGCCCTAACTAATTTTGATTTTACACCGGTTTCTAGTTTGCTCTGTATATGAAGGGGGGTAACCAAGGAGACTTAGAGGTGTACAGTGACTTAGAGAAGTGTTAACGTGAGGGGGTCTTATTAAGATCCCCACGAAGTTTGAAAGGAATTGGTAAAATTTACTGTTTGCAGATTGGTTAATACTTGTATATTATAGTTATTCTTAATGTTTGGTGGCCAGATTGGCGGTGTAGAGTTCTCTTTTGATGTCTTTGTTTTGTCATTAGAGTTCATCCTTGGAAGGTGTTGTATAGCAGTGATAATATGTTCAGCCTTACTGTCTTAGGCAGACTTTTTCCTCCTCTCTCCATGTATAATCATCTTAATTTCTACCAAACATCTTGCCTGCGTCTTGATCATTGAAAGGGTTTTATAGGTTAATGTGCTGGGGAGGGAAATTCCATAAAGGATTTGTAAACTTTTGGGTTGGGGGGGATATGTGAACAGAAATACCACTGAATTGTGTATAATCCACATTCTGGGGCTGGCTTACTGTTTGGGAGCCAGGTACACAGATCTTAACACCTGTACTTTTAGAAGTATCTACTTATCTTTAAAAATATTTGTGTATTATAATTTGGTTGTTCGGTACACGATCTTAAATACTTCAGTAAAGTTTCAAAATTACTTTTTTTCTTAATGTTGTAAAAATACATGAGCATTATAGAAACGTGGAAGAGTAATATAATATCACATTCCAGAAATAGCGTTTTAAATATTTTGATGTACTATTTTCTTTTATTCTAAATGTATACAAGCATTGAAAAGAAATGATTGGGACTGTAAAAATCTATACATATAGATTTTTAAAGTTCTGAAATTTTTTGCTCAAATTAATGTAATGATTGTACAAGGATTACTGTTAAAATAAGTTTAAAAAAAATAAGTTTAAAGATATTCTTTAATAAACCAAAGCTACTGTAATTTATGCCTAATTAAGATTTTTTGCTTTATTTTGTGCTTTGTTGTGCTCTCTGTCTTGTTTTTATTTTTTTAAATTAATTAATTTATTTTTTTGTTTTAGAGTATGTTTATTCAATTAAATGGATTTATAATATTTATATTAAAGTGCAAGATATGGTGTGGATATTTTCCAAGCACATGAATTTCAGCTGGCACTAGATTTAGGAGGAACCCGTGTAAGAGAAAAAGGTTTTTTAGAATCCTCTTCCTTATCTAGCCCGTATTAGCTGATCAGATTGAGCATTCTCAATACCAGACTCTAGACAATTGTTTTTTAAAGGCTTACTTCATTGCAGGCAAAGGCATAAGTAAAAATACCACATTGCCATCTTCCCTAAACTCCCACATTTTATCCCAGGGCAGGTCATACTCTTGGTCTGGGTGTTCACCACGATGGTGGAGATGCGTGTTGATGGCTGGTGATATGTGACTTCTCTTAGGTCATAAATTGATCCTTACTTGGCAGCTCTTTTCCTTTGCTTCTTCAAAGAGAGAAACCAAAGTGTTGAGTAGGATGTGACATGCCATCTTTTTTTTTTAACATCTTTATTGGAGTATAATTGCTTTACAGTGGTGTGTTAGTTTCTGCTGTATAACAGAGTGAATCTGCTATACATATACCCCCATATCTCTTCCCTCTTGCGTCTCCCTCCCTCCCGCCCTCCCTATCCCACCCCTCTAGGTGGTCATAAAGCACCGAGCTGATCTCCCTGTGCTATGCGGCTGCTTCCCACTAGCTATCTATTTTACGTTTGGTAGTGTATATATGTCCATGCCACTCTCTCCCTTCGTCCCACCTTCCCCTTCCCCCTCCCTGTGTCCTCAAGTCCATTCTCTAGTAGGTCTGCGTCTTTATTCCCATCTTGCCCCTAGGTTCTTCATGATCATTTTTTTTTTTTAGATTCCATATATTGTCTTGTTTTTAAAAATAGGTGGATAGACTTTCCCTCTACTTGCACTGATTGTTTTTATCCTAAAAATAAAAGTAGCGAAATACATTTTCATTGTTTATGAAACTTTGTAAAGAGCATTTGAAATCTTTTTGATGTGCACAAGTAGAAAACGAGATTAAAATAGGATGTGGTATTTATATCCTGTGATTTATTAAGTTTTTCAGAATCTTCCTTGAAATTTGCCTTCTCTATTAATAAACTTAGTAAAAGAACTAAGTGAAATTAAATGTTAAGAAGATAATCATTTTCATGCCAGTAGACTCTTCTAGTCATGGAAACGTGCTGACTTTAAGCGTGCTCGTGATGAGTCAGTACTGCCTTGCTTCCACCGTCACAGGATTTGCAGAGCAGCCATGAGTATTCATGTGTGCTTGTACTGAGCACTTTGCTAAGATGCTGGTAAAAATAACGCTGTTTTTCTATGGACTATTTCTAAACTCAGGTGAAATTCCTGGTGGAGTTAATAGCAGATGAGGGGGTTAAGATGATGACCCTGATTATAATATATACCAGCATGATCTATATATAACAAATTTCTGAGTAATACATGACTTTTTGCTCTAAAAATTGACTTCTGCCTTTCAATGATTAAAAATATTATATTTTTACCATCTGTAGAATATTATGTAGTTGCTGTAGTTACCTTCTCGAGTATAGCATTAATGAAATAACTCAAGGAAGAGGGATAGTTTATTAATACTATAATTTCTCATTTCAGTTATAGCAGGTGATTATTCTTGGACCATCTGGTGGTAAAGTTTTATAAGCCATTGCGAGGAGAGTTCCTTCTTTGAACTCTAGGAAATTAATGATATAGTATACTTTTTATTTATTTGCCTTTATCATCTTTTCAGTTAAATTGCGATGTCCAAGTCAGGGTTCACTAAAGTGTGAAACTTGTTTGCTCAAGAGGCTTATGATAAAGCTATGTTGATAAACTGAGTGTAGCTTTTGTTGTTATTCCCTAGATAAGGCTTATCTGAACCATTGTTCCAAGTTGTTGATAGCTTCACATAGTATATTTCTTTCCTATTTTAAAACATTAATAAAAATTTGAAGTATGCAATGTGTATCTTTTTCAGTTTGCATCCTAAAGAATAATACCATTTTGTATGTTTTTACTATTTCATTCCCTAATGGGAATAAACTTGAGTCTTAAAAATAAGCCATTTGACAAGTTCCTAATATTTCATTTTCCTAATTATAAGGAGGATCTTATTTCTAATTGCAGGCCTGAAAGTAAGCAGGAACCTGTGAAAACAGAAATGGGTCCTCCACCATCTCCAGCATCCACGTGCAGTGATGCGTCCTCAATTGCCAGCAGTGCATCAATGCCGTATAGTAAGTTTTATGTGTAGTACACATTGGTCAAAGTAAGATCCCAGGCAGAGAGCTGTGTTCAGTTTGCTTCTGATTTGAGGCAACTCAGACCATTTTTAATATCTTTTAATATAAATTGTGTTCCTACTAGTTTGATTTTTTTCAATGTGCAACTTTATTTAAATAGAAAAACAGTATTTACAGTGTTGAGTATTCTTGTTGTTTTTGCGAGTTATAATTTTCTGCAGTATGTAAAGTGCATTGCAGTAATAGCAGGAAATACTTGCCACTCTAGAATATCTGCCTACCTTTGTTGGGACTGTTATTGTAGATTGGTTATGGCTTGGTCACAACTTTTGCTCAGAATTTGTAGAATTTAAAAACCTAGATTTACTACTGCACCTTGGATTTAAAGAGTTTTTTTTAAAAAAGCTTTCCAAAGTACATTTATTTTCTAGTTGTAATTGCTTTGTACTTGAGGAAATTAAAAGTTAGTTTTTAATAGTCATGTGCTAGTTTTAAGAACAGCCCAACAGATCCTCCTTTTTAAACATTGGTCAGATAGCCCTAATTTTGAGGGTCCAGAATAAGTTTAAAATTTTTAAATACTTCTTTGCAGTTGTTTATAGTAGTGTTAATATCGTTAGGCATTAACGAACATGGATATTTTTCACTATGAATTCATTTAAAGTGGAAGTTAGTTATGAAAGCTCAATTCATAAAGCAGTAGTTCATGAAATTTATTTAGATATCTCAATTATGTATCCCTTTACAAATGATCTTTTTTCATATATTTAGATGAAATCTATAAAGTCTCTTTCACATTTTCTTTTTGGTACTTACCATTTTGTTGTTGTCTAAGAACGACGACGGTCCACCCCTGCCCCAAAAGAGGAGGAAAAGGTGAACGAAGAGCAGTGGTCTCTTCGGGAAGTCGTTTTTGTGGAAGATGTTAAGAATGTTCCTGTTGGCAAGGTTTGTTCAGAATATCTAAGAATTAGTTACTAACTGAACTATAATGGTATTGGTTATCGAAGAACTTACGGTTGGTGAGTGCTCATCAGCCCTTTCCTCAAGGCTGCTTTATTTATCACCTCTAATGATCTCTTTAGTCCCATCCTTTAATCTGATGCACGTATCTCCTTTGTCCCTGACAGATGAACTGAAGATTATTATACCTCGCCTTGAGCATTTATGGTGATATTCTGCTTTTTTTAAAAAGTGTTATTTTGGAATAGTTATAGATTTACAGAAAAGTTGCAAAGAGATAACATTACTTTTTGATACAGTCCGTTCTTTGGGACTGTTACACAGTTTTAATGGAGATGATCTTCCATAACATTTAAAAATCTTGCTACTGTCTTTAAGCTTCCACTTTCTCTTCCCTTCTTCCTGGAGAGGGTCTTGCCTCCTAAGAAACCAAGTGAGTAGAGTTCATCAGCTGGAATGCCATTAATTTCACCTTTGTCTTCTCACATTCTTAAAAACAAAATGGGACTATAGCTGTAGAATACCTGCACAGTAACTTTTCCTGATTGCTCTTTAGTTTCTGAGATGGGATGGTCTTTCATTTGGACTTAAAGGGCAGAGTAGATACATCGTGTCCTGCAATTTACAAAGGCCTTTTGATTTCAAATAGAACTGTAGTTTACGGGCAGCTGTGTTTTTCTAAGATGATCACATTGGCTTAAAATCAGAAGCAGTAAGTAGCAGAGGTAGGACTCAAGTGTTCTGGTTTCAAGTCCTGTGCTTGGCTCTCTGTGCATTGCTCACTCCACCTGTGTTGTCCGTGGATAATATGTCATGGATGTAGATGTCAGCAGTATATTTGGTGAGTGTGTTAGGTTAATTTTACAACTTGATGATCATTGTAGAAACATACTCATAAGGAATTAAATGCCTTCAGTGTGAAATTGGTTCAATGACTCTAACTTGCATATTGATTTCATATGAGTTAGTGTTAACATTTATCGTATTTACCTGTATTCTAGGTGCTGAAAGTGGATGGAGCCTATGTTGCTGTAAAATTTCCAGGAACGTCCAGTAATACAAACTGTCAGAACAACTCTGGTTCAGATGCTGACCCTTCTTCTCTCCTTCAGGATTGTAGGTTACTTAGAATTGATGAACTGCAGGTAAGTGTAGAGGACTCACTCAGCAGGTGACTGTCGGGACCCTGAGTCTGTTACAGATTTGAGAGCAAAATTCCTTTTGTCATGCAGGTTGTCAAAACTGGAGGAACACCAAAAGTTCCCGACTGTTTCCAAAGGACTCCTAAAAAGCTTTGTATACCTGAAAAAACAGAAATATTAGCAGTGAATGTGGATTCCAAAGGTAAAGATTTTGTAACTTTTCTGACTGGCATACTCCATGTTCTATTAATACTTGTGCAGTAAATGGGAATTAGATCAAGTGGTTTGGGGCATTTGGCAGTTTTTGTCCCCTGTGTGTAACATTATGGAATGAAATGTATCTACATTTGAAATGTGGCTAGAGATGTAAAATTTGGTAGGTACTTACTAGAGTTTACTAAAGATGTATAATATTTTTTTTTTTTTTTTTTTTACATTTATGTGTTTCTGAAGGTGTGCATGCTGTTTTGAAGACTGGAAATTGGGTACGGTACTGTATCTTTGATCTTGCTACAGGAAAAGCAGAACAGGAAAATAATTTCCCTACAAGCAGCATTGCTTTCCTTGGTCAGAATGAGAGGAATGTAGCCATTTTTACTGCTGGACAGGTATAGAGGCTTATTTTTGCTTTTGAAAATTTATATGACAACATTGGCATTTTTGTGACGCTTAGGGTTTGACTCTAGTTTGCTTGTTATTAAACATTGAAGAATTTAGAATATTCAACATATTTTAATATTAAGTTTCTTATTTGGTCACTATTACAAACATAGAAAATCTAATTTGAAAATAAATATAACTATTGTAAAAATCAGACATAACATTTTTGATTGGGAGCCAAACTTTTTTATTTTCACCTCTATTATAGGAGTCTCCTATTATTCTTCGAGATGGAAATGGCACTATCTACCCCATGGCCAAAGATTGCATGGGAGGAATAAGGGATCCTGATTGGCTTGATCTTCCACCTATTAGTAGTCTTGGAATGGGTGTACATTCTTTAATAAATCTTCCTGCCAATTCAACAATCAAAAAGAAAGCTGCTATTATCATCATGGCTGTAGAGGTAATCTGACTTTTGAAACTACTTGGCATTTCAATTCAGAAGGCACTGCCGGAGTCTAGGGAAACAATCTTGAATAGATCATTCATTGCCGCTTCCCTATGGGAACTAATAGTCTATTAGGACAAGAGAGATGCGTATACCATTGATTACAGTGTGATTTAAGCGTTTGAGTAAGGCATGCATAATGTTGTAGAAGTACAAAAGGGGGGGCTGTAAATCAAACTGTGACTGTAGAGGCTTCTCTGAGGAGGTGGTGCCTGGGTATAGTTTTAAAGAATCAGATAGGGGTCTCCTAGACGCAGGATGCAGGTAGGAAGTGTTATCCCAGGCACAAAGAGCAGCCTTTGTGAATCTCAGAATGTACATGTTGGGAGAACATGTACATTCTTTTGATATAACTAGAAGGTAGGGCTTATACGGATCAATGAATGGCAAGTGATAAGGTGGGAGAAAGGCACTGGGGTGCCTTGTGTGTTAACCTAAGGGGCCTGAACATTCCCCTGAAAGCTAGGAGGAGAAGGATTTTAAGCTGTTTTTTTTTTTTTTTAAAGAAGATGGGCAGTGGATGGAGAACAGAAGTTTAAGAGACCAGATAAAAAAGCTAATGTAATTATCCATGTTAGAAACAAAGTAAGCTTGAACTCTTGGAAATAAGGAAGGAGGGGGTGGATTTAAGAGATCTTAAGGAAGTAGAAGCTCTAAAGCTTGGTGACAGGATGTCAGCAGTAAATGAAAGGAAAGGGTTATAAAGCTTTTGACTTAGGTGTGGTTGATAGGGAGATGAAAAATAGGAGAAACTGGAAATTCCCTGGTGGTTCAGTGGTTGCGGCTCCCCGCTTCCACTGCGGCGGGCACGGGTTCAATCCCTGGTCAGGGAACTAGAGTCCCTCATGCCATGCGGTGCAGCCAAAAAAACCCAGAAAAATAGGAAAAACAAATGGGATAAGGGGAAAGGATGAGTTTAGTTTTGAACATATTGTGGTTGAGGTGTTTGTATTTGTTAGATGTGGAGGCAACACCACTGAAAGTTATTGGAGCAATTTGAGCAGAGATTGACCTGATTTGCTTTACATTTTCAAAAGATCACTGCTGACACGCCGAGAATACAAGGGGGATGGGTTGGAAGTAGGGAGGCCAGTTAGGAGGCTATTAAAAGAATTCAGGTGGAAGGTGATGTTGGCTTGACCCAAGAGGTGGAATAATAAGTGATTAGGCTCTAGATATACTAGATACGTTTTAAAGTAGAGCCAGTAGGATTTGCTTATGGCTAAATATAGGGTGTCAAATAGAGGAAGCAAGAGGGCAAAAAGTTTTGAAGAATGAAGTTGCTGTTTATCGAAATGAAGACTGTAGGATTGAAGCAGGTTCTGGAGGGTGAGATCAGGAGTTTAAGATTCTTATCAGATACCCAAGAGGAGATGGTGAATAGAGAGATGTGTAGGTTGGAAGACCAGGAGAGAGGGGACCAAGCTGGAGAAATGTACTTAGGAGTTGTCAGTATATCTGTGATATGTAAAGGACTTAAACTGAATGAGATTACTAAAGTCTTGGAGGAGAAAAACGATCTAAGGCCTGAGCCATGAAAATAGTCTCAGCATTTAAATACCAGGAGATAAAAAGGAACCTGCATGAGAGACTGAGAAGGAGTTGGAGGAAAACGAATGAGTGTTGTCTTGGAAGCTGAGCAAAGAGCATGTGTCAAGCAGGATGTGTTGTTCAAGTGTATCAAATGATGCCGTAGGACAGTAAGGCGTGTACTGAATACTGACTTTTGGGTTTGGCTCCATCTAGGTCATTGTTGACAGTGGGGATGCAGGCCTGATTTAGAGTGAGCTAAGGAGAAAATGGGAGTTGAGGAACTTAGACAACTCTTTTGAGGAGTTTTTCTATAAAAGATAGAAATGGAGCTTAGAATGGGAGGTTATTTACCCTCCATTAGGTTGGAGGTGATAAGCAAACTTACTAGAACGGCATCTAAAATACTCTGAATCTAGGTGCTCCCGAGAGATACCCGTGAGCTTTGGTTTAGAGACACAGTGCTCATACTCTTAGTTTAGCTTTAATTGTTAACCTACTAGACTAGTGGTTCCAAACTGGTAGGGGTATGGGGTTAAAGGAGGTGGCCGTGGCCTGAATGTGGCTCCTAGAAATAACCTTCACATCATTTAAAGATTCTTGATTGGTTGCCAACATTCAAAAATCACAGGATTTATATTTAAAACTCAGATTTTCAGGTGCTCTTAAAGAATTAGAAGATCTGGTGATATTGGGCCATCATAAAAACATTAAGTCCTCTTAGAGGCTATACATGGTGTCTCCAGTTCATTGCAGTTCCCACTATTTAAAATTTGTTGCTCTACATCCAAATGTTAGTCACCATTTATTTATTATACAGTTTGTGTTACCTTTCTTACAGCCAGCCTCCTCCACTCACTTATACTTTTGCATATGCTTCTGTAGGCATTTGATTCTATAACCCCTGCACTTTGTCAGCATCTCAAGGGTCAAAATAAAATGTGCCATCATCCCAAGGGTAGCAATAAAGTGTGCCATCATTTATCTTTCTAAATAGCCTTCATTTACTAGGGCTTGGTGCACAGTAGACGCGCAAGAAATTTTTGCTGAACTCTTTGCTTTGTGTTATAAGTGACAGCATACAGTGATGCAGAATAAACATAGTAAGCGTGGTATTGATACTGTCAGTGTGAGAGCCCATGTACTGCCCAGCAGGTTGGAGATGAGAGCTCCCTGTAGAGTAGCTGCTTCAGCCAGATGACTGGCTGATTGCTTGAAAACATTCTGTATATCACAGCAGTGTGCAGCAGAATATCTTAATTTTAGTTATTTTTAAATGTACTGCACTTTTTATTCTTTGGGGAGACTTTGACATATTCTCTCAACGTATTGATTAATGCATACTTGCCACTAGACTTTGGCAAATTTAGTCTTATGTGGCCCACCTCATATTCTTGAACTGGAGCTTGCAACTTACGGGGTCACTTCAGGATCATAGTTAGTTCCACAGTCAGAATGGCTTATCTCACGTGTGTCAAGTACTGAAAACAATTTTTTAGCTGTATTTTCTTGTGCCCTTCTTCCCCCATTGTTACTTCCTCTCATCCCCGTAAGGCTGGGGGAAGGGATGGGATACCTAGGCAGTTTGTGGAGAGCTGGCAAGTTCAAAAGCATCTCTCTTCTTTCCTTTGTATTCCCACGCATTCTTTTCCCACCTGCTTTCTTCCAGTTCCCAATTTTAGTTAAAATGAACAAATTTGCTTGTTTTCCATAACTAATGCTTTACATTCAGTCAATTAAATATCCCATAACTATAGTTTACATTCTGAAAAAAGTACATTTGAACTCTTTGGTCTATTTATGCTGTGTCTTTGTTTAGGCTGCTACAGACAGAGTGGCTTATAAACAACCGAAATTTACTTCTCATAGTTAAGGAAGGTGGGAAGTTCAAGATCAAGGTGTGGGCAGATTCGGTGTCTGATGAGGGCCCTTTCACTGGTTCACAGATGGCCATGTGTCCTCACACAGTGGAAAGGGAGAACTCTGGTCTCTTAGTCCCCTTTAAGGGCAGTGATCACATTCATGAAGGCTCCACCCTCACGACCTAATGACTGTCCAGAGGCCCTACCTCCAAATACCATCCACACTGGGGATTAGGCTTCAGCATGAATGGGGCGGGGGGGAATATTCCATCCACAGCATGCTGTTTCTCAGGTAGAAGATGATATAAATACTTGATCATTACTACCATGTCTTTGACAATGGAAGTACATTAGTTGTCACCTTTGGGGATTGTATCTGTCGTTATTTCTGGGGGGAGTTGAAGGTTTTGGTTTTCATGTACCATAGTGTGATGTAAATGTAACCTTAAAGAGCACAAGAAGGTGAGAATAAGCTTGGAATAAAATGTATACCCTATGCTTAATTGGTTAACAGTATTAATAGGGTTCTAATTTGATAGTTATATATGATGTAAATAAGGGTGCTGTATAAACTATGATCTATAGGTCCAATCCAGCCACTCCCATTTATGCATTGTATATCTGGCTGCTTTCCTGCCACAGTTAGAGTTGAGTTAGTTGCAGAAGCTGAAGATATTTATTGGTCCTTTACAGAAGGTTTACCCACTCTTCCATTCCTGTCAGTTGTATTCTGTGCTTAAGGGTACCTTCAAGTTCAGCTTCTTTTGCCAGGCCACCTTAAATTGTCTCTATGTATCTGCAGAGCTGATTATATTATTGTGTTGGCCATGTGAACTTTTTGACATGTGTAATGTGCTATATACAAATTCATTGAAGTTTTTTTCCTAATTTGTCTGAGCACAGAAACAAACCTTAATGCAGCACATCCTACGCTGTGACTATGAGGCCTGTCGACAATATCTTATGAATCTTGAGCAAGCGGTTGTTTTAGAGCAGAATCTACAGATGCTACAGACATTCATCAGCCACAGATGTGATGGAAATCGAAATATTTTGCATGCTTGTGTATCAGTTTGCTTTCCAACCAGCAATAAGGAAACTAAAGAAGAAGAGGGTGAGATTAAGAACTGTAACATGATCTTTAAGAGGAATTTTGGGCAATTTTGAAAATATAAAAATTATTAAAAGAAAGAAAATCACTGTAAAGAATTTGTATGTACTTTTACTTTGCTTTGTAAAATCTAGGAGTCTCAGAAGGTAAAAGTGCCTGTTAGGATGAACATGTAACATGAATAAATAAAATTTTTATCAATGTGTTTCTGCTGCCTTAAATTCTCATTTCTCTGTTAAGTACAAACTATATATATGATACTTTTAAGAGCTTTACTGATTTTATAATTGCAGGTGACTTTTATTACCATGGGAATTATTTAGCAAGTTAAGTCAAATTATATTGAGGCAACTTTTATCCCAATTTTCAGAGTGTAGAGGGAAAAATAACCTAGTGAGTTGTTAGATGTTTTTGGAAAAGTAAATAAGGTTTTTGCCATAAATTTTTTAATTGGCTAAGTGAAGGGGGAAACTGAAAACCTAAAGTGCAACTGTGTAATTCATAATGGTTTTCCTTATTTTGAATTCTGCAGATGATATTCTGGTAGCTATGTTTTTGAACAGTGGTTTGCAAGTTTCTGACCTTTATCTCGTTATCATTGACTGACTAAAGGATTATAAGTAGTGTATAAACTAAGACTGAGGTACTGATATGTAGGCCTTTTCTTCCTTGGTAGTGAAAGCTAAATTTCAGCCTACTTGTGAATAACCTTATTTTTTATCTTTGGGGGTTGAAAAGTAAGGCAGAATAAGGAAATAATTCACATTAAAAGGTCATAGTTCAATCTAGCTTAAGTGTTTGTTGCTCTAAGGAGGGAAAATTAAGCTGTTATCACTAGTGTGTGAATTAGAATACTAAAACACTTAGCAGTTAGCATTTAATGGCTTGTACATACTTCATCTCTTAGTTATTTTTGAAGTTTAAATTGATCCTAATTTTTTTCTCTTATGTTTCAGAAGCAGAGCGCTCTGAAAGAAATACATTTGCAGAAAGGCTTTCTGCTGTTGAGGCCATCGCAAATGCAATATCAGTTGTTTCAAGTAATGGCCCAGGTAATCGGGCTGGATCATCAAGTAGCCGAAGGTAATGTGATTTTTACCAGGAAAGTTTAATTGGTGGAAACGTAATCCAAGTACAGAAAGAAATGTATCTCTTTCCTATCATATGCATGAATTGGTGGGTCCTTTTGTTTTGTTTTTGTTCCTCCCAATATCAGCCTGGGAAAAATACCTGACAATATCTAGCTAAGAGTTTAGGTGTAAAACAGTAGGACCTAGGATCCTTCAAAAATTTGAGGTAATTTAGACAAGTAGTTCAAACTTGATTCTTTGTATGTGTTTTAAACTCATCATTCATGTTTCCTAGGAAGTTATTTTCTTTAGTTGGAGAACAAGTAATATAATAATTGAAAGAACCTCAATCTTTTATTTTCAGATTGTTTACTTAGCTCAGTTTCTCAGATGTCCTAAAGATCTGGGAAGAAATGAAAGGCTGATGTATATTATGAATGTTTGGTATTTTAAATTTTCAGGCTTTCTGAGTTGTGGGATGGACACTTTATAACACATTAAAAATTACTAGATGTTTGAATAGATGAAGACTATAAAGAATTCAGGATACAGGTGTTTGTAGTTTTTTTTTTCCCCCCCGAAGGAAAACACATTTATATTAGACATGAGAGCCAAAATTCTTGGATACTTCACAAATCATTAATGGAAGCACTGCTCACTGTGCTAATGTGATAGGTTGTAAAGTCTACTTAAAACGAAGACACTCTTTTGCTTATTTTCTGTTCTATATTCAACTTTCCCTTTAAAAATGATTCTTCTAAAATTGGTTCCAACTTGATAGCTTCCCAGGTTCAAAAACATCCTGAAGTGAGGTTTATCAAAAACTATTTATGGGTAACCAAATTATGATTTAAAATAGTACAGAAACATTATGTAGACTATGCAAAATGGAAATTATCATTTTTTTAGGACTACACTAGGCAAAATGTTTGGTCTAAAATGGAAAGCAACTTAAATTCTTCATGAAGAAATTAGTGTCTGAATTATTTCAGGTATTTCATTTCCTCAGGGAAAATACAGGTGCAAATCAAGTTGGACTCTGATATGGTTGGTCCAATGCCAGTGCTGCCATCTTTTTTTCATGTAAGGATTATTTTGAAGGCAAAGACTAAAAGGAGCTTCAAGAGTGGGTGATGTGTTGCTCACAGAAATAATTTGCAGAGTAAGCTCCTTTGAGGCATTTGCCGAAGATTTCACTGCAGTGCTCTTAACCAGTTCAAACTCAGGGCTGCCGGTTGAACAGATGAAAGCACAGGAGTCTTATTATCCACGCCGGGCAGTAGGAAGTCCACAGACTCTGCTTCATTGAAGTGAAACCCTCCTCTAGCCTACAATGGATTTTCTAGGCGATACCCCTTGATGAGTATGCAGGCTGGGATTCATGAGCTGTAAGCTCAAAACTGATGCAATTTCAATATTGAATGGAGTACTGTTAAATGCCTTCAGATGATGATTTGACTCAGAAGTTTTGTTATGTGACTCAATAGTGCCTGAGTACAAAGGGCAGATTTAGTGGAAAGCTTGATTGATGCATCTGATTGCAGGTGTATGTACTCTAGAGATTATTAATCTGGAAGACACATGACCTTCGCTTTTTTGTCACAGTGGTATGTTTGAACATGACTGGATTCTAAGGCTTCTGTAGCATGGATATAACGTGCTTACAAAGAGGAAATTACATCAACCTTGAATTCTTCCATATTGTCAGAAAATACGATGACTCCAGGCAAGCCTATACGAAGAAATGTCAAAACTCTGAATCTTAGCAGCCAAGGTGGTATCTCCTCAGTATTGTCCTCAGCCACTGAGGATACAGGTGAATCTTCATGAATTGTGTACAACATCTTGAAGAATAATTTTCTTTTTTTTTGTTTTTTTTTGTTTTTTGTTTTTAAAGAATCTGTATGAGGAGCTGGGCATTGTACTTAAAAATGTTCCCAAGACCTAATGAAGAAAAGAGGTAGAGGACAATTTTTTTAAAATGACAAGGAATGACCCCCTCATATAATATTGAATTGACTACATCACAACAACAAAGTTGGGAGTTTGCAAGTTCAAGATGAGACTATGGTCTCAATTTATCTTCATTTATTCTTAATCTGCTCTAGGCCAAAGGTTGGAGAATAGCCCATATATGTTTTGTTTGGCCTGTGCAATGTTAAAATTTTTTTTTTTTCTTTAAAATTTGAATGCCTTTAGATGAGCATGTACGCCTCTAGTTTGCCATGATCCCCTACTTCTTACACCTGACTGCCCTTTCCTCAGTTTATTTTACTTTCCAGGCCCAGTAGGCATTGTGTTTGCGACCCTGGTGTAAGCATTCTTCTTGATAAGCCCAAAACATGCATTTATTTTCAGGTTATTTGCAGTGCCTCCCAATTATCGCTGATTTTTTTCTCTCTGTGTGTTTTGAGTAAGACACATTAGGATACCAAGTGTCTATGTTGAGCTTATTTACAATTGTGTAGGAGCATCACAGTGTGAAGTCACCCAGGTGTGTGCTGTTAACTGGTAAGGAGCCTGCCATGCTCTGTGGGTGATATCTTGGACAGGGAAGTGACCTTGACTGAAAGAATCATAATCACTGTTCCCTGCTCCCCTCCATATTATAAAAATTCTTGAACTCAGATTTCTAAATTGGGAGAGAGAAGACACCGATAACCATAAAAAAATTAACTATAGGTATTTTTTAATAGTGCATACTATAATAACTAGTATATTTTTTGAGACATTAAAATTTACTTTGCAGAATCTTCCAAAAAATGTTTCTCTTCCCAAAGGTACATCATCATACACAAGCCTTATAAAATAGATGGGTTCCTGAAAGTAGCTTCTAAAAGAAATTTTTGTAAATGCGTTTTAAAAAAATTTTACTCATAAAACTGAAAATGTATTGCTATGGAAAAACACACTTACCCTCGGATTAAATAATAATTAGAGATTCAAACATTAATACAGATCTTTGTGAATTACTTATTTGCAGACATATAATGCTCACCTGGTAAGGTGTTAGGTTTTTCACATCAGAAATGTCATGTCTTTGGGATTAAATCTGCCTGGGAGAAAGCAGTCCCTTATGTGTTGCCGGGCCCTTAAAATTGAATTCTTACTCTTTATTCATTTAGAAGCTCTAAAGTTGTGGCCAAGTGAAAGGATTTGCCTTATGTGCTCTCTCTTAATTGCTGCTAGTTTTTAATGTGTTAATTTTGTAGCCTTTGTAAGCTTTTATTCAGAGGTATAGATTTTTGTACAGGTAGTTTACTAGTTCCCCTAATGAGGTCTGTGTTTGTGATTATTTCTTTATCTTTTTAGCGATGTGCACACCTGTATAGCAGGAGAAAAAAAAGATCACGCCCAGATATTAATCTAACAACACATTTTACAAGCTCCAGTTTCATTCATTAATTTCCTTGGGATGAAGTTGTACTGTTAAAAAAACTTTTTTGTATAAAAAATAAACCTAAATTGGTCTTTGTTTGAAAACTACTTACTGTGTGGATATTAGTTCCATTGCTTTTGAGATCACAGAAAAGGGGTTTAGTGGGCTAACAGTATTGGTTTTGTGCTAATCAGTATGTTTTGCTAATGTCTACTATTAAACTTAATTCTTACTGATGCTAAACAGGGGACAGAATTTTTTTTTGTTTTAATGTTCAGCTGTTCATTTATCTTAACTGTATGAAAGATTATTTCCTAATCTTAACTTCACCGCAACTTTTGTTCCCGGTGCTTAAGTTTCTGTGGGAGCTTAATATAGTGGTTTTAGTGCTGAACTGGGTACTAGGATCCCCCAGTTGCATTTCTATCCCTTGCTGACTTACTCTGTGATTCCAGAATTGGCATTTGTACTTCTTTCCTGCCTGGAGTATTTGCTTGTAGAACAAACTTTCATCTCAGATGAGAAGTTCTGTGCACCTTATCCTTACACTTAGACGTGGTAGTGAGCTCTGATTTTGTCCATGTTCTTCTAGTTTGAGATTACGGGAAATGATGAGACGTTCATTGAGAGCGGCTGGTTTGGGTAGACATGAAGCTGGAGCTTCATCCAGTGACCACCAAGATCCAGTTTCACCCCCCATAGCTCCCCCTAGTTGGGTTCCTGACCCTCCTGCAATGGATCCTGGTAAGATCTGTTATTTTATTAAGTGTTCAACAAAAAGACAGGGTCGTGAAAGAAAAGAAATAAACATTTCAGTGGGATATTTAGAAATCTGAAATCGTTAAAATTAGCATAATGAGTATTATAACTAGCTTACGTAGATTTGGTTTAAGGTGTTTGTAACTTAAAAATTAAAATTCTAGAAAGTCTTGTTAGATATCCCTCTTCTACTGAAATACATATTTCTATACTGGTAAGAAGCTAGCTAGTAATATATCAAGATAAGTCAATAATTTGCCTAGTGGATTCCTTCTCTTATAGTTTGGGAAAGAAGCATCCACTTAAGCCTCTGTCCGATTTGACCTTTGGCTTGCAGAGAAAAGCCTTAAGGCCAGTTAAAAGAACATGTTAGGGATATGTTGCCTATAATGATGTACATCCTGCTGTTCTGTTTACTGAAAGATGGTGACATTGATTTTATCCTGGCCCCTGCTGTGGGATCTCTTACCACAGCAGCGACTGGCACCGGTCAAGGACCAAGCACCTCCACCATTCCAGGTGAGAATCTCTACTATTTTATCTACCTAGGCATTTGGAAGATAAAACTAAACACTTTGTTATATAGGTTTCTACAGATCTACACTTTATCTCAAGGAGACTTCTTGGCTTGAAAAATATCTAATTCTGTGAATTATCTTCTGTATATCAGTGAAGTTGTGGTGTGTATGTGCATATATTTCATCAGTTGAGATTTATAAAATGTGTTAATGTGTTTAAATTCTCTGTAATGAAGTTATTAATTTGTTACCAATACTAGAATATTTTTCTGGTGGTTTATTTGATAGATACTTGGTATATTATTCTAGAATAGTCTTTCACTCTGTTTTGTACACTTTTGTTACCAAATGGATCTGCTTAATTACAGGTCCTTCCACAGAGCCATCTGTAGTAGAATCCAAGGATCGAAAGGCCAATGCTCATTTTATATTAAAATTGTTATGTGACAGTGTTGTTCTACAGCCCTATCTACGAGAACTCCTCTCTGCCAAGTAAGTTTAATATACTTTTGATATGAAGATTTAGCTTTACTCCTTTTACTGTTAAGTTGATCTTGCAACATATGGAACAACAATTATCTTAATTGAATTTAAAATTTATCAGAATCTAGCATTGTATTTTCTGTGTTACTAAGTAAGCTCTCTTTAGTGAAAGAGGCCTTCTCAATATAATACAGGGTACACTAAATGAATACAGTTTGATTTTATGTTAGCTTGATGAGGGTGTATATTTATATGTTAAAAAGATCACAGTATAGTTGCTCTCAAATGTTGAATTCATAAATTAGTTTTATCACTGTCACCTGGAGAGCTTTAAAAATTATACACATTCTTCCCCAAGCTGTACACTAGAAGTATAACTCAGCAGGTCTGAAATGGGGCCTGGAATCTGTATTGTGAAAATCCAAGGATGATTCTTATGGTTTCTTTGGAAATCTTGACTTACGGAATCATCATGAGATCATACAGAGCTTGTGATAAGTATTCTGTTGTAAGTGCTCATTAACCGTTAATAGGTTACATCTCCACCTGCAGCATGATTGTTTATCTTCCTTTACAAACTCATAATGATGAGTGTTTTTATAATAGTTATTAATCTGTGCCAAGCTCTTATTTGCATTAACTCTTATTCTAGATATAACTGTCTGGAGTAGATAATATTATCTCCACTTCACATTTGCAGCAATGGGCTTAGAGGTTAATTAACTTGCCCAGGCTCACAAAACTGTTGAGTGGCATAGCTGGAATTCCAGCCCTGGTATGTGTCTTTATTGCAGAACTGGGACTCCCAGCCTTGACCCTTATGTCACCTTCCCTATTTAGTACAAGAAGGTGTTATGAGTTTTTTTATTTTTGAGGGTGAGGGAGTTTTCATGTTTAAGTCTTACTGCCCTTTGGATGAAAATGACCAAATTTATGAAATTATGATTTAATGAAGGCTGCCCCAGACTAGTAAAATAAGTCATTGGATTATAAATAGAGTTATTACGACAGAAGCATCTTAACTAATTTATTAGTGGTTTGAGGCATAGATAAAAATGGTTTATATACGGATACATACAGTATATCTTTCTGTTTTTATTTTCTCAGTTGTCATTTTTTTTTTGCATTTATGGTGTTTTTAAGCATATTATCTTTGTATAATTTCCTCGTGGTGGTGTCTAAAAAGTTATTTTATGTTCTTATTCCCTTTCTCTTTGTTGTTAATCCATTTTATATTTCTACAGTTCATTTCTATTTCACTAGTCCTTTATTTTAGTACCCTCACAGTGGTTGAATTTTTCCTCCTTTATCTAAAAAACATATAAAATACCTGGAAAACACCCAATATGCCACTGTATTAATAAGCTGATGTTACTAGGAGAGGCAGTGTTCTTTTGCCTGACTTTTAGGTAGTAAGTATAGAGATGATCAAACTGGCCCTTTTTGCTTTTTTATACTACAGATTCAGGAGAATTTCCTAGAGTTGCTAACACAATTTCCTAAGTGATGTATCAGTGAATTATTTACCATGGAGATGACTCAGTAAGAAAAGGGTTTTTTCTTCTTTTTTTATTGAAGTATAATTGACTTATTATGTTAGTTTCAGGTGTACAACATACTGATTTGATATTTTTTTACATTACGAAATGACCACCATGATAAGTTTAGTTACCATCTGTCACCATAAAAAGTTATTACAATATTATTGATTATATTCCCTATGCTATCCTCATGACTTACTTATGTTATAACTGGAAGTTTGTACCTCTTAATCTCCCTCACCTATTTCACTCATTCTCCTAACCCCCTGCCCTCTGGCAACCACTAGTTTGTTCTCTGCATCTATGAGTCTGTTTCTGCAAGAGGCTTCCCTTTTCTCCACATCCTCGCCAACACTTGTTATTTGTTGTCTTTTTTGATAATAGCCGTTCTGACAGATGTGAGGTAGTATCTTACTGTGGTTTTGATTTGCATTTCCCTGATGACTAGTGATGTTGAACTATTCACGTGTCTGTTGGCCATCTGTTGTATGTCTTCTTTGGAAAAATGTCTGTTCAGGTCTCCTGCCCAGTTTTTAATCAGATTGGGGTTGTTTGATGTTGAATTGTATGAGTTCTTTGTATATTTTGGATATTAATCCCTTATTGGATATATCATGGGCAAATATCTTCTCCCATTCAGTAGGTGGGCTTTTCATTTTGTTGGTGGTTTCCTCAAAAACTTTTTAGTTTGATGTAGTCCCGTTTGTTTGATTTTGCTTTTGTTTTCCTTGCCTGAAGAGGCAGATCCAAAAAAAAATAAAACTAAGACCAGTGTCAAAGAGCATACTGCCTGTGTTTTCTTTTAGGAGCTTTGTGGGTTCAGGTCGTACATTTAAGTCTCTAATCCATTTCGAATTTATTTTTTTATATGGTGTGAGAAAGTAGTCCAGTTTGATGCTTTTGCAGTTAGCTGTCCAATTTTGTCAACACTATTTATTGAAGAGACTGTCTTTTCGCCATTGTATATTCTTGCCTCCTTTGTCATGGGTTAATTAACTTGCCCAGGCTCACAAAACTAGTGAGTGGCATAGCTGGAATTCCAGCCCTGGTATGTGTCTTTATTACAGAATGGGGACTCCCAGTCTTGACCCTTATGTCACCTTCCCTATTTAGTACGAGAAGGTGTTTTGAGGTTTTTATTTTTGCAAGTGTGGGTTCGTTTCTGGGCCCTCTCTTCTGTTCCATTGATCTCTGTGTCTGTTTTTATGCCAGTACCGTACCATTTGATTAGTATAGGTTTGTAGTACTGTTTGAAATCAGGGAACATGATGCCTCCAGCTTTGGGGTTTTTTCCCTCAAGATTGCTTTGGCTGTTTTGGGGTCTTTCATGGTTCCATATAAATTTTATGATTATTTGTTCCAGTTCTGAGAAAAATGTCATGTGTATTTTGATAGGGATTGCATTAAATCTGTAGATTGCTTTAAGTAGTATGGTCATTTCAGTAATACTAATTCTTCCAATCCATGAGCAAGGTTTGTTTTTCCATTTCTGGTCATCTTCAATTTCTTTCATCAATGTCTTATAGTATTCCACATATTCCAAGTACAGGTCTTCTACCTCCTTGATCAGATGTATTCCTAGGTAGTTTGTTATTTTTGATGCAATTGTAAGTGGGATTGTTTTCTTAATTTCTCTTTCTGGTAGTTTGTTTTTAGTGTATACAAATGCAATAGATTTCTGCGTATTAATTTTGTTTCCTGCAACTTTACTCAATTCATTTATTCTAATTGCTTTTTTTGGTGGCATCTTTAGGGTTTTCTATATGTAGTATATGTCATCTACAAACAGTGATACTTTTACTTCTGTCTTTCCAGTTTGGATGCCTTTTTGTTCTTTTTCTTATCTAATTGCTGTGGCTAGGACTTAAAATACTTTGTTGAATGAAAGTGGTGAGAGTGGGCATCCTTTTCTTGTTCCTGATCTTAGAGGAAATGCTTTCAACTTTTCGCCTTTTATTATGTTAACTGTGGGCCTGCCAATATATGGCATTTATTATGTTGAGGTATGTTCCCTCTGTACCCACTTTCTGGAGAGTTTCTATCATCAGTGGATGTTGAATTCTGTCGGAATCCTTCTCTGCTTCTACTGAGGTGATGATACAATTTTATTTTTCAGTTTGTTAATGTGGTGTATCATGTTAATTGATTTGTGGATATTGAACCATACTTGCATCCTGGGATAAATCCCCTGCTTCATCATGGTATATCATCCTTTCAGTATATTGCTGAATTTGGTTTGCTGATATTTTGTTGAGGATTTTTGCATCTGTGTTCATCAGTGATATTGGCCTGTGATTGATTAATTAATTAAAATGTTTTGTGATGTCTTTGGTTTTGGTATCAAGGCGATGCTGGCCTTGTAGGATGAGTTTGGAAGCATTTCTTCCTCTTAATTTTTGGGGAATGGTTTGAGAAGGATAGGTGTTAACCCCTTAAATGTTTGGTAGAATTCACCTCTGAAGCTGTCTGGTCATGGACCTTTGTTTGTTGGGAGTTTTTAAAATTACCGATTCAATTTTATTACTGGTAATCATTCTCATATTTTCTATTTCTTTCTGATTCAGTCTTGGGAGATTGTATGTTTCTAGGAGTTTATCCATTTCTTCTAAGTTGTCCATTTTATTGGTGTGTAATCTTTCGTAGTAAATCTCTTATGATCCTTTATATTTGTTTGATGTTGGTTGTAACTTCTCTTTCAATTCTGATTTCATTTATTTGAGCTTTTTTCTTGGTTGAGTCTGGCTAAAGGGACACATAATTGTGTTTTGGAGTAAACAGAAGGGAGAAATGTGTATGCTACAGTAAGCAGCTTCATGAAAATGAAGTTTGAGTAGAACCATGAGAAATAGGGAGAAGAGGGAACAACAACATGGAGAAGTATGAATATTATGAGAAACAGTAATTCATCCAATTCAGAGTGGAGGATTAGAAGAGAACAACAGCCAGTGGATCTGAAAAAAATAGGTTAAAATCACTACTTCGGTCTCTGTTCTTTGGGCTTGAACCCTCTCAATAATGGCCTTTGTTAGATTGTAATAGTATCAAAATGGGATTTTAAGAATAGTAATGAGATGGTGGTATAAAAGAGATGAAAATAGGCAAGAGTAGAAACCAGAGTCAAGGCTATGTTTTATATGTCTGTCATAGCCTTTAATATGTGTGTTGTAATAAACTGAACTCTTGAGTTGTTGAAAATGGAAAAGAAAGATTAGATGCAGAAGTTTAAAAATTGCTTTAGAAGGAATACTTTGTGAAGAACCAAAATTTTTGTCTGAAGTTACTTGGGACAGTGATATTGTTGGGTGACATAGATAAATCAGGTAGAGAGCAGGTTTGCGGAGAAAGATGATTTGAGTTTTAGACACGTTGAATGTAAGATACCACTGGGAAATCCCAAGTAGGCTTATCAAGTAAACAAGTGTAGGTGTTGGAACCGTATTATTGTGAGAGAAGTGGTAGTTGCTATGGCGGAAGAGAGAGAGAGGCACAAATGGCTGAGGACTGACTTCTGGGAAATGCGAGGGGTCTAGGAGGAAATAGAAATTCAGTGAAGAATGTTTAAGTACATTTTAAAGAGGAAACTCGTAATAATAATAGCTAACACTTACTGAATACTTATTTTTTGCTAGGCACTGTGCTGAAACCTTTTAAGT
This sequence comes from Balaenoptera borealis, assembly GCF_965194805.1. Classification (NCBI taxonomy): domain Eukaryota; kingdom Metazoa; phylum Chordata; class Mammalia; order Artiodactyla; family Balaenopteridae; genus Balaenoptera; species Balaenoptera borealis. The sequence continues at coordinate 34,209,611 of NC_138876.1, forward strand.
AATAATTCATATAATCTTCCTCACAATTGTTTGAGAGAGAGCCTGTTACTATGCTCACATCTAGAAAGTATTAGTTTACTCCAGAGCCCTTGCTGGTCTATTCTTTAGTGTCACTAAAGCCAAGAAAGGAGAGCATGGTTTAGAGAGACAAAGGTTCCACGAAGTGGCTTTCTTAAGTGAGATAATATGAGGCCAGAAAATACCACCGATGGTTTTCTTTGAATGGTGAGACATTATTTACTAAGACAAAACTGTTTTTTGTTTCATCATGAACATATGTTTCTTTCATAATCAGGAAGGAAGATAATTGATAATATTTTTATATACAATTGTTCTCATTTTAGGGATGCAAGAGGTATGACCCCATTTATGTCAGCTGTAAGTGGCCGAGCTTATCCTGCTGCAATTACCATTTTAGAAACAGCCCAGAAAATTGCAAAAGGTAATTTATTTCAAGTTCTGAAAGGGTTGCTTATTTTTTAATTTGAATAGATTCTCTTCTATAATTATTCAAACCTAATTTCTGTATATGGAAATGATACTGATTAGAAACTATCAAGATAATTCTTTTGCTTATGTGTATGAAATTCATATGCTTATACTTTTTTCAAGCATATTGTACCTTCTAACTTTCCATCAAAAAGCAGCTGGTATAAATTTCCTTAAATTAAAAAAAAATTCCGTAATGGATTGTAATGATTAATCTTTTGAAAGTAAAGATGGATCACTGTTAGAACCTGTCCACGTGTTAATTCGTGTTAGTGATAAAATTTTATGGAAAGAACAGGCCAGAAGTCTTACTGTTCTTTCTGACTTGGATTTACTACCTAACAGAAAGCATTAAGGAATATCAGTTCCTGCCATCTAGCCTTTAAAAGATTTAGTAGTTAGCTTTTAAAAAATACTGGCTATGAATAAATTATGTGATTGTCTATAATTTGTTAAATAGAGCTAGAACTTGAATCTTAACTGCATAACATAGAGCTAATGACTCAGAAGGCTGATGTTTGGTGTACTTGTATTGTCCCCATATGTGGTTATGATATAATTACACTTTGCTTTACTTTGCACCAGAATTGACTGGATTTCCTTGCATTGTTGACTTTGTATGTCAATTTATTTTATTAATATATAGTAGTTTCTTATTTATACTGTGTAAATGTTAGAGCTTTTCCATTTGAGGAAAGGAGTAGATGGCTGTAAGTCTTTTCTTGATGTATGAACTATGTTTTTAATCTTTTTAGCTGAAGTGTCCTCAAGTGAAAAAGAGGAAGATGTATTTATGGGCATGGTTTGCCCATCAGGTACCAACCCTGATGACTCTCCTTTATATGTCTTATGTTGTAATGATACCTGCAGTTTTACATGGACTGGAGCAGAGCACATTAACCAGGTAAGTTATTTTATATTTCCCTATATTTATGCTATCTAGGTTTTCTTTTCTTCCCTTTGACCATCACTAGAGTTCTAGTTCTTAGCTTTGGAATTGCAAGTCTGGTATTTCCTTTTACTCTTGAGTTATAAAATTCTCCAAAGAAAATTAATTTGTATGTAATTCCTAAATAAATGAGGCAAAGGAGTTGACTGTTAACACCAGTTACGGGCTGTCATAAAAATTAGAAATCTTTGCTGGGTAGTATAATCTGATTCACAGCTGTTGATTTAGATTTTATAACTGTTATGCCTTTTTTGGATGATACAGATTATTTTTGCCCATCTGGTAATATTTAATTCCCATTTGTGTACCCATCTGTGACTGTTTCCCAGAGCACATTAATTTTGCTCTGCTGTTGTTGTGATTGAATTGTTTTAGAAAATACCAGAAATAATTATTGTGATGAGATATACATATCATTCTTCTAAAAATTATATCCTTTTAATTTTAGGATATTTTTGAGTGTCGTACGTGTGGCTTGCTGGAGTCCCTCTGTTGTTGTACGGAATGTGCAAGGGTTTGTCATAAAGGTCATGATTGCAAGTGAGTGTGATTTTAGTTTTCTTTAATATTGTAAACTACTTAGATTCATATTGCCATATTAAAATAATCTGTACTGAGTCATGCTTTAATTGTTTCATAATTCAGAAAGCATGAGGTTTTCTCAGGTTGCCCACGTTAAGCCAATGTGTGTATTACAACGTAGTTTTTGATTTAAAGAGTACTTTGCAATGTTTGTTTGCTAGTTCTAAGTACTGCTCTTCACATAAAACTAGTCTAACATGCAAGAAATAATGTGATCATACATTGTGACTAGAATCAGTCTTTTAAGAAACATATATACAGAATGTTTTTGTCTGTGTTCTCCAGCCAAAGTCTCAGGCCCCCTGTAGTAGGGTCTATTAGCAGGAAATCACTGAAGGCATTAAGGGAATCATGGTTTGGCCTGTGCCTTGTTTACTTCTTAAACTAAATGTAATAACCTTCATCCAGCAACAGAGTTGCTATGGCTAGTTTCTTAGTTTTCACAGACCTAAGAAGCAATAAAATTACCCCAGCACTAACATTTGCAGTGCCTCAGAGTCCCAGCGGGGACATCTGTGCTACAGGTGTGTAGATGTAATAAATAGTTAATAGAGAATTGGTTTGTAAAAATCATCTATTGTGCTTTATTTATTTTCTTTTTAACATCTTTATTGGAGTATAATTGCTTTACAATGGTGTGTTAGTTTCTGCTTTATAACGAAGTGATGAATCACCTATACATATACATATATCCCCATATCTCCTCCCTCTTGCGTCTCCCTCCCAACCCTCCCTATCCCACCCCTCTAGGTGGTCACAGAGCACTGAGCTGATCTCCCTTTGCTATGCGGCTGCTTCCCACTAGCTGTCTGTTTTACATTTGGTAGTATATATAAGTCCACGCCACTCTCTCACTTCGTCCCAACTTACTCTTCACCCTCCCCGTGTCCTCAAGTCCATTCTCTACGTCTGTGTCTTTATTCCTGTCCTAACCCTAGGTTCTTCAGAACCTTTTCTTTTTTTCTTTAGATTCCATATATATGTGTTAGCATACGGTATTTGTTTTTCTCTTTCTGCCTTACTTCACTCTGTATGACAGACTCTAGGTCCATCCACCTCACTACAAATAACTCAACTTCGTTTCTTTTTCTGGCTGAGTAATATTCCATTGTATATATGTGCCACATCTTCTTTATCCATTCATCTGTCGATGGACACTTAAGTTGCTTCCATGTCTTGGCTATTGTAAATAGAGCTGCAATGAACATTGTGGTACATGACTCTTTGAATTATGGTTTTCTCAGGGTGTATGCCCAGTAGTGGGATTGCTGGGTCGTATGGTAGTTCTATTTTTAGTTTTTTAAGGAACCTCCATACTGTTCTCCATAGCGGCTGTATCAGTTTACATTCCCACCAGCAGTGCAAGAGGGTTCCCTTTTCTCTACACCCTCTTCAGAATTTATTGTTTGTAGATTTTTTGATGATGGCCATTCTGACTGGTGTGAGGTATACCTCATTGTAGTTTTGATTTGCATTTCTCTGATGATTAGTGATGTTGAGCAACCTTTCATGTGTTTGTTGGCAATCTGTATATCTTCTTTGGAGAAATGTCTATTTAGGTCTTCTGCCCATTTTTGGATTGGGTTGTTTGTGTTTTTGATATTGAGCTGCATGAGCTGCTTGTAAATTTTGGAGATTAATCCTTTATCAGTTGCTTCACTTGCAAATATTTTCTCCCATTCTGCGGGTTGTCTTTTCGTCTTGTTCATGGTTTCGTTTGTTGTGCAAAAGCTTTGAAGTTTCTTTAGGTCCCATTTGTTTATTTTTGTTTCTATTTCCTTTTCTCCAGGAGGTGGGTCAAAAAGGATCTTGCTATGATTTATGTCATAGAGTGTTCTGCCTATGTTTTCCTCTAAGAATTTTATAGTGTCTGGCCTGACATTTAGGTCTTTAATCCATTTTGAGTTTATTTTTGTGTATGGTGTTAGGGAGTGTTCTAATTTCATTCTTTTACATGTAGCTGTCCAGTTTTCCCAGCACCACTTATTGAAGAGGCTGTCTTTTCTCCACTGTATATTCTTGCCTCCTTCATCAAAGATAAGGTGACCATATGTGTGTGGGTTTATCTCTGGGCTTTCTGTCCTGTTCCATTGATCTATATTTCTGTTTTGGTGCCAGTCCCATACTGTCTTGATTACTGTAGCTTTGTAGTATAGTCTGAAGTCAGGGAGCCTGATTCCTCCAGCTCCGTTTTTCTTTCTCAAGATTGTGTTGGCTATATATGGGGTCTTTTGTGTTTCCATAAAAATTAAATTTTTTGTTCTAGTTCTGTGAAAAATGCCATTGGTAGTCTGATAGGGATTGCATTGAATCTGTAGATTGCTTTGGGTAGTGTAGTCATTTTCACAGTGTTGATTCTTCCAATCCAAGAACGTGGTATATCTCTCCATCTGTTTGTATTATCTTTAATTTCTTTCATCAGTGTCTTAGTAGTTTTCTGCATACAGGTCTTTTGTCTCCTTAGGTAGCTTTATTCCTAGGTATTTTATTCTTTTTGTTGCACTGGTAAATGGGAGTGTTTCCTTAATTTCTCTTTCAGATTTTTCATCATTAGTGTAAAGGAATGCAAGAGATTTCTGTGCATAAATTTTGTATCCTGCTACTTTACCAGATTCATTGATTAGCTCTAGTAGCTTTCTGGTAGCACCTTTAGGGTTCCTTTAGGGTTCTCTGTGTATAGTATCATGTCATTGCAGACAGTGACAGTTTTACTTCTTCTTTTCCGATTTGGATTCCTTTTATTTCTTTTTCTTCTCTGATTGCTGTGGCTAAAACTTCCAAAACTATGTTGAATAAGAGTGGTGAGAGTGGACAACCTTGTCTTGTTCGTGATCTTAGAGGATACGGTTTCAGTTTTTCACCATTGAGAACGATGTTGGCTGTGGGTTTGTCATATATGGCCTTTATTATGTTGAGGTAAGTTCCCTCTATGCCTACTTTCTGGGTGGGTTTTATCATAAATGAGTGTTGAATTTTGTCGAAAGCTTTTTCTGCATCTATTGAGATGATCATATGGTTTTGTTTTGTTTTTTTAAAAAATTAATTAATTTATTTTTATTTTTGGCTGTGTTGGGTCTTCGTTTCTGTGAGAGGCCTTTCTCTAGTTGCGGCAAGCGGGGCCCACTCTTCATCGCGGTGCACGGGCCTCTCACTATCGCAGCCTCTCTTGTTGCGGAGCACAGGCTCCAGACGCGCAGGCTCAGTGGTTGTGGCTCATGGGCCTAGTTGCTCTGCGGCATGTGGGATCTTCCCAGACCAGGGCTCGAACCCGTGTCCCCTGCATTGGCAGGCAGCTTCTCAACCACTGCGCCACCAGGGAAGCCCAGATCATACGGTTTTTATTCTTCAATTTGTTAATATGTTTTATCACATTGACTGGTTTGCGTATAGTGAAGAATCCTTACATTCGTGGGATAAACCCCACTTGATCATGGCATGTGATCCTTTTAATGGATTCTGTTTGCTAGTATTTTGTTGAGGATTTTTGCATCTATGTTCATCAGTGATATTGGCCTGTAGTTTTCTTTCTTTGTGGCATCTTTGTCTGGTTTTGGTATCAGGGTGATGGTAGCCTCGTAGAATGAGTTGGGGAGTATTCCTCCCTCTGCTGTGTTTTGGAAGATTTTGAAAGGATAGGTGTTAGCTCTTCTCTAAATGTTTGGTAGAATTCGCCTGTGAAGCCATCTGGTCCTGGGCTTTTGTTTGTTGGAAGATTTTTAATCACAGTTTCAATTTCAGTGCTTGTGATTGGTCTGTTTATATTTTCTATTTCTTCTTGGTTCAGTCTCTGAAAAGGTTGTGCTTTTCTAAGAATATGTTCGTTTCTTTGAGGTTGTCCATTTTATTGGCATAGAGTTGCTTGTAGTAGTCTCTCGTGATCCTTTATATTTCTGCAGTGTCAGTTTTTACTTCTCCTTTTTCATTTCTAATTCTATTGATTTGAGTCTTCTCCCGTTTTTTCATGATGAGTCTGGCTAATGGTTTATCAATTTTATCTTCTCAAAGAACCAGCTTTTAGTTTTATTGATCTTTGCTATTGTTTCCTTCATTTATTTCTGATCTGATCTTTAGGATTTCTTTCCTTCTGCTAACTTCGGGGTTTTTTTTTTGTTGTTGTTCTTCTTTCTCTAATTGCTTTAGGTGTAAGGTTAGGTTGTTTATTTGAGATGTTTCTTGTTTCTTGAGGTAGGATTGTATTGCTATAAACGTCCCTCTTAGAACTGCTTTTGCTGCATCCCATAGTTTTTAGGTCGTTGTGTTTTCATTGTCAGTTTTTTCTAGGTATTTTTTGATTTCCTCTTTGATTTCTTCAATGATCTCTTGGTTGTTAAGTAGTGTATTGTTTAGCCTCCATGTGTTTTTATTTTTTACAGATTTTTTCCTGTAATTGATACCTAGTCTCATAGCGTTGTGGTTGGAAAAGATACTTGATACGATTTCACTTTTCATAAATTTACCAAGGCTTGATTTGTGACCCAAGATATGATCTATCCTGGAGAATGTTCCATGAGCACTTGAGAAGAAAGTGTATTCTGTTGTTTTTGGATGGAATGTCCTATAAATATCAGTTAAGTCCATCTTGTTTAATGTATCATTTAAAGCTTGTGTTTCCTTATTTATTTTCATTTTGGATGATCTGTCCATTGGTGAAAGTGGGGTGTTAGTCCCCTACTAGGACTGTGTTACTGTCGATTTCCCCTTTTATGGCTGTTAGCATTTGCCTTGTGTATTGAGGTGCTCCTATGTTGGGTGCATAAATATTTACAATCGTTACATCTTTCTTGCATTGATCCCTTGATCATTATGTAGTGTCCTTCTTTGTCTCTTGTAATAGTCTGTATTTTAAAGTCAATTTTGTATGATATGAGAATTGCTACTCCAGCTTTCTTTTGATTTCCATTTGCAAGGAATATCTTTTTCCATCCCCTCACTTTCAGTCTGTATGTGTCCCTGGGTCTGAAGTGGGTCTCTCGTAGACATATACGGGTCTTGTTTTTGTATCCATTCATCCAGTCTGTGTCTTTTGGTTGGAGCATTTAATCCATTTACATTTAAGGTAGTTATCAATATGTATGTTCCTATTCCTATTTTCTTAAATATTTTGGGTTTGTTATTGTAGGTGTTTTCCTTCTCTCGTGTTTCCTGCCTAGAGAAGTTCCTTTAGCATTTGTTATAAAGCTGGTTTGGTGGTGCTGAGTTCTCTTAGCTTTTGCTCATCTGTAAAGGTTTTAATTTCTCTGTCAGATCTGAATGAGATCTTTGCTGGGTAGAGTAATCTTGGTTGTAGATTTTTCCCTTTCGTCACTTTATATATGTCCTGCCATTCCCTTCTGGCTTGCAGAGTTTCTGCTGAAAGATCAGCTGTTAACCTTACAGGATTTACCCTTGTATGTTATTTGTTGCTTTTCCCTTGCTGCTTTTAACATTTTTTCCTTGTATTTAATTTTTGATGGCTTGATTAATATCTGTCTTGGCATGTTTCTCTTTGGATTTTTCCTGTATGGGACTCTCTGCGCTTCCTGGACTTGATTGACTATTTCCTTTCCCATATTAGGGAAGTTTTCAAGTGTAATCTCTTCAAATATTTTCTCAGTCCCTTTCTTTTCTCTTCTTCTGGGACCCCTATAATTCAAATGTTGGTGTGTTTAATGTCCCAGGGGTCTCTGAGACTGTCCTCAAATCTTTTCATTCTTTTTTCTTTATTCTGCTCTGCAGTAGTTATTTCCACTATTTTATCTTCCAGGTCACTTATCCGTTTTTCTGCCTCAGTTATTCTACTATTGATTCATTCTAGAGAATTTTTAATTTCATTTATTGTGTTGTTCATCATTGTTTGTTTGCTCTTTAGGTCTTCTAGGTTCTTGTTAAACGTTTCTTGTATTTTCTCCATTCTATTTCCAAGATTTCGGATCATCTTTACTATCATTACTGTGAATTCTTTTTCAGGTAGACTGCCTATTTCCTCTTCATTTGTTTGGTCTGGTGGGTTTTTACCTTGCTCCTTCATCTGCTGTGTGTTTCTCTGTCTTCTCATTTTGCTTAACTTACTGTGTTTGGGGTCTCCTTTTCACAGGCTACAGGTTCGTAGTTCCCATTGTTTTTGTTGTAGGCCCCCAGTGGCTAAGGTTGGTTCAGTGGGTTGTGTAGGCTTCCTGGTCGAGGGGACTCATGCCTGTGTTCTGGAGGATGAGGCTGGATCTTATCTTTCTGGTGTGCAGGACTGCGTCCGGTGGTGTGTTTTTTAGGGTGTCTGTGACCTTATTATGATTTTAGGCAGCCTCTCTGCTAATGGGTGGGGTTGTGTTCCTGTCTTGCTAGTTGTTTGGCATAGGGTGTCCAGCACTGTGGCTTGCTGGTCGTTGAGTGGATGAGTGGAGCTGGGTCTTAGTGTTGAGAGGGCGATCTGTGGGAGAGCTTTTGCCATTTGATATTATGTTGAGCCGGGAGGTCTCTGGTGGAACTCGGCTCTCCCACCTCAGAGGCACAGGCCTGACACCTGGCTGGAGCACGAAGACCCTATCAGCCCCACGGCTCAGAGGAAAAGGGAGAAAAAAAGAAAGAAAGAAAAAAATTAAGTTATTAAAATAAAAATTTTTTTAATTATTAAAAAGAAAAAAATTAAAAAGTAATTAAAAAAAAAAAGAAAGAAAGAAGAGAGCAACCAAACCAAATACCAAATCCGCCAAGGATAACAAGTGCTAAAAACTATACTAAAAAAAAACCAAAAATGGACAGAACCCTAGGACAAATGGTAAAAGCAAAGCTATACAGACAAAATCACACAAAGGTGCATACACATACACACTCACAAAAAGAGAAAAAGGGAAAAAAATATATATATCGTTGCTTCCAAAGTCCACTGCCTCAATTTGGGATGATTCGTTGTCTATTCAGGTATTCCAGAGATGCAGGTACATCAAGTTGATTGTGGAGATTTAATCCGCTGCTCTGGAGGCTGCTGGGAGAGATTTCCCTTTCTCTTCTTTTTTCACACAGTTCCTGGGGTTCAGCTTTGGATTTGGCCCCACCTCTGCGTGTAGGTAGCCTGAGGGCGTCTGTTCTTCGCTCAGACAGGACGGGGTTAAAGGAACAGCTGATTGGGGGCTGTGGCTCACTCAGTCCGGGGGGAGGGAGGGGTACGGAGTGCGGGGCGAGCCTGCAGCGGCAGAGGCCGGGGTGACATTGTAACAGCCTGAGGTGCGCCGTGTGTTCTCCTGGGGAAGTTGTCCCTGGATCACGGGACCCTGGCCGTGGCGGGCTGCACAGGCTCCTGGGAGGGGAGGTGTGGATAGTGACCTGGGCTTGCACACAGGCTTCTTGGTGGCTGCAGGCAGCAGCCTTTGCGTCTCATGCCCGTCTCTGGTGTCCGCGCTGATAGCTGCGGTTCGCGCCCTTCTCTGAAGCTTGTTTAGGCGGTGCTCTGAATCCCGTCTCCTCGCGCACCACGAAACAATGGTCTCTTGCCTCTTACGCAGTTCCAGCCTTTTTCCTGGACTCCCTCCCGGCTAGCTGTGGCGCACTAGCCCCCTTCAGGCTGTGGTCACGCTGCCAACCCCAGTCCTCTCCCTGGGATCTGACCTCCGAAGCCCGAGCCTCAGCTCCCAGCCCCCGCCCACCCTGGCGGGTGAGCAGACAAGCCTCTCGGGCTGGTGAGTGCTGGGCGGCACCGATCCTCTGTGCGGGAATCTCTCCGCTTTGCCGTCTGCTCCGCTGTTGCTGCGCTCTCCTCCGTGGCTCCGAAGCTTCCCCCCTCCTCCACCTGCAGTTTCCGCCCGCGAAGGGGCTTCCTGGTGTGTGGAAACCTCTCCTCCTTCACGGCTCCCTCCCACTGGTGCAGGTCCTGTCCCTATTCTTTTGTCTCTGTTTTTCCTTTTCCCTTTTGCCCTACCCAGGTACATGGGGAGTTTCTTGCCTTTTGGGAGGTCTGAGATCTTCTGCCAACGTTCAGGAGGTGTTCTTTAGGAGTTGTTCCACATGTAGATGTATTTCTGATGTATTTGTGGGGAGGAAGGTGATCTCCACGTCGTACTCCTCCGCCATCTTGAATTTTGAATAATAAGTTTGTCTTCCTTGTTTTAAATATCTAAAAGTGAGAATCACCTTACTTACTGAATGCTTATTACTAGGTGCACTCACCGTGCTAGATGCTACAATGGTGTTTGACAAGACAGTTAAGATACCTCTTCTCATGTGTTGCTTTACAGACTTTACACCACTAAAGTAATCCTTCTTGTTGCATTAACAGTTACACTTTGCATTTAAAAGTTAACAAGGGTTCTGTTGAGTTTTAATGAGTTATGCCTCTGTATATAGACCTTTGTATTTTTTAAAAAATTTCTGTTTTTGTACTTGTGTATGAATTCTTTCTAGACTCAAACGGACTTCACCAACAGCCTATTGTGATTGCTGGGAGAAATGTAAATGTAAAACTCTAATTGCTGGACAGAAATCTGCTCGGCTTGATCTACTTTATCGCCTGCTCACTGCTACTAATTTGGTCACTCTGCCAAATAGCAGGCAAGTAGTGGGATTTTTAGGACATAAATAGAGTTGCAAAAGCACAGCATAGGTAAGTAGCCTCTCCCCCTCCTCATAACAATGTGCTGTTTTGCAGGGGAGAGCACCTCTTACTCTTTTTAGTGCAGACAGTTGCGAGGCAGACAGTAGAGCATTGCCAGTACAGACCTCCTCGAATCAGGGAGGATCGTAACCGAAAAACAGCCAATCCTGAAGGTGAATTAATTTGACAGTTATGACATATAGGAAAAGCAGTATGTTTATTTCTGCCTTACCCACTATTTCTTTTCTTTTTCTTTTTCTTTTTAGATTCAGATATGCCTGATCATGATTTAGAACCCCCAAGATTTGCCCAGCTTGCCTTGGAGCGTGTTCTACAGGACTGGAATGCTTTGAAATCTATGATTATGTTTGGGTCACAGGAGAATAAAGACCCGTATGTATTCATTAAAATTTTTTTAGAGTTATTTATTTCCCACGTTAGTGTAGGCGATTACAGTGCATTCTGTCTTTCTTTTCCCTCAAGTCTCAGTGCCAGCAGCAGGATAGGCCATCTTTTGCCAGAAGAGCAAGTATACCTCAATCAGCAAAGTGGCACAATTCGGTTGGACTGTTTCACTCACTGCCTTATAGTCAAGTGTACAGCAGATATTTTGGTAAGTCCTTTGAATAGTTATTTACAAGCACATGAAAAGGATGTTTTTTATGTAGTTTCCCATAATTTTACTAATCCAAGCTCCCAAGTACCAATAAGCTCTAATTAAATAGTACATTAAGGGGAATGGAATTTTGGGGGTGATTTAAATTTCTCATTTTAGATCAATCAATGAAAGCTCCTTCTTTGATTCTAAATAAAATCCTAGAGTGTATTAAAAATACAACAGTATAAAAATGTATGAAGCAGTGTTCAAAATTAATAGTAACTCAGTGCGAATTTTTTTTAAATATCTCTTTTTGCTGTGAAATTAGAAAAGAATGTAAACTATAAAACCCAGTGCTGATGAGACTTGGACACTGATGAGGTGGCATTGCATTTGGTACTCCTTTGGAAAACAACTTGTCAGTGTCAAGAGCCATAAAACTAACATTGCCCTCAGAAGTTTTCATAAAGAAATAATCTACAATATGAGAAAGAAAAAAATTGTCACAGAATAATGCAAAATTGAAAAACAGAAACACTTATGGATCCAATAATAGAGGACTGTTGACTCAAGTCAACCACTTACTGAAATGTAATGCAGTGATTTAAAAATAAAGGTTATTTTAAGTAACATTTAAAAAACAACAGGGAAAACAACGTGGAATTGGGTGTTCTCTGTAATTAGTAACTTTATGATACACCATGTGTAGAAATGCGACTAGAAAGTAATGGTTAAGTGAGAGGGATGGGATTATGAATATATTAATATAAATATTTGAGTCTACTCTGATGTTTTGGTAAGTACCCTGTACTGAGTGAAATATATTCTTTCTCTGATTTGATATATTAGGTATTGTTCTGCTAAGTAGTAATTGATACTCATAGGAGTTTGAGACTAAAAAACAAGAGCTCAGACATTTGAGAACCACTGTAGGTTAAGCGTAGTCATGGTGGGCATGTGGCATAAATTAATCACTGACATTGTAATTGTTTTGGTTAAATATATTTTGATGTTTTTGTTATGAAATGTTAATATCGAAAAAGTGTTAGAACTTTTTCCTTTATGAATGTCTAAACATCTTACGAGATGTCCCAACATTAATAGAGTGGATTACTATTTTTAAAGCTTTTAGATACTCTACTAGGTACACTAGTGAAAGAACTCCAAAACAAGTACACACCGGGACGTAGAGAAGAAGCTATTGCTGTGACAATGAGGTTTTTGCGATCGGTTGCAAGAGTTTTTGTCATTCTTAGTGTGGAAATGGCTTCATCTAAAAAGAAAAAGTAAGGCATTCTTTTTTATTTTGGCTTGTATATAATTTTGCTCACATTTTTTTGTGATAGTGATAAAATTTTGTATATGAAAGGATTCAGAAGATTCCTGTATTTCCCTTTTTGCTCTAGCAACTTTATTCCACAACCAATTGGAAAATGTAAGCGTGTATTCCAAGCACTGTTACCTTACGCAGTAGAAGAATTGTGCAATGTAGCAGAGTCACTGATTGTTCCTGTCAGAATGGGTATTGCTCGTCCAACTGCACCTTTTACTCTGGCAAGTACCAGCATAGATGCCATGCAGGGCAGCGAGGAATTATTTTCAGTGGAACCACTGCCACCACGACCATCATCTGATCAGTCTAGCAGGTAAATTTCTGTCTGGTAACAGATTCTGATTAATTCTTTCTCTGGAAATGTCACAAATGTTACTAAAACCTTTGCATAAGCACTCAGGTCCTGTACAGGATCATTTGTGTAACAAATAGTAAAGATTTTACTTAGTTTGGAACATGTGAAAAGCACTTTAAAAACTACATGTGTCTACACATCTAAAGTAATAGATCTATAGTTGTGGGGTTTTTGTTTGTTTGTTTGGAAAAGCACTATTTTTTTATGCCAGTAAAGTAATCTGGTAAGAAAGTTTACTTTAGACTTCTGTACTTCATTACTTTCTGGTTTTTCTTACCTTTAAATATAGCCTGCTATAAGGCCAAGTTGAAGAATGGAAAGCCTTGTTAACTTTCTCTGTGTCCAAAGCCTTGGATTAGGGGGCAGCTTGTTATTATATAATCTAAATAACAACCAGAATGGTGGCATTTAAAAATATTCTCTACAACCATATTATATAGGATAAGGCTAAAACAATTCAATAATAAAAATGTTTCTAGTTATAAGATTACATATTCTTAAATCTCATTTTTCCGTTTGTTTGATAGTTTCCCTAACTAGGCTCTAAGTTTGCTGAGTCAGAATGCTTAGAAACTAAAATGTTCTGGTGTCTTTTATCACAGTGCTTCTCAAATTTTAATATGCATGCAAATCACTTGGGTATCTTACTAAAATGCAGAGGCTGATTCTGGAGGTCTGCGTGGGGCCTGAGATTCTGTATTTCTTAGGAACCTTCAGGTAGGACAGTGCCAATACTTCTGCTTTAGGGGCCACACTTCTGAGTTGCAAGGTTTTAGAGATCTTTCGCAAATACTTGTTTATTTTATTTGGTTTTCTCAAGTCTGATTTTGTTACTGTGTGCATGTGCTACTAGTGTTTTAATAAGGATCTTTTGGAGCTGAAGACCCTTATTCCTCTTTTCTGGAAAACAGCTGTGTGTTAATAAAGCCCTTCTTTAGTATTTGGGCCAGTTCCCAAGACTTGTTCTTTGGTTTTCATCTGTGTTGTTGTTGAGTGTCTGCTCTCTCTCATTATTCTCATTATTACTCCATATGATGCCAGTATGTATCCCAACTTTGCCTTTATTGTCTGGTCTCCTAGGACACCCTGGAATCTAAAGTCCAGGTTTGTCTATAGAAGTTTTCCAATGGTACCCTTGTCACTGATATACTTCCAGGATTTGCTGAAAACTGTAGTAAATCAAGCTGTATGTTTTCAGACTTGCCGAACATGTCTCATTATGCAGTGGTTCTGCGAGCAGAACCTCTGTGTGTTCATGTGACGCTTCTGATCCTGAGGCCCTGTGACGAGCCCCCCATTTACTTATGTGGTATCACCTGGTGAATTCTTTGTACCCTTCCCTTGGTTTTGTTCCAGAACATAAAAATTTTTATCTGTTGAACAGATTTTGGGATCATCTCATCTATAAACAATGCCCATAGCCTGTTCCTACTGTTTTCAAGATTTTTTGTCAGCTTGCCCTGCTTTTTAGTCGTTTTATTAAAATATTGTGCACTCTTAAAACTTTCCTCTTCATTCTTCTTGGTTGGTTCTTTGGCCGATCTCTGATGTCTTCCCAGAAGGTCTCATATGATAATCAAGAGGTAACAGTGCTAATGTTTTCTACAACTGTTGATATAATATAGAAGTCCTTCATTGTAATAAAGTACAATCACTCCTCATAAGAGTGTATTTTGACCAGTGTTCCAAGAATGTATTAAAAAGTACACACTTGACCAGTCTCTGGGATTTCCCGTATCTTGGATGGTAGATGGTGTATATCAGCGGTCCCCAACCTTTCTGGCACCAGGCACCGGTTTCGTGGAAGACAGTTTTTCTACGGACCGGTAGTGGGGGGTTGGGGGGGATGGTTCAGGCGGTAATTCGAGCAGCAGTGGGGAGCCCCAGATGAAGCTTTGCTTACTCCCTGCTCCTCTCCTGCTGTTCGGGCCCGGTTCCTAAAGGGCCGCACGGACTAGGAGTGGTGCTCGGCCCAGGGGTTGGGGACCGCTGGTGTATATCACTCCATTGAGTGTAAAGTCTTGAGTTGAATAGCTTTGCTTTTTTATGTTGCTTCCCTCCACCTCTTTAAAACTCTTCTGTCCTTATTAATTAATCTGTTTCTACTCTACCTGCCAAATGGTGCGTTATTGCAGAATGTGGAGAACTGAAGGGAGGGGATGATTGGAGAATATTCCCAAAGGATGGATCTGGTGACAGTCATCCAGACTTCCCCGAGGATGCAGACATAGATTTAAAAGATGTAGATAAAATTTTATTAATTAATGGAAGACTTAAAAAACATTGGAAATACTTTCTTCAAATCCCAGAACTGGGAGATGGCCATTAAAAAATACACAAAAGTTTTAAGGTATGTGGAAGGCTCGAAGGCTGCTACTGAGAACACAAGTAGAGCAAAGCTGCAGCCTGTCGCTTTGAGCTGTGTGCTGAATATCGGCGCTTGCAAACTGAAGATGTCCGATTGGCAGGGAGCAGTCGACAGTTGTTTGGAGGCCCTTGAAATAGATCCAGCAAATACCAAAGCACTGTACCGTAGAGCCCAAGGATGGAAAGGACTAAAAGAAATATGATCAAGCATTGGCTGATCTTAAGAAAGCTCAGGAGATAGCACCAGAGGATAAAGCTATCCAGGCAGAATTTGCTGAAAGTCAAGCAAAAGATAAAGGCGCACAGAAAGATAAAGAGAAGGCAGCTTATGCAAAAATGTTTGCTTAATAAGGAATTCAGTTTTGCTTAAATATGCATTGATTATATAAAGCAAATAAGACAATTTAAGGGTTTTGTCTATTATGTATGATCCCTAATGTGTTCTACCCTTGTTTACAGTCTAGGAATGTGGGTAGGGATTCACTCTTAATAGACCAGTGTTACAAAATATGGTGACGTTGATTTCGTTTTAAATGGCTCTCTGCATTACTCACAAAGGATAATGGTGTCCAGTGTATTTTAAACTCCTAGACACATCTTGTTTTAATAAACAGATGAAAACTTAAAAAAAAAAAAGAAAAAGAGAACCACATCTCATAATAACAGCGGTTACTGAAATTTTAGTATGAACTCGAGGAACTTTCTTAAGCATCATATACGTATTTAATCTAAAATCTGTTTTTAATTTTCCCAATAACTAATAGATACCCACTATCATCCTAATTTTAGAAGTGAGGAAACTGAGGCTCAGAGCAGTTAGATAATTTGTTCAAGGTCACACAGCTGTTAAAGTTTAGAGATATTTGGAGGTAATTCTAGATAGATATTTTCCTTTTTCCTATATCCCTGTATATTAGATGGCAGAGTAGAGAGAGAAATTGCTGCTTTGTGCTTACTGATAGTGTTGATGCATTGGATTAACCAACACCGAAGCCCACCCTACTTCATAGCACGAATTGCAGTCCTAAACTCTCACGGGTGCCGCCTTGTAATCAGAAGTTGTCTGAAGAGACTTTTTCCTGTCCCCATCTAGCCATGGCTGATGTAGGTAAATCTCTTGAAACCTGTTGCTCTTTCTTGATTTATATTTGGCTTTATGTATGTGAGGGGGGACAAAGGAGGGGATTTCTATGACGTAACTTCTACTTTGCTTAGACCCCAGACCTTTTCCTGTGAAATCTATGGCTCCTGAAACTCTAGCCTAAGAGACATCAGCAGATACCTCTGGTGTAAATGGTGGCACCATTATCACTAGGATAGTTGTGCTTTGTTTTTGTTTAAATATTTTATTTAGTATTTTTAGGTGTTCTGTAGCAAGAGGGATTTCTCTGCACAATCTGGCAAACTGCTGGGAATAGGAGTCCCCAAAACTTGAAAGTATTTTAACAACTTCTGTTAGGACTGGATTTCAGGACTGTGGTGCTTCATTGTGCCAGGAAGTGGGGAAGAAATTAAATCATGGTGTGAAGAAAACTGAAGCTCATTTCTAAATGGGGAGTTACAATATGTTCTGTGTATTGGCGGTATCCTACCTACTAAGTTCATAACTTCTTAAAGTAACTACTTTGAGAATACTATTGGTCTTGTGGATGTTTGTTCCAGGCTGTTTTTTTAAAGAAGAAATACTCATTGACTGTGGCTTGACATAATGTTAACTTTTATTTTTTAATATTGAAAATGTTGAAATCTTAGTGCTTGGAAATATCCTTATCTATTTATATTTTCCCTTTTTCAAAAATATTAATATATAATATTAGTTTTGGGTATACAACACAGTGCTTTGATATATTTATACTTTATAAAGTGATCACTGAATTAAGACCAGTTACCATGTGTTATCTCTTCAGATTTTCTTTTAGCCTCTTCAATCCACTGTCTGAATTACCAGTTACTTAAATTTCTAGTATTAAACAGCAAATTTCTGTTTATTTGAAAGCAGAGTGTCTAAGTTGACTTTTCACGTGTAACTGGTTTGATTTTCATTTCTCAGAGCCGCTGAGGTGAGGAAAGAACACTATCAGTGTAAACACTTAAAGGTCCTTTCATCTCTTTTAGACTGTGTTTCTTAATCTGTAAATAAAGTATAATAGTTAGGTCACAGGGTTATTAAACAACCATCTTCTGATCTCTGACCTGCATTTTAAACTGCATTCTCTGGTTCTCCTCTTTTATAACGGAGGCATCTGTCCATTCTTGGCTGTTTCCAAGTCACATTTTTAAGAAAGTGAAATTTTGCCACCAGTCATCTTTTGTTATGATTCTATTTTAAAATCATACTTTTTGAACTTACTTTTTCCCCAATACTCATCAGCAGGTCAGTGGTTAATAAGCTGATTGATGCAAAGTAGGTCATGTCAGTCAAGTCTTTTAAAAAGAGTAGGTCACAGCACACTTTCATTAGTGGATGAATGCTGCTTTCAGAGCCTTTGGAAGTTGAAAAGTTTAGCACTGGAAAAGGAAAAATTTTCCCCGTAGAAATACTTCAGTGGGAAGGACTCATAAAAGTATGTGCATTAACACAGATTTGAAATGCCTTACTAAAAAAAGTAAAAACAATTCTGAGATTTATAAGTTAAATCTCTGGTAAAATGATTTCTTTGGGGTTCATATTATCTGATATACCATAGATTAATTATTGTCGGTTTCCAAGAAATTTTAGGTCAGATTTAAAATAGCATCCTAGCAAGTGAATCACGTTGAATAACACTGAGAAGCATAAACGTCTGAGCTGTGTATCAGAGGTGTGGCAGCAGTGTGCTCATAACCTGATTCCTTACAGCTCCAGTCAATCTCAGTCATCCTACATCATCCGGAATCCACAGCAGAGGCGCATCAGCCAGTCACAGCCTGTTCGGGGCAGAGATGAAGAACAGGATGATATTGTTTCAGCAGATGTGGAAGAGGTGGTTTTAATTGTTTTAACTGTGGTAGATGAGAGGCTTTTATTTGGGAGGGAAGGGGAAAGTAGTCACAAGAAGTTTATTAATAATAGCTTAACTACTATTGATAATAATAGCTTACATGTTATATGCTTCCACCTTTTAGACTTTTGTTATATGTTCTCATTTGTGGTTATACATCTTAAAATATGTTAGTAATCCTTGATTTACTGGATAATAAAAAATTAGAAACATAAACCTGTTCTACTTAAGGGTTCATAGAAAAGATATTCTCAATGTTAAAAAAGGTTTTAGTAGTTTTGTGCAATGTATTCGAAGGTAGACAGGGTACTGCATATTTATTATATAAATTTTATAATTGCAGAAGTTTAAAAAAACATATACTCCCAATACAATTTTTATACTTATAATTTTAAGGTTCTGTGTATGGACAGTAATCATAAACTTTGGGATATGTGGGCATAATTTTTGATACCAAAGTATCACTAGCAACTGAAAATTTTGAAAACTGCTTAGTGTTACAATTCCCTATAGTTAGGGATCTTTGTATTTTAGTTTACTGAATGCCGTGGAGAAGTACTGGTAGAGATGTGGGTTTATTATGTACTTTGATGGTCTACAAATAAGATCTGGATTTAGGTTGAGGTGGTGGAGGGTGTGGCTGGAGAAGAGGATCATCATGATGAACAGGAAGAACATGGGGAAGAAAATGCTGAGGCAGAGGGACAACACGATGAGCATGATGAAGACGGTATGCAGGTTATTTGAGAAATCATTCAGTATGAGAAAGTCGGGTACTTTTAAGAGATATTAATAGAGAGAAAAGTGTATTTGATGTGTAGTGAAATGTTCATATTTATGCCAGGGGATTCTGTAGTATCAGAATTTGAGGAGGTAGCTATATACATATGTAGACATAAATATATATACTTTTATATATTTACATGTAGAAAATAATGTATCCTCTTTCCTTTTACCTTTTGGTTTACACTTTCTTCTTAAAAGGCTTTTAGAAATTAAAATAATCATAACCACATAACATTTGAAAATTAGAGAAAAGGAAAATAAATAACCCATAATCCCACCCAGATGCTAACAGTTCGTATTTTCACTTTCAGTCCTCCCCTGTACTGCCCCATTCCCATGCATGTCTTTTAGATATTGTATGTGTAGATTTTTTTTACTTTGTTTTTTGACTTTGGCCTTTTTGCTACATAGTCATCATAACCATTCTTATTAGTAGCCATAGGATGGACTTTTGGGGATCAGCTTTATTGAGGTATAATTGACATACAATAAACTGCACATACTGAAAATTTATAACTTAATATGTTTTGACGTGTATGTGAAATACGAAGGATACACATGTTTATTTAACCTTCCCCTCTTGGAATCCCAATATGTAAAGCAGATGAAAATGGAGCAGTGGAGCTACCAGAGCTCTGTCCACTGGCTGGAGTCCTCCTGCCTAACATTTTTTACCTAAGGCTCTGCAGGCCAGATTTTGAATCTGTGTCTACTGAGTACCATAGTTTACCTGGTCACTCTTCTGCTAAGCGGGCAGTCGTGCATACTCTAGTAGTTATCACTTCTCTCTGCGCCCCCGACCCCTCGCAGTTCCCACCCTCTCGATATTCTAGCTTATCAGCCTGACTTGATCCACAGTGAGTTTGTACCTTTTCTTATTATTTAAATATATTTGCTAGGGAGTGACATGGAGCTGGACTTGTTAGCAGCAGCTGAAACAGAAAGTGACAGTGAAAGTAACCATAGCAACCAAGATAATGCTAGTGGGCGTAGAAGTGTTGTCACTGCAGCAACTGCTGGCTCAGAAGCAGGTATGTTACCTTCTCTTAGCAACTTTCTTGCTTATACTAAGGCTGTGTGTGTAGAATGGGTTAAACTGTGCTCAGTATATATAATATGCACAGGGGTAGCTAACCCTTTTATTAACTTCATCCATTTCTCCATAGATATTAGTGAAGATTATTATTTCAATGACTTTTTTTTTTTTGCTTTTCTGGTTTTTAAATAATAGATTATTTCTAAGGTTCATTTAAGAGTTCTAGCTGAACTATTTCAATGATGGGTTTTGTGGACTATTGGATACAGTCTGGCATTCTGTTTAATATGTATATTTTCCTGAATGAGGGGGTACACTGTAATTTTAGATATCAACAAACTCACAATGATTTTGGTTTTAAACATTAAAAACTTAGGTGCGAGCAGTGTTCCTGCCTTCTTTTCTGAAGATGATTCGCAATCAAATGACTCGAGTGATTCTGATAGCAGCAGTAGTCAGAGTGACGACATAGAACAGGAGACCTTTATGCTTGATGAGCCATTAGAGAGAACCACGAATAGCTCCCATGCCAACGGTGCTGCCCAAGCTCCCCGTTCCATGCAGTGGGCTGTCCGCAACACCCAGCACCAGCGGGCAGCTAGCACAGCCCCTTCTAGCACATCCACACCAGCAGGCAAGTCCGTAAACTTGGTGTTCCTAAGGTTTAAAAATTATGCATGTTCCTCTAGAGAACAAATTAAATAATTTCAGAATAGTTCTTCATTGATTTGCTGAGTTCAAATACAAAATTCTCTTCCCTAAATTAGTGTGGTTTAAGAAAATGCTCATTTACCACATTTACTAATGTAATTGATCTTTTAGTTTATTTAAATATATAGTGTTAGTGAAACACAATTAGCAACTAACATTAGCTTATTGTGGTTGTCCTTTTTTTTTTCCCTTATAGCAAGTTCAGCAGGTTTGATTTATATTGATCCTTCCAACTTACGCCGGAGTGGTACCATCAGCACGAGTGCTGCAGCTGCAGCAGCTGCTTTGGAAGCTAGCAATGCCAGCAGCTACTTAACATCTGCAAGCAGTTTAGCCAGGGCTTATAGCATTGTCATCAGACAAATCTCGGATTTGATGGGGCTTATTCCTAAGTATAATCACCTAGTATACTCTCAGATTCCAGCAGCTGTGAAATTGACTTACCAAGATGCAGTAAATTTACAGGTATGAAACCACTGCAAAGTTACTCATTCAAATATATTTTTTGGCTGTCTGTTATGAGAATTCCAGTATAATGGGAATTAATGTTACAAGTACTTAAATGTCTATATCATACTACTCTATCGAACTTAACTTTATCTGGATAGTTTTAACTGTTTTAGTTTGGTCTTTGTAGAACTATGTAGAAGAAAAGCTTATTCCCACTTGGAACTGGATGGTCAGTATTATGGATTCTACTGAAGCTCAATTACGTTATGGTTCTGCATTAGCATCTGCTGGTGATCCGGGACATCCCAATCATCCTCTTCATGCTTCTCAGAACTCAGCTCGCAGAGAAAGGATGACTGCACGAGAAGAGGCTAGTTTACGAACGCTTGAAGGCAGACGGTATGAAATTCTTTGTTTATGCTTGTATGTTTAGACAGAACCCTTATAGCCTAGAAGTTTAGAGCTTTTTGATTGCTATTACATAAGACCTCACTCTGTTGTAAAGGAGGAAATACGTGCCTTGCATTACTTCTTTTAAATTGTTGTGTAGTTGAAGCAAAATAAGTTATAATCCAAGCTATTTTTAAAAAATTCATTCATGTTGTAGGAATCTGATACTAAATTCTTCTCATTTTTGAAGTAGTTGGTCTACAGCCTTGTCTCATTCCCCAGGCCTCCCCCCTTGAAAGGCATATATTCATAGAAAGACTTATTTTGACCATGATTAAGTATGAATATACTTTGTACTTGGAAAGGAGAAAGTCTGTGTAATTACCTAAGCTGCTCTTTGGTTTCTAAAATCAAATTTCTTTTTCTACCTCCTCCAGCCTGCTGAATCATAATTAAAGTATATTTGTTTATGTATTTATTGTGTTCTTTCTATTCAGTTATAAAATGACCTTTTTCAGGACTAGAAATTAGCCCAAACATTGAACCTAGATTAGTGGCAGTGCTATATAGTGAAAATGTCCCATCCCTGAAGTCGAAGTCCTAGAATTTGTTTCTAGCTTTGGCTCAGGCTAAACAACCTTGCTACTTTGGGTGGACCATAAATGGAGGAAAGACAAGGGTCTAGGAGACTGCTTAGGAAATTTAACAAGACTATGGTTGGAGGCTACAAGAGAAGTAATAGTTACCGAAGTAGGGCAGTGAAGGCCAGTGAGGAGAGAGTGCTGAAATCAAACAGAACTTAGGGCCGTGTTGGGGGATGGAGCAGGGAGGAGACAGAATTTACATCTTCTGAATGTAGATTCTGAATAACTAATATGAAAATTAAAAGAAAAATCTAGAGGAGTAGAGTGGACATACCTGCTTTTTGAACATGCTGAGAACTGGGAGAGGATTTAGTGGAAATGTTTAGTATGCAAAATTGAATGCTTGGCAAAGAGACCTGGATTAGAGATAAAGACTTGAGAGGCAGCAGCTTTCCTGTCCTAGGAAGCCTGCTCCACCAGCAGACACAAGCCTTGTCTTCACTAGGCTAGTCACTACGCCAAAGAACACAGATTTCTGATAATAGATTTTCATTGGTGATAGGGTTCCCTTTTCTGTCTTGCTCCCACTCTGACTCTAATAGCTTTATTGAGATGTAGTTCATATACCATACAGTTCACGCATTTGAAGTATACAGGTCCACAGTTTTGGGTATGCTGTGCAACCATCATCACAATTAATATTAGAATATTTTATTCGTTTCCACAAGAAGCCCCATACCTATTCGCAGTCACCTCTCGTTTTCCCCCTACTTTCTAATCCTAAGCAACCACTGATTTACTCTCTGTCTCTATAGATTTGCCTATTCTGGACATTTCATATAATGGAATCATACAATATGTGGTTTCTTTTGCCTAGCATAATGGTTTTAAGGTTCATCCATGTTTAGCATGTATCAATACATTATTTCCTAGTATTCCATGTCACATTTTGTTTTTCCATTCATAAGTTGATGGACATTTGGGTTGTTTACACCTTTTGACTATTATGAATAATGCTGCTATGAACAGATTGTGTACAGTTTTTTGTGTAGATAATGTGTTTTCAATTATCTTGGGTATATATATCTAGTTGTGGAATTGCTGGATCATATGGTAACTCTCTTTAACCTTTTGAGGAACCGCCAGACTGTTCTCCAGTGTGACTGCACCATTTTACATTCCCAATAGCACAGTATAAAGTTTCTAATTTCTCCACATCCTTGCCAACACCTGTTATTATATGTCTTTTGGATTATAGCCATCCTAGTGGGTATGAAGTGGTTTCTCATTGTGGTTTTGATTTACATTTCTGTAATGGCTGATGATAATGAGCATCTTTTCATGTGCTTATTGGCCACTTGTGTATCTTTGGAGAAATGTCTATTTAGATGTTTTACACATTTTAATTGGCCTCTGTTTTTATTATTGAATTTTATGAGTTCTTTATATAGTCTGGATACAAGTTCCTTTCAGATAACAGGATTTGCAGAAATTATGCCCCATTCTGTGGATTGTCTTTTCATTTTCTTGAAGGTGTTGTTTGAAGGACATACGTTTTTTAATTTGGGTAAAGTCCAGTGCTCTTTATTTTCTTTTGTTGCTTGTGCCTTTGGTGTCATTTTAGGCACACTTTTAGGTTCTCAAAGTGTGGTTCCCAGAATAGCAGCATCAAGATCACCTAAGAGCTTGTTAGAAATATAAATTTTGGGTCCTACCCTAACCCATTCTTACTGAAACTATAGAGGTGGGTCCAACAACCTGTTTTCACAAGCCCTCCAGGTGATTTTGGTGGACACTGAAGTTTGAGAACCATTGTCTCTGGGGAAGGAGTACCTTCTGCCAATCCAGAGGACACTGGAATTTCTTTCCTTTATAAATGTATACAGTACTGTAAATAATATACAATGGTTATATTTCTAAGGCAGAGCCCAGGCGTAATGAGTTTTTATTTATGGATAGTCTCAGTTCCTAATTTTGCATATTTATAACAGTGGTAAATTTCACATTTGTGTTCTTTTTGTAAACATCTTCATTTCTTTTTACTCCTATAGACGTGCCACATTGCTTAGTGCCCGTCAAGGAATGATGTCTGCTCGGGGCGACTTCCTAAATTATGCTCTGTCTTTAATGCGGTCTCATAATGATGAGCATTCTGATGTTCTTCCAGTTTTGGATGTTTGCTCATTGAAGCATGTGGCATATGTTTTTCAAGCCCTTATATATTGGATTAAAGCAATGAATCAGCAGACAACATTGGATACACCTCAGCTGGAACGCAAAAGGTAGCCATACTTGCCGTGAGATTGTTTTAAGAAATACTTGCTGTGGTCTCCATTAGTACATTGTCTGATTTTTGGAGTAAGGAGAACATCGCAAACAGGAACATTTCATGTGGGCAGGTGGGCTTGAGTCCATCCAGCCGCTCTCCAAAGCTACTCCTCACTTAAAACATGAAACCTAAGAATCCAGTTAAGCTTTATGCTTTGAGGTAGTTTGTCCTGATTGTTTTATCATGTTTTCTATTAGAGTTTGTGTAAGCACTCACTATTTCTTGGTGTGATTAGCCTTTTGCTTCTGTTGAACCTATTTTGTAGTTGTAGTACATTTGGCTGATTAGTCTACCATTCCCAGAGTCTGAAACTTTATCCCAGTGTTTGAAATTGGTTAGATACTAAACTAACCTTTCCAGTATTTTTTGCATCACCTTTGCTCCTGTTCATATAGCACAAAATACTTCATGTAAAATGACTCACTTGTCTTTTTAAAGGACACGAGAACTCTTGGAACTGGGTATTGATAATGAAGATTCAGAACATGAAAATGATGATGACACCAATCAAAGTTAGTGTACAGAAAATCTGCTAATCTACTTCAAGAAATGGCTGCCTCAGTATTTCCCCTTCAAGCTTTTTAACTTCATTATTTTCTGTCTGGGTGGGAATTTCTCTTTTCTTTTCTATGTCCCGTTCCTTGCATTTTCTGTCCATTTTTCCTTATATATCCTTGCGTTAATTACTTCATAAATAAGGATGAGTTAAAGAAATATTATAAACTTTTCAACAGTCAATATTTTTCTGTTTTGACGTTGTATCTCTCCTTTGCATTTCTATTAATTTTATGTTTACCTTTATTCTTAAGTGTGTTGGTACTATGTACATTTGAATAAAGTCTTAGCAGAACCTTTGCTAATATTGATGCAAAATAGACTGAGTCAAGAAAATGGAAAATATCAGTTATAACTCCCTATTTCATCAAAACTCAACAGTTAATGCAATAAAAAAGAGAGAAAATATTCCAAATTCAAGAAATTTGGGGATTTTCTACACTCTTAGTTGTAGCTTTCAGGTATAATTTCAAGTAGAATTAAAATACTTTTCCAGTGGGGTCAGATAGTCCGCTTGCCTGTTTCTTTTTATCACGTAGTACTTTGTTTAGGCCTGGGAAAGACAACTTAACTTTAACTGCTATTTTTTGAGAACCCAGCCATAGCTCACTGCTATTTTCACAGCATACTGTAAGCACTGACAAAAGTTTTATTCCATTAATGGGAGTTGGTGCTGGTGTGCTGATTTCCTGTTGGGATGCATGAGCTGCCCAGACATTCCTCTGTTTATCTTCTTATAGAGGAATCAGAACTTAACAAGTAAGCAAATGCTCAAATTTTAGCCCCTTTTTTGGAGTCATCAGTGAGCCAGGTCCTGAACATGCTTAGGAAACTAGCTATATTCAGGTCTAAATCTCTAGAGAGAGAAGAGGTGGATGTGGGTAGTGTCTGTCCAATACAAAATGGAACAGTATTTGTTACTGCTAATAGTTTTTGCAAGTTTTTATTGTGTTAAAATACACATAAATGAAATTTATCATTGTAACCATTTTAAACCAGTATTTTGAATTACCACTTTAAAATATCAAAATTTTGGACTATCAACTTGTTTTCGAGTGGCATTAAAATTTTATAAAGAGATAACAGGAATTTTGGATTGAGCAGATGTAGATCCTTTTACCCTTCCCCAATAATTAATTTTTTAAAAAAACATTTTATCTCTTTATGTTTAGGTGCTACTTTGAATGATAAGGATGATGACTCTCTTCCCGCAGAAACTGGCCAAAACCATCCATTTTTCCGACGCTCCGACTCCATGACGTTCCTTGGGTGTATACCCCCAAATCCATTTGAAGTGCCTCTAGCTGAAGCCATCCCCTTGGCTGATCAGCCACATCTGTTGCAGGTGATTCACATAAACCAGCCTTAAGGTTTCTTTTTGGTTGAATTTACTTTTTTAAAGTGTTCAATGTAACTGTAATATTTTTATTAAAATTCCAGCCAAATGCTAGAAAGGAAGATCTTTTTGGCCGTCCAAGTCAGGGTCTTTATTCTTCATCTGCCAGTAGTGGAAAATGCTTAATGGAAGTTACAGTGGATAGAAACTGCCTTGAGGTAAGATAGTAAAAATCTTCGCAATGTAATATTTGTGAGTTGAATGCTTATCCCAGCATCTAGTTTTTTGGAAATGCATTCAGAATATTATATTTACCCAAATAACAGAAGTATCAGAAATTCTTGCCTTATGACATAATTAAAGGAATTCCAACACTGTCATTAGTCTGCTTTGAGACTAACTTGCTGTGTTTGCCTGTTCCGGAGTTGATTGTTGTAATTCTGCTGAATATTTAAATTTTTGTACATATGAGCATATATAATATTGGCTTGTAACTTTTCTTTTTGAGTCTAGAATGGGAATAAATAAAGTAATATTAATGATGATGCCTAACATTTGTTGGATAATTCTATCTCCTGGGCACTGTCTCAATTAATCTTCACAACCATGTTGGGTAGAAAACATTATTATCCTGATTTTATGGGTAAGGCTTGGAGAGATTACATAAATTTCACGTGGGAATGTCTGTTGTTATACAACTAGTGAAGTGACAGATCTAGTTTTTAGATGAAAGTCTGATTTGAGAGCCTGAAATGATACTGTACTGTTTCTCCAGTGAAAAAGTAATAACACCATTTAAGAGCAGGCATATAGAAGACATGTACTTGAATAGAATTTTCTTTATTATCTAAGTGATAAAGGAGAATGTTATGTACATAAGACACTTAAGTAACCATAGATATTATAAAGATACTTATAAAAGTTCTCTGAGGCTGCTCTGGTAAATGCACTGGAATTGGTGCTCATCCATGGGAATCAGATAGACAAGAAATAGATTGCATCTTTGTAGTTGAAGTGCCAGAAGGGAATTATTTAACTGCCATGTGATCTCTGTGGAGTATTAGTAAGTTGAAAAGGAAATCTAGTCAGTTTGTTTTTTAATATCTAACATTTAAATGTAAAAATTCATAGGTTCTTCCAACTAAAATGTCTTATGCTGCCAATTTGAAAAATGTAACGAACATGCAAAATCGGCAAAAAAAGGAAGGGGAAGAACAGAATGTGGTGCCAGAAGAAGCTGAGAGTTCAAAACCAGGGCCATCTGCTCACGATCTCGCTGCACAGTTGAAAAGCAGTTTACTTGCAGAAATAGGACTGACTGAAAGTGAAGGGCCACCTCTTACATCGTTCAGGTACTTGCTAAGTGAAGATAGTTTTTCTATGCTATTACTTTATGGCTATTATAATTTTTGTAAGAGTTTTTATTTAGAAAATTTATAATTTTCTTTGTATTTTATTTGTATATAAATAATAGGATGAAATATTATTTGTGTTTTTCTAGTTTATAATCAGATATTTAAATATTAGAGTTTTCTGGATTTTTGTTTTTTTGTGACTGTTTTGTCATTGATTGGCATTCTGATTTTCTCCTTTTACTGAAGAAATTCTGACTCTGTTTTTAACGTTCAGTACTGAATTAAAGTATATATCCATGTCAAATTGCCAATTATACACTTGTTAGCAGGAGCTCAGCTATGGGAGGGGAACATGCATGTGAAAAAAAAAGAGCTTTATAGATTTGTGACTTTCACATTTGTTTGGGCTCACTCCTTTGCCAGGTTCACATTTAGTAAATCTCTTGCAAGAGGTAGGTTCTTTGCTTTCCCAGTAAAAATTTGCCCAGTATATACTGTGACTCAGTATGGCTAATCACCTAATGATTTGTTGAGTGTCTGCTTTATGCTGTATGATTTTTGGTTATGTAATGTCAGATTTTTTTTTTTTTTCTTTTTGGTTTGCTTAGGAGGAGTTAAACTAGTTTAGGCAACTATATACATCTTATGTACACAGTCTAACAACCATAAAAGGCAAGGAAGAATTAGGGACTGGGATGGCCCAAGCTTCCTAGAGACAATATGATTTGAGCTGAGATAGTTCGAATGTGTAGAAGCAGATAGATTGAGGGAGAGAAGAATTAGAGGTAGAGAGACAAGCTATTACTCCTTCTGGCTAGTTGTTAAAAAGGGGGCTGAAGTAGAATATTGCCTTTGGGGATGAAAAGGAAACCATGGTTAGGAAAAGAAAACTTATGAAGGACTTGATCACTCTGGAGGGACCAAGGGAAGAATAAATTAAAATCTGTTCAAGTCCGTGCAGTAGGAAAATAGGTGGTACTATTGAAAGAAATCAGGAGGCATTGTCACTGTGGTGAAGAGGCCATATTCAGTTTCACCATGTTGAGTATGAGTTAAGTATGATTGAAGTGGATATATTTCACACAATGAAATTCTGGTCCATTGTGAACTAAAGAGGGGTCTGGGAATCATCTAGTGGAGACAGACATTGGACTTCAAGGAGAGGAGGTAAAATTAAAGATGAAGAGAGAAGCCAGCTGGGGGATGTGTATCCTTACGTAAAGGGCAGAAGGAATAATGGAGTAAAAATAAGAAGTTCTCCAAGGAACGAGTAGCTATAGAAAAGTTCTCCATTAGAGAGGATGTGGTTTTGAATTACTTAAGATCTCAGAATATTAAAAGACCAAGTAATTACTGTTATTGACCAGAAACCAGGAAATTTTTAGAGTTGCCTAAACTGCTTCCCCCTCTCCCCTCAAACTTCTTACAGGCCACAATGTAGCTTCATGGGAATGGTCATTTCCCATGATATGCTGCTAGGACGTTGGCGCCTTTCTTTAGAACTGTTCGGCAGGGTATTCATGGAAGATGTTGGAGCAGAACCTGGATCAGTATGTATTTTGAGCACTTTACATTCTATTCTGCCGGATAAGAACATATTTCAGAGAATAATTCTGTCATGCATTTGTTTTGTTGTTGTTTTTTTTAAGATCCTAACTGAATTGGGTGGTTTTGAGGTAAAAGAATCAAAATTCCGTAGAGAAATGGAAAAACTGAGAAATCAGCAGTCAAGAGATTTATCACTAGAGGTAAAGGTATTTAGATTTTCTTATCCTATACATATAGTATGCTATTTATATAAAATTTAAAAACAAATAACAATTTTGTTTAGGGGGATATATACTATGTAATTAAAAATTTAAAGAAAATAAATGGTAATCACCAAATTTATAGTAATGGCTATCTCTGGCAGTTGATTTCCCAATGTCCTGTAATGATGAGCAATGGGTTTGTTCGTTTAAGTATCATTATGAACACATGGATTAAAACTGGATGTGCTTCATTTCATTGATGCTCAAATTATCTTTTCTGTGGCTAGCGAGAGTCCAATCTTTGACAACTTCCTTACTTTTTGATATGTCTCATTTTCTGTTATTTTCTGTCACAGACCTTAAATCAGCCATTTCTTCAAGAAGCCCTGCTTCCTTTTAGCAGGAAATTGTATTTTGAGATTATAATCTGGGCTCTAGGTTGCTCACTGCCTGTTGGGTTTGTCATTGTTTCTAGGCCCTTTAGTAGGAAATGCTCCTTCAAAACAGGAAGAAGAAAATTATTTCATGAGTTCATACTGATACTCCTAATTCAAATTCAAGATTTAGGACCACAAGTTTGTTTTATTTTCACCTTTTAGTCTTTACTTCCTTTCTTCTGAACTGAATAATATCCAGCTTCCCAGCAACACTGATAAAATTACTCATTTGCTTTTATCCCACACCATGCATACAACAGTCTTAGAATCATAACATCAACACCACTACCAACAAAATTATTATTGAAAATAGCTTAAGATTTATTTGCAGTTTTTGTTCTTAGAGCATATCCAATTGGAGATGTACAGTCAAAGTACATTGTTTAAAGTCACTTGAAATAATTCCTTTTGTGAGGCTTTGCTACCTACCATCTCATCTCCACACAATTAGGGCCTTTCAGTTCATTTTGCTTTCACTTTTTAGGGATTGCTCTCTCCTTTTTTTGACTTTGTTATGTTTCATAATTAATGTAAAATATCTACAGTTGCAAGGTCAACTCTGTAGAAGAAGGTTGTATTCAGAGAAATCTAATTTCCATTCCTGTCTCTTACTTTGTATTCCCCCTGCCCCCTTTCAGGTTTTTGTTTGTTTTTGTTTTTAGCTTATTTCCCTCCCACTTTCAAAAAATATATAATCCTGTGTGTGTGTATTCATTACGCATCTCTCTCCTCCACTCCCACCCTGAGCATGCTATTATACATTTTACTCCATCATGCTTTTCCCAGTTAACAGTATATCCTAGAGAGAAAGCCATGGCTATATATAGAGAGAGATGTTCTGCCTTCTTTTTTTCCAGCTACCTAGTGTTAGCACCACATTTTATGGCTGTATCAATTTTTTTCAACCGGTTTCCTTTTGATAGACATTTGGGTTTGTTTCCAGTCTTTTGCTGTTACAAATAGAGATGTGATGAATAGCCTTATGTGTGTTTCTCTATTTGGCTGGCGTGTCTGTGAGATAAGATAGATAGACATGGGTCAAAGGGCATGTGTATATGTAATTTCAGCAAATATTGGCAGATACCGCTACATAATGTCTGTATATTTTTGCACTTTCAACATCAACACAACAATGCCTGATTTTCCAAAGTCTTGCCAGCAGTTTGTTGTCAAATTTTTAGATTTTTGCCAATCTGATAGGCATTATGTATAATTTAAATTTGTATTTCTCTTATTATGAGCAAAGTTAAACTTTGTTTCATATATTTCATATATTATGGCTGCTTCTTTTTCTGGGAACTGTTTGTTGATATTTCTTGCCCATTTTTCCTATTAAAGTGTTTTTTCCTCAATTTTTTTAGAAATGCTAAGTGTATATATACACTACGCATGAATCTTTGTCGGTAATAGAAGGTGCAAATGTTTTTCCCCGTTTGTCATTTTTCTTTTACTTTGCTATGGTATTCTGCCACCAAAGGAATAGCCTATGATTTTTTTCTAGGATTCACTATTTAAAAAAAAAAAATTTACACTTTGATCTACTTGTAATTTATCCTGCTATATTACCAAATGAGTAGACCTTTTAAGAAAATGTTATAATTGAGTTAAATTCCATTATCCTGATTTAATGTAAGATATTCTTGTATGATTCAGAGTGTTATTTGGAATATAAGCTTTTGAGAACCCAAATACTTCGTAGCTATTTCAGCTGTCAAGGAAAAGCTAAACTTAGATTTTCAGATTTTACATAGAAAAATTTCAAGGTGGTTTCCAACACTGAATTTACTACTTTTTGTTGTGTTTTAATAGGTTGATCGGGATCGAGATCTTCTTATTCAGCAGACCATGAGGCAACTTAACAATCACTTTGGTCGAAGATGTGCTACTACACCTATGGCTGTACATAGGGTGAAAGTTACATTTAAGGATGAACCAGGAGAGGGCAGTGGTGTAGCACGAAGTTTTTATACAGCCATTGCACAAGCTTTTTTGTCCAATGAAAAACTGCCAAATCTAGATTGTATCCAAAATGCCAACAAAGGCACTCATACAAGTAAGTACTCTACAGGTAACAAGCACATACAAATTCTTTCCTTGTTTAATGGAAACAATGATAATCACAGTTATATATGTTTACAGTGGGAGAACGTTAATGTATATTTATACTTTTATACTATTTTATTCTAGATTAATGATTTAATCTTGTTTAAACTACTATAATTGACAATTTACCAGTTTGCTCTGTTACTGCCACACTTATTTTCATAAATGGCTGTGATTGTACTATTTTTTTCCATCTCAAATTACAATGTCTGGGGAGTGAGAGGTTTAAGATCTATGGTAATATAAAAATTCAAAGAGCAAACTGCAGGATTTCCCCAATCCCTGTATTTAATAAGTAGAGATACTTAGAAGAAAATGCTATTGTCTAGAACAGTGCTTTTCAAAGTATAATTTGCAGAGTTGCTCCAGTCTCCAGTGAGATGGAGCTTGCAACCAAACGTAAGTTGGCTGTGTCACCAACTTCACTGTTTAATTTAGCAAGACTTTGTTTTTTGGTAATAAGGTTTTCTGTATTAACATCCTGGTGTAAGCTCTGCCTCCTTGAGGATCAGCACTTTGGGGTTAGGATTCTTACCTGATTTTCAGGATTACAATTAGCATATTAAAAAATGTGTGAAAACTACAAAAGGTTGAAACAGGGGGTTCATGTAAGGTAGGGGCAGAAGATCGTCAGTCTTGTAGGTGGATGGATATAGTAATTGCGGGAGAAGGAGTTACTAACAAAATCCTGTGTTTTACCTAGCTGTAGCTGTATCTTACTGGGGTTCTGTAAACTGCCACCATAAAAGCTGACTGAGGTCTGGAAAAAAGCTGAATGAGCTCTGGAAAGAACTGAGGATGAGAAGATGGGGAGAGTACCTCAGCCTTTCATCATTAGTTTCACCATTTGACTTTCTATAGTCCTGTAATAAAAAGAAATTGTCAAATGTGAATGAGGAAACCCGGGAAGTCATGACGTTTCAGAAATAACTTTTCTGCATACTCTTTAGGAAACCATACCCTGGTTTATGCTTAAGGTTTTAAGAATAATAATAGCTGGGTGGCTATAATGCCTTTAATGCCAAAAACTAAGAATAGAGAAGATGATACTCAAATATGTAAGAAATCTCAGCATTATTTATGGTGGAACTAACATAGCCCCAGTTGCTACATATTATTTCACAGCTTTGACATGACAAGGGGATAAATTCATTAAACAAATACTGAGTGAACATTTATTACCTACGAGGTTCATTCTACAGAATCACCCCCAACCCTCAAAACCATACGGAGAGTGACAGAAAGGTACTTACACAGATGATAAGGAAGATGATCTACAGTTGTCATGTTCTTACTATGTTTGTCTCATGTCCTCACATTGACTTTAACATTTAAAGTAGCTGCATTTACATTCATCTAAACAAAGTGTATTTCATATTTTTTTCCAGGTTTAATGCAGAGATTAAGGAACAGAGGAGAGAGGGATCGGGAAAGAGAGAGAGAAAGGGAGATGAGGAGGAGTAGTGGCTTGCGAGCAGGTTCTCGGAGAGATCGGGATAGGTGAGATAATTTTGCGTCTTTTATTGAGTACCATCTTTTTGGATGAATTGGAGGTAGGCCTGTAAATAAGAGTCTCAATTATGGACTTTTAAAAAATGAAAGTTTTAATAATTGGATATATGTATTGTAACTAAAAAAGCCTAACCAACTGTTATTAAAATATTCTGCTTTAAAAACCCAGAGGCAGTTGAAATTATATTGGCTTTTTATTTATCCTGCTCAAGTTCCTAATTTTTTGAAATTTTTATTAGCTTCATATCATGCTTTCCTAAATTTGTTTTAAAATTTTAATTGTGGCAGTTGTGTTATTTAAACCTCTAATTTTTCACGTGTTAGGATGGGTAGCATTTTACTTTTGACTAAAATTTCCAGTAAATATGGGTGGGCTCTTGATTTCTGGTATTTTAAGGTCCTGTTCCCTTAGAATCAAATTAACCTATGCATTGCAGATTTATAGATTTTCAAGTGACAAAATCTAGATAATCTTTATTTCCCCACCATCATTCTTTAGGCATTCTTCCACCCTGGTACCATAACTGGAGCTAACTGTATGCTCTGGTTTTCCAACTTTATTACTAGTTGCACTGATATTTTCATTTTGCAGACAAGGGAAATGAAGTTGTAATAGCTCTGTTCACCTTTCAGGGATTTTAGAAGACAGCTTTCCATCGACACCAGGCCCTTCAGACCAGCCTCTGAAGGAAATCCTAGTGATGATCCTGATCCTCTGCCAGCACATCGTCAGGCGCTCGGAGAGAGACTTTATCCC
Source organism: Balaenoptera borealis (assembly GCF_965194805.1). NCBI lineage: Eukaryota > Metazoa > Chordata > Mammalia > Artiodactyla > Balaenopteridae > Balaenoptera > Balaenoptera borealis. The sequence continues at coordinate 34,243,917 of NC_138876.1, forward strand.
CGTGTACAAGCAATGCAACCAGTATGTATGGTGTACTTAGCTGCCTCTTAACTGGCTGTGCCATTTTTGGTTTCCAGTTAAGGCTGGTATTTTAAAAAGTTGCCAGCTGCTGGAAAGCCATGTGGTTGAGGACTGCAATAAAAAGGAAGCTTAGGGAGGGAAAGAAGCAGGACTTACTGGAGAGTAATTGTATATAGCTTGATGTTGTTTTTACTACCTGTGCCAGGTTGGCATTCTACCTAGTAATTTCCTTGTGTGCTAAGGAATTATCTGTGCATTGTATTTATTTGTACCCTTATTTGTACAAATTATTGTTACTTTGCAGCTAGAACACATTGCAAATAGTGTATTTTACTCTTTTTTTTTTTGGAGTAAAATTGCTTTACAGTGTTGTGTTAGTTTCTGCTGTACAATGAAGTGAATCAGCTATGTGTACTTTACTCTTGATATGTATGACAGGAAGATTTTATTTTGAATGTTTTGTCAGAGGTTTCTTTCATGGAATATGAAACATAACCTAGTTGTGTTTTTTTGTCTTTATACATAACTATATGTACATGTTATAGCAAAAGAATAGTAAAACAGTCAACCAATTAATTATATTTCAGTGAATCCTTAGCCTTAAATATAGGCATCTTTTTCTTTCTCCTTCTCCCTCCTTCACTTCTTACCTCCCTCTTTTTTGCTACACTAAATGAAAAAAATGTTTCCAGTTCTCTGATGAGGAAGGGAAAAAAATGAAAATTGAGTATTTTTATGTTTACTCATGGGTATCAAAAACCTTTAAAAAAGGCTTATCAACCAATATTAAACTAGCTTTAATAAGACTGCTAGTGCATAGACTATTTAATTCCCTACCAGAGTTTTCTATAATTAAGCTTTCAATTTAATAAAATCCATTACTGGTTCAGAATTTTTTTTTTTTTTCTATTTGTTATCCAAGTTTCTTACATTTTCTTCTTCTTTTTTTTTTCTGATAAAAGATTGCTGATTTAGACAAGAGGTTTCAGAGAGTAGAGGCAAGTAACATTTGTTTGGCATTTACAGGCATTTGCAAGTAAAATCACTGGCATGCTGTTGGAATTATCCCCAGCTCAGCTGCTTCTTCTTCTAGCAAGTGAAGATTCTCTGAGAGCAAGAGTGGATGAAGCCATGGAACTCATTATTGCACATGGACGGTAATGTATACAACTGGGAAGACATTTTAGTTTAAACATCAGCTACTTTATTTTTAGGATGTGGCTGTCACCATATCTTAAAATTTATACTAAATAGTACAAGACTTTAAATGGCTTTTAAAGAGATGGCTTAAAATCCATGAGTGAGACAGCTGACTTTCACATGTATTAGAAGGGCAGAATTTTAGCAGTCACTTTAGGTTCTGAAGATTTTTTACGAACCTTATTTAGTAACTAACTTATAAAGAAGTACATCTCATTCTCCACGTGAATACCCCTAATGGCAGAGGCCAAATACCTCAAGAAATTGGGTGTAATCCCTGAGTCCTTGCAATAAACATGAAATTTCTTTTAGACCTCCTGATTTATCTTAAAAATCATGCAAGTTTTTGCTTTCTATTGTGTAGTATATTTGTTTTAATATTAAACTTGAAAATATCTAACAGTTAAATTACTTATCCTTCCTTTCCCCAGGTGACAGGTAAAAATGACAGGAAGATATGCCGTACTTAATCTGTGCCCTACTGGGGCTACTCTAATATCCAGTTTAAGGCTTTGAAGTGTTATTTTAGATGAAAATGTCTGTTTATTCTTCTCCTAGTCATGTTATTGAATGAGGAACTTAGATTAGATATAGTCCTAGAGATGGATAAGTGGGTAGGTTAAGCCCTGAAACTAAATAGCCACTTACCTATTCCAGCGATTTACCTGTCTCAGAGCCTTTGAATGGTCCAAGCCAAAGACTATTGCTAGAAGTTTATTTTCTTTGCTGTTACTACTATTTTTTCTTCTCTTGACTTTCATGTACTATGTCTTTATTCCTCTTCCCTGTTTCTGGAAGTATCAACACACTGATATAGCTTAGCCCATTATAGAAAAAGTTGCAAATAATGTGTGTTTTTGATAAAAAAGATATTTGTAAATATATGTAAGGGTTGCTAATTTAGAAGTGTTTTCTATTGAATGCAAGAATATATAATATTGACTGCTTTCACCTGGCTTTATGGATTGAACAGTGAATTTATTAGTATTCTAGAATAATTAAATACCCTAGAGCATTTGATTGCTATTGTGGTTGCTTTCTGAACATTTTTCTGTTCTTTTACAATGCTTCCCCTGAGCTCAAGTTTCAGTACCCCTATGAAGACTGCATTTATTTTGTCTTAAATCAGGTAGCCTTTAGTTCATTGTCTTGGATCATACATGAAGCATCCTGTGTTTTTGTGTATATTATTGACATTTCTGTTCCTAGAACTGCATTAAGACTAGTAAGTGTCCTAGATATTTATATATTCTTATAAATTTAAATGCATATGGTTTTCTCTACACTAAATTCTAGAATTTCAGTTATCTGAAATGTGAAAGGTTGTTTGTTTGTTTTTAGGGAAAATGGAGCTGATAGTATCCTGGATCTTGGGTTATTAGACTCCTCAGAAAAGGTACAGGTAAGGGATGTTTTTGTACATGTGCTAATAATAAGCACTTGGAATTTAAGTTACAGAAGGGAGAGGAAAGCATATTTACAAAGAAACTATGTCTTTGTAAGTAAAATGCTTGATTACAGTAGAGGGAAAAGCAAAGATAAGTATAAAGGTGTCATATACAGAATCAAGTAATAAGACTGGTTGAGATAGGGTTCAGTGTAACCCCACTCACTGGCTGCCTCCACTTGAGCACAGGCTGAATTAAGCTTAAATTAGAGATGTCATTAATTAATATCAGAGAAGGAGAGCAGTCCTATGGATTCCTAGGTCTCCTTCCTCAAGTAAGCAGCAGAGATCCAGAGAAAATGTGACATACGGTATAGCAGTAAGAAGGCTTTTTTAAAAGTGCATGATGTATTTCAATTTGTAAGCTACCTGAGAATTTCAGTGCCAGCCAAGATATAATCTTATCTCTTTCACTGACTACAACTAAAGACTCTGGACAAAATACAAAAAGGAACTGCTTGAGGATTCTGAAAAGTAAACAACAGCACACTGATTGGAGGGAAGTCAAAATTTGAAAAACTGTTATTTTGAAGCGTTGTTTCAGGCAGGACAGTAAAACTGGTCCCCATTACTCCGTCTTAACTGGAAGGTAGTACATGCTTTAAGAAATAAACTATAGTATAATCCACTGTCCAAGTCCCAGACTATCCCATATGGTGCATATGCGGGGCAGACCCAATAATATAATTAAAAGGCTTTGAAAACTTAATTGGTAATGGAACCACTGCACACAGAAGATGACACTTCCAAGCTGAACATAACCAGGTTATTGCCTACCAAAGCCAAAAAACATCAACATTCTCCATATCATTTTAACAAGACCCAGAGTTTCACAACTTAGTATTCAACATGTCCAGGATACACTCCAGAATTATTCAACATACAAAGAACCAACAGAGACTCACTAATTCTCCTGGGAAAAGAACCAATAGATGCTAGCCTTGAGATGACCCACTTGTTGGAATTATCAGAGACATTATCTCATGTTCTGTGAGATAAAGGTAAATAAACACAAATGAATGGAAAGGTAGAGGTTCACAACAGAGAAATAGAAACTAGAGAACCAAGGGAAAATTTGAGAAAGTACAATGTATGAAAGAAAAAATTCACTGAATAGGTCAATAGCAGAACAAAGATGACGGAGGAAAATTCATCAGTCAGTTTGAAGATAGATAGAAATGATCCCTTCTGAAGAATAGAAGGAGAAAAGATGTCAAACAAACAACAGTTTTCAGAAACCTGTTGGACCATATCAAACATGCATGTCATTTGGAGTACCCAGAAGAGGAGAACGAGATTGTTACAGGAAAATATTTGAAGAAATAATAGCTGAAAACTTCCCAAATTTGATGCAAGACATAGATTTATAGATTCAAGGAGGTCAGTGAACCCTAAAAAGGATAAACTGAAAGAAAACTGTGTCTCGATACATAATCAAGCTGCTGTAAAACTAATAAGGAAGCAAAGAATAGTGCCTTACATATAGATAAACAGTGATTTGAAAGGCAGTGGATTTCTTATCAGAAACTGTGAAGGCCAGAAGACAACAGAGAGCATCATCCTTAAAGTGCTTTTAGAATTGTCAATCCAGAATTCTATATCCAAGGAAAATATATTTAAGGAATCAAGGTGAAAGAAGCTACCAGAGTTTCATTAAGTAATTTTACTTAAATGGATAGAGAAGTTAACAGGCACAAGCTGTGTATATCACAATTCTGAAAGAATGAATTAAATTTATTTACATTTGAATATGAATGTGGCTTTACCTATCGAACTTTATATTTAAGTGATTTAGAGAACCAGTTCATATGTTTTGCTGTTAAAAATCAATCTTGGGTAATGTCAAAAATATTACTGTTAGTTTTTTTGGAGGGGGTATCCGGATTATTATTATTGTTAATTTTAAAGAGAGTTATAATGGCATTTTTTAATAAAAAATAATCCTTTTCTTGTAGACACATATACTAAAATATAAACAAACAAATAAATAAAATCAATCTTGGGGCTTAATCTCTGATACTCTATTATTAGGAAAACCGAAAGCGTCATGGTTCTAGTCGAAGTGTAGTAGATATGGATTTAGATGACACAGATGATGGTGATGACAATGCCCCTTTGTTTTACCAACCTGGAAAAAGAGGATTTTATACTCCAAGGCCTGGCAAAAACACAGAAGCAAGGTTGAATTGTTTCAGAAACATTGGCAGGTAAAATAATCTTGTATTTGAATTTTTTAAAAATTTCAGTTTATGAGACTTCCTAAAATATATTAGTTTGTAAAATGTGTATATGCTCTACTATAAAAATTTCTCAACATATTTTATGTATATTACGTATGTGTGGGGTGTTATGTGTTCTAGAATTATTTTTGAATTTAAATACTATTTGCTTGTTTTTTATTTTTAGGATTCTTGGACTGTGTCTATTACAGAATGAACTATGTCCTATCACATTGAATAGACATGTGATTAAAGTGTTGCTTGGTAGGAAAGTAAGTGATTTGAATGAACCTAACTGCTTTTACAATTGCAAAAAATTTGTTTTATAAAATAATTATATATATAGCATTAAATTAGTATTAAATTTTAAAGCATTATAGCCATTATAAATCATTTTTAAACATTTAATGACATGGGGAAAATCTGAATACATGGAGGAGAGAGCATAGAAGAATGGGTGACACACAGGTGGGTTTGGAGGGTTTGACAGACCTGGATCCTGTTGCAGACAAATCCCTTGACATTTATGGCATATTTCCCCATTTATAAAATGGTAAAGAAAACAGTATAGTGCCTGGCACATAGTAAGTGCTCAGTAAGTTCTAGTAAGTAGTGGCAATAGAAGTAGTATTGTATTGAAAGGAGCATTCCCAGTTTCAAAAATATACATAAGATGTAGGTGGGTAGAGGGGACAAAAGGATGTAAGAAAATATAGCATAGCATGCTTGATAATTATCTCTGGGTGACAGAATTAGCTTATTTTCTTTATGCGTTTTGATAGTTTGACAGCTGGTACATTCCTTTACGACGGGGTTGGGGGAGAGAAACGACATCCTTTAAATTAATGCATAATACTAATTATAATCACAAAACAACAAAATATTTTACAGTCTTTTCTAGTGATGCACAACACACATCTGATATGATTAGCATTGTTAAAGCTGTGGTCTGTTAATAACTTTCTTTACTCAAACCCATTGGTGAATATTATTTTCTATTATTACAGCATATCATACTATGATACATATCTTTTCCTCTTCTTTTTCTTTTAAAACTCTGACTCTGTTGACTTCTTAAAGTGTTCCAGCTAAAATGTTCTTGTGCAGAGAAAGAAGAACTGGACTTGAAAGCTCAGCAACATAGAAATGTTGAGCCTTTAACAGGGTTTATGGAAAAGATTATGGAATCAAATAGACTCAAGTTTAACCCAATGATGTGACCTTTAGCAAGTTACTGGATTCCTCTGAGCATCAGATTTATCATCTGGAATTAATAACCTGTATTTTATGATTATTGTCAAGGCTAAACAGGATGTGTATTTAGCTTAGGACCAGTTAGTTGCTCGGCATAATCACTTTGCAATAATTAGTGCTGGTTTCTACAAATAAATTACTTCACAACTTAAAAAAAAAACTAGTATACTCCTGGTTTTAAATTTTTTAAAAATGCATATTTTTCATGCTTTGAAAATTGAATGTATTTATCACAGCCAAAGACTTATTAAAATTTTACCTCTTTAGATCAGTTATATTTAGTGGAAGATAAACTGATAAAGAATAATCTTCAAATTAGATAAAATTCTTTATCATAGATTTCAACTTACTAATGAATTCAGTTAAGATGTTTCTTTCGTAATTGATTTTCATATGATTACTTTCTTAGGTCAATTGGCATGATTTTGCTTTTTTTGACCCTGTGATGTATGAGAGTTTGCGGCAACTAATACTTGCTTCTCAGAGTTCAGATGCTGATGCTGTTTTCTCAGCGATGGATTTGGCATTTGCAATTGACCTGTGTAAAGAAGAGGGTGGAGGACAGGTAAAGCAAATGTGTGGTTTTCTGATCCTGGCAGGAGAATTTGGTTAGTCTGTTGTGCTTGACATATAGAAAAACAATTTAGATAAATAGGGACCAAGAAAGACAGACAGACACACACACACACACACACACAGAGAGAGAGAGAGAGAGAGATAAAAGACACAGTAGGAGATGGAGAGTGAGACAGACTGAGAAGTCGAAGAGTTTATAGTTAGGCCTAGAATGTTTGCATTCCTTAGATACTTGTCAGATACAGAATTGTCTTTAGATTTTAAATTTTTAGGAAATTGTTTTATGAACTGTTAACTTATTACTGCTTTGACAAAATCGCTTTCAAATGGCACTGCTAAATTTTTCACAGGTGGAACTTATTCCTAATGGTGTAAATATACCAGTCACTCCTCAGAATGTGTACGAGTATGTGCGGAAGTATGCTGAACACAGAATGTTGGTAGTTGCAGAACAGCCATTACATGTAAGTGTTTTCTGGAAAATGTCACTTGATCTGATGAGGCTATTTGTGTCTTCTGTGTTTTAAACTAGCTCACAGTGTATTCAGCTTGCTTATAAAAGGTCAAAAATTTTAAACCAAAATGAATTTACATACAATGTAAATTACACATGAATCCAGACCTTTCTTTTGGGTAAAACTACTTGGAAAAACCATGTAATCATCAGAAAGTAGATTTGGTAAGGATGCTTTGTGGGACTAAAATGACTACTGTTTTGGGGGTCCTGCAACCACCCATACCTCTCTCTGGTGACTCACTAGAAGAACTCCTAGGACTTGGAGGCAGTTGTACTCATAGGTATGGTTTATTATAGCAAAAGGACTCTCACAAGGGGAAAAAAGTACATCAGACAGAGTCTGGAGGAATCCAGATACAGGCTCCAAAGTTGTCTCTCTGGGGGCATGAGCTGTCACAAAGAACATACGTCTTCCTCCAGCAGTGAACTACAGCAATGCATGTGCAGTGTTTGTGTTTAGGGAAGCCTGCTTAAGAGTCACAGTGCCCAGGGTTTTTATTGGAGGCCAGTCCTGTAAGCAGTTCAGACCCCCTGAGGAAAAACACGTGTTCATCATAAATCACCTTCTTTGCACAAATAATCTAGGCAAGCTGGTACAGCAGGGTTTATTGTCCCAGGCATTCAAAATAGCCACATCAGTTAGTAATGTAAGGAAAATTCTAAAAACCAAGGACCATTCATTCCTCCAATCAGGCTCTTCTAAAGGGCAACATCAGGCCCGCTCTTTCTCCTCTTGAAGAATGTTTATGAAGTGTTTCTGATCCCTGTTCTGGGAATAACTGTGTGGGCTCTGGAATCATACTGTCAGGGTTCAAATCATGGCTGCAGCCCCCTCTAGCTGTATGACATTAGCAAACTACTTAAGTATTTTGTGCCTTGGTTCCCTCCTCTGCAAAATGAGGATAGGATTAAATGAATTAACATATGTAAGGTGCTTAGAACAGTTCTTGGCACATGGTAATTTCTCAGTAAGCTTCTAGATTTTGGGTTTGTGTCAGGGATGTTTGTTTTTGTCATTATCATACTCTTCCTAGGATGTTGACAGGATAGCACGTTTGACAGATTGAAGCTATTCTTAATGACTAGCCTGTTACTAACATAATTTAAAAAATTATTTTTGGTAACTCCTGATAGGTAACAGTACTCCTTCACTTTTGAACCTGTAGCCCTTTTTTCCCTCTGCCACTCTTTTGAATCTGTTAATAAGAAACTCAAAATACAGAACTTAATTTTTTAGTATTATTTAGAATTATTTAGTATTCTTAGGCTGCTAAAATTAGATATTGGGCTTTAACAATAATAAATGCTATGTAGAAAATAAAGTACTGATAGTAATAAACAGGTTATTTTTGAAATCCTCTAGGCAATGAGGAAGGGTCTACTGGATGTGCTTCCAAAAAATTCATTAGAAGACTTAACAGCAGAAGATTTTAGGCTTTTGGTAAATGGCTGTGGTGAAGTTAATGTGCAAATGCTGATCAGTTTCACCTCTTTCAATGATGAATCAGGTATGAAATTTTTTTAATGTTTATTTAAGGAATAAACTACATAGATAATTTGGTCAGTCAGTTTTCTGAGTTTCTGGTTCTTACATATTTACAGGGGCTTAGGAAATGCTGTATTACTCAGGTGTTTTTTATATATTTTAAGATATGTTTGAACTATGATAGCTTAGCATTAGGTCATTCTTAATTCTTTTATTGTTTAATTTTTCTAGGTTTTAATAAATGTATGGTTTAGTATGATACAAGTAAAAATTCCTTGTGAGCAACTGTGTGAAAAGGACTTTTATAAACTATTAATAATTAAGAAAAAATAATCCATGTGACAATTCTGTTGGCCTTTCCCTATTCATGTTCCTTAAACTCTAATTAAAGAATTTGACTACATGATGTTTGCTTTGTAGAACAGGATCCAAAGCACACTTAGAAAGACATAAGAGCACACAAACACATGGAGAATCTAGAAGGAATAACAAGCGGTAGTGATAATCCTAGACTAACATTCATCTTTAGTGCTTGATTTGTTGCAACTCTTCCTTTTCAAGTCCCATATTCTAGGAATAGACTTTTTAGCTGTGACTACACAATAAAACACTGGAAGCTCCAAGAAATTCCTGAGAGGACTATAACTCTAGTCCAAGATTATTGCATACGTGAAGATACCAGTTTTTTCCCCTTTATTTTTCATATTTTGCAAACAGCTTCAGCCAAATTATAGTAAGTTAAATTTGGATAAATTTTCTTGTTTTTCCTTCATGCTTGGCAACGTATAGATCATTGCGTAGTAGTTTCTGTGCCACTTATTAATATAATTTTCAATACCTGTGAGATAAGAACTTGGCTTATTTGCAAACCAGAAACTTAGAAGCGGGAAAAAAATACCTAAAGACACTCCAAGTATGATCCTCCGATCAGCAGCATCAGCATCATCTGGAAGCTTTTTAGAAATGCAGAATCTCCGGTTCCTTTCCCCTTTCTTCCCCCATACCTAGTGAATGAGAATCTGCATTTTAAAAAGATCTCGATCCAAGTGATTTGTAAACTCATTAAACTTTGAGAAGCACTGGTTTAAGGTCATGAGAAAAATCATGACTTACAGATGGGATTAAAGTCATGTGATTTTTGAGGCTGGTGGTTCATTTTTCTTGTCTTGGTCATCTTGGTCATTAGGATTGATTAATGAACTCTAGAGGTTTCACACATTATGCAAGTGGTCCTAACTTCCTCTGTTAGGGTTAGCCCCACCCCCCAATTTTAATTTTATACCTACTTTTATAAGAATTAATATTCTAAAAATATAACTGATATAGTATATATATATATATTTTTTAACATCTTTATTGGAGTATAATTGCTTTACAACTGATATAGTATATTTATTGAATTTATATTCATTTGTAGGAGAAAATGCTGAGAAGCTCTTGCAGTTCAAGCGTTGGTTCTGGTCAATTGTAGAGAAGATGAGCATGACAGAACGACAAGATCTTGTAAGTTAAGTTTCACAAGATTTGTAGAAGAAAATGTAAAAACCTTAAATACTATGTATGACAGCGTTTTGTTTTCAATTTGTAATGGTTGGTCATTTTAATTTTGGCTAAAAAAATTATTGAAGGTCAGAAATAAAAGGCAGTTTTGTTTCTCTACTCTAGAACAGAAGTATGAGTAAAACTGTAAGCAGAGTGAAATACATCTTAGCTATTAAAATGCTATCCTTAGTCCCAGAAGATAATACCAGCTTATTGTTGAGACATGTTTTTCCCCCTATAGTGCTTATATATGCTAGCAGCCTCTTTTCTACATCCTTAATCGTTTTGACTAGCAGCAAACCTTTGCAAAATTTTTGAATAGTATCTTAACTGCTCTGTATACTATGAATAGAGTAGCTTAATTATGGGTACTACATCTCTGATTTAATCTTATTACTTATTATTAACTTAGAATCATAAATTAGATGATATAAACTTTGATTATATTGAAAAGTCTGTCAAGTCTGTGGAACCTATGTCCAACCTTGAGTATATCCAAGTCAACCTGTCCAGTAACCTTGAAAGGCAGTCTAGACTTTCCTGTAGAAATTTGAGGGACATTCCTTACCCAGAAAATCTCAGAGATCCTTTCTATTCATATTCCTCATAGTTCCCTGTGACATTTCCCCTGTTGAAGCAGCCTTAGTTCTCAATACTCTAAACCAGACCTCTTATGGAATGTATAAAAATGATCCAATTTCTAGATATATCCCCCCATTTCATTTGAGAGGGAGAAATAAGTTACTTGTGCACGAAAGCACAAAACTTGCAGTTTCCAATTTACCTGTAATTCAGGCAGTAACTTATTGATATTTTTTTGGGGGGAAGGGGTCGTGCATTTAGCATTCCTTCATCTTTACATGGCCCCAAGAGCCTTCCTTCCAGTATTTCTCCACTATAGCAAGACAGGTTGTCCAGCAGTCCTAGCTGTCAGCTGGGTTTTGTTCTTGGCTTAGCCATATGGTAGTTTCCTAGTTGCTCCCTAGGTTGATTCCATATAATTCCATGTACTTGGACTTTCCCAATCTTGTGGACCAACCCCAAAGTCCCTACTAATGCTAACACCATATCTGTCCCTGTTGGCTTTAGGAGTACCTGATAGCGTATTAGGGTTCTTGTAGTCAATCTTTGGATTCAGAGCAAAACCAATACATCCTCAGTGCAGTCGGTCAAGTTAAATCTCACTGCATTTCTTCTGCCTTCTACTGGAAGAGAAAGCTGTGTTAACTATTCAGTCTTTTGTGAGAGAGAATCTCCCTCTGTAGGGACCTCAAAATGTCTTAGCAGCAGCTTTAATTTGTGAGCTTTACTCTTTAAACTCCTGTTATACCAAGGTGTCTTTTACCTCCTCCTCTTCCCCTTCCCCTTTTGGGAGGTTATCCTTCACATATTGTTGGGTTTTTCCTTATGTGTCTCAAGGACAGAATATAACAGCGTTTCCTAAACTGTTCTCCTTTGAATTATTAGTCCCAGGATTGTGGGGTAAGACTACATGGTTTATTTCCCTCTTGGAGAGTCACAGGTCACTAGTAAAAGTTCTGAGAAGTCCTCTGGTATTTATTTCTCTTCCTCTAACTTCTTGGAGGTCCAGCGATGTAGTCATCTGTCTGGTTAATCACGTTTATCCTTGAAGAAACACTTTACATTAAGTTTCTTTTTTTACTTGTAAAATGAGTAGATTGGGCCAGCTTTACCTCTACAGTACCTTCCAGCTCTTTTATAGTTCTTTGAAGATTTTGGAGACCCTAACAAACACAGAGGTTTTTTTTCCTGCCTCCTTCTATAGAATTCTAGATGAGATTTCTCACAAAACTATGCTTAACGAATAGTTTAGGTTTCCTAGTCATTCTGGGATAATGAATATATTTGTCTGTTTAGTTGTACACTATAAATGCAAGATTTTAAAAGCTTTACCTTAAGAGATAGGCACTGTCTTACTATCAGTGAGGAATGGTATGTATTAATGAAAATATTTCAGGAAAGTATATCTTTGGTTATCATATTTAAAGAAAAAGTAATTTATGCTATATTGCACAAATTAGATGCATTTTAAAACTCAATGTTGGGACTTCCCTGGCGGTCCAGTGGTTAAGATTTTGCCTTCCAGTGCGCGGGGTGCGCATTCGATCCCTGGTCGGGGAGCTAAGATCCCACATGCCTCGGGGCCAAAAAACCAAAACATAAAGCAGAAGCAATATTGTAACAAATTCAATAAAGACTTTAAAAATGGTCCACATCTCCCCCCGAACCAAAAAAAAAAATCTAAAAGAAAAAAACCCCTAAAAATGTTAACATGGCTTATTGCATGGATTTTGATGTACAGTAGATGCTGTTGAACACTTAATTACTATTATAAAATTATTATGTATCACAATGGACCACTGAAAATACTGGGTTGTTTTGCTAGTAGATAAAATGCAAAATAACTTTGATAACCTCTGTGAATTTTGAACCTTTTTTGGAGACCTTGTACCTTATTCCCACTAAGAGATACTCTGGAATTTAGAAACTGGAAAGGCCCTTAGAGAGCATTTGGTCCAATAGCCTCATGTTACAGATGAGAAACTGAGGCATTGAAACATTGTCACTTTTCTACATACCTGACATTTTTTTCTCTTCTGACCCTGAACCTTTCCTTTTTAATACAAGAAATTTAAAACTCAGTTCAAAATAATACCCCTTCGTAGGTTTTAACACAAGAATGGGGCTCTATGTATATATTGGCAGAGTTAAGGGTTGAATGTTAATCTTTTAAAAGCCAAACTTGTAATTATTATACTCCTGTTTAGGTTTACTTTTGGACATCAAGTCCATCATTACCAGCCAGTGAAGAAGGATTTCAGCCTATGCCCTCCATCACAATAAGACCACCAGATGACCAACATCTTCCTACTGCAAATACTTGCATTTCTCGACTTTACGTCCCACTCTATTCCTCTAAACAGATTCTCAAACAGAAATTGCTACTCGCCATTAAGACCAAGAATTTTGGTTTTGTGTAGAGTATAAAAAGTGTGTACTGCTGTGTAATATTACTAGCTAATTTTGTAGATTTTTTTCCATTTGTCTATAAAAGTTTATGAAAGTTAATGCTGTCACACCCCGTGGTGGTACCTTAAAGAGATTAAATGCAAACAAACATTCCTTGCTGAGTTTGTAGCTTAAAGGCCTGAGGAGCACTAGCAACATTTCACTATAATGGTTTGCTAGTCAACAACTTCTGGGTCTAACCCCAGCCAAAGATGACAGCAGAACAATATAATTTACACTGTGATTTATCTTTTTGCTGAGGGGAAAAAATGTAAAATGTTCTGAAAATTCACTGCTGCCTTTGTGGAAAGTGTTTCAGCAAAGGTTCTTGTATAGAGGGAATAGGGAATTTCAAAATAAAAAATTAAGTATGTTCTGTGTTTTCATTTTAACTTTTTTTATGGTGTTTAATTTGTGGTTGGCTGCAATTGTGTATCATGTATATGGAACTTGTAAAAAAAAAAGTTCTGAACATTCAGATCTTAGAGATGAAATCACTTTTACCTATAAAAACCACTTTTATTGCGGTTTGACTGCATTGAGCTCTAGGATATTAAATGATATCACTAATATTTTGCATGTAATTTGTTCATTTGAGTGAGGGCACTTTTTTGTACATATGATGGGGGCCAATGCACAATACTTTATCACAATCAACTTTTTTCCTTTGTATCCCTATTTCAATGAGCAGTCAGTCAGGTGTACTGCACTTCAGTTCTAACTAGACATTTGTACTAAGGCATTTCAGTTATGTAAACTCAGCCTGGGCACTTTCTGATAACTGTAAAATGTTTTATAAGATCATGATTATTGAAGATAAATTTTGGAAAATTTTAAATGTTCGTGAGCAGCTTAACTACTTTTGTATCTAGCCTTTTTTAAGTATCTTGTTACATTTACTTTTTTAAATAAAGAAATTACAGAAGAAATGTCAAGTAATACTGAAGAAACAGTTTTTATTTATGTAGTTGTACATTTTTAAACTAAGGGCAATATACCAACACGGTTATGTGCATAAAAATTTTGATTTAAAGAACTGAATGTACACATGGACTCTAAGAAACAGAAGAAAATCAGTCCACATTTTACAGTTAGCAGAGAATCCTGAATGGCACTGGCCAGGCCACTTTTTCTTTTTACAAATGGGGGAAGTAAAGTGAGCCTTACTTGGCATAGGAAGTTACTACACTTATATTTGATAACTAAGTGAGAGGTTCTTTTTGATGACCTATTAATTATGTAGCTTAGGACCATTATCTCTGAATTCTTGTGGTTTTAGTAGCTTTATTCAATGGCATAATAAGGAACACTGTTTTCTTCACCATGTCTTCAGTAAAGTGACTTAAACCAGTCACTTTACATACTGAAAACCGAGGAAAGAAATTCTCTGGAGTCTTTCCTACCTTTCAGTTCCTTTATAGGACTCCTGGCCTTTGGGATGTTTTTCATGTTCAAAGGCACTATGCTTTATTTTATATATATATATATAAGTTATATATATATAACTTCCTTCAGAAGACTGAACCATGTGATATTTTCAGCCCTGCTGACAAAATAAGTATTAAAAACTAAAGTGACAGTAGTGAAATTCATTGTATTACTTAAAACATACACAACATATGATGTATGAGATGTGTAAATTAACCAAAGGTTACTTTACAAAATGAGACATTGGTTTTTATGTCTAAATGCTATTTCTGAATAAATGAAATAGTAATTAGAGTAAGAGCTGATTTTCATCGATGTGTCTGAAAGAGATAAAAACTTCTGTATGCACATGATGGAATTGATAAAATATTAAATGAAAACAAACTAGATATGATTAGGACATTTGAAACCCTAATTGTGAACTTATTTTTAATAGTTATTGAAAGAATGAAAGTATTTAAAATAATGCACAATGTCTTAAAGTCTTCCTAAATCAAAATTTTGGTTAAAATGCTTTTAGAAATATCAAAAGCAGAGTTGTTTTTTTTTTTTGTTTTTTTTTTTTTAAGTAAAGCATAAAATGGTTCTAAATGTAAAATAAAGTCATGTAAAATAAAGTTCTCTTTTGGTCTTGTTTAGTGATTAAATCTAATGGACTTGAAAACAAATTTAGGAATAGAAGACCAAGAATGAACTTTACTGAAGGTTTTCAAAGTTTTGCTACTTTTATTTCTTTCCCCTGAATTATCTGAATATCAAGACTACCCAGTATAAATGGCTTCCTGGGGCATACTTGAGAGGATTTTTAAATAGCATAATTTCACTATTTAGTACTTGCCCCTGAAGATACAATTTCTCTCCTAAAGATATTATTTTTGTGTGTTTAGAGGTAGTCAGCAATATCTAGGTCTAAACTCAAGCTGAGATCTTTCCTTGAGGCAGTAGTTCTTATGCTTCTGAATGTGTGATTCTCTTGTGCTTGTTAATAGATGAGCTTTGCTCATCCTCTCAATCACATTCTGATTCAGTAACTCATAAGTAGAGAACAGAAATCTTTATTCTTAACAGCATCCCAGGTGATTCTGAAACACTGCCCCAAAGAGCATTCCTTTTTTTCATGAATATAAAGCCCCCTGTTGGTAAACGCCCCAGAGCCAAACCTTTCCTTCTTAAAACCTATGGAAAGATAATTCTGTTAATCATCTACGCCTGGATTAGGTTCTTCCTCCTGTGCCTGGGTAGTGATTGAAAATATTTTCAATGTTTACATTAACCTAAGTAGGTAGGTATGAACATAGAGATTAATTCTTCTCTAAACATCATTTGATTAATGTAGAAATGTATTTTAAATGTGACGTGTTTACTCATTTCAAAATACCTTGGATTAATATATAAGCAAAGAATCTTACGTTACCTCATGAGATTCAAAAAAAAATTACTGGATTGTTATCACTGCAAACATGAAGTCTCTAATTACTTGTATTGAGTATTTACTATGTGCTAGGCAGTTTGTCAAGTGCTTTACTGTATTTCATTTTATCCTATGAGATAGGCACTATTACCATCCTCACAGATAGGAAACTCGACACAGATTAAAAATTTTGCTCAAGGTTACACAGCTGGTAAGTGCTGAAGTGAGATGTCTCCAGGCATTCTGGAGCTTGCATTCCTGAACATTGGGCTACACTATTTTGTGGAAGATACGATTATAATTGAGTTGGTCATTAAAGGTCCTGAGCACCCAATTCCAGTATGTAGGTGTGTGTGTATGGAGAGAGGTTCCCCCATACCACCAAGCAATGCACAGTTCAACTCAATTCTGACACTATCTACCTGGAGATAGCCTCAGATTCCACAGGTAAAGGGCTCAGTCCCACAAGACCTGCCCTCCACTTAAGAAGCCAGTTGCAAGCCCAAGTTATTACCTATACTTCTGACTGGCTATATAAATCAGAGGTTCCCATGACTCTCCTTGGGTTTGATTAATTTGCTGAAGCGGCTCACAAAACTCGAACATTTTACTTATTAGGTCACTGGTTTATTATAAAAGGATGTAACTCAGGAACAGCCAGAGGGAAGATAAACACTGGGCAAAGCATGGGGAAAGGGTGTGGAGTTTCCATGTCCTCTCCCCACATCTCCAACCCTGAAGCTCTCTGAACCCTGCCTATCTGGGTTTTTATGGAGGCCTCATTTCACAGGTATGATTGATTAAATCATTGACCACTGGTGATTGATTCAACCTCCAGTCCCTCTCCCTGCATAGAGGTCGGGGGTGGGACTGAAAGTTCCAACCCAGTCAAGGTTGGTTCCCCTGGCAACCAGCCCCCATCCTTATGAGTGGTCCAAAAGTCACCTCATTAACATAACAAAAGCAACATTGTTCTCATCACTTAGAAAATTCTGAGGGTTTGGGGAGCTCTGCACCAGAAACAGGGATAAAGACCAAATATGTATTGCTTATTATAAATCACAATATCACAGTCATAGAATAATGAAATACTCCAATGAGAGTCTGGCTGATTATGAAAAGGCAGAGTGATTCATATATTTTTTGCTAAAGATTTCTAAGAAAAACATTTTTGTATTTTAGTAACTTCCCCTGAGGATAATAAGAACCCTGAAGATCTGGGAATTTTCTAAAATCAACCATGGTCCTTACTTTTAAGTCTTAAAAAATGAAAAGCACCATACATAATGAAAAACTAATTTCCTGTCTGCAAGTTTTCTCATGAGTTGTAACAAGCTGCTTGCTCTAAAATAGTAAATGTCTTTCATGGGTAAAATAATTTTCTGAATCTTTTTCAGAATGTATTTTTGATTATTTCTAGTTGCTGAACTGGATTCTTTGAATCAATAGTTTGTATTTTTACGTAGTGCATGTAGGTACATGCAGGAACTCTTCAGGAAAAAGAGCAGGCTGTGTATTTGAAATGCTTTCTTCAAGGGGAAGATGAAATTTGACTATGAAGATTAAATGCACTGTCTATTGCAAAATTATGGCATAGTTCTGATTACATTTGAGTATTACGAATTAGCCCTAGGAAAGTAACTTTGTAAACAAAGTGTCAAGCTCTCAGGTAAAAATTTTCAGATTGTGTAATGAAATCATAAGGTACTGTTTACTGCTTATAGAAATGGAAGGCTTATGTGATCGTTTTTTACACATTTATTTAGTACCTTTAAATAACAAATACCTAAATTTGTGTTATGTTTCATTAAGAATTCTGCCCACCTAAAAACCATAAGAATCCTCTCAATTACCAAGAAATGGATTGGGGTGGGGAAGAGTGAGTAAAAATAGTCCTAACAGCTGTGTCAAAAAACAGGCACCAAAATCTAAGTACAATAATGAAAGCAGAGGCTTTGATTCCTAGAATGTTTGATCATTGGGTTTCTGCTTCACGACAGATTAGAAGTGGCAAATTAGGATCAAGGAAGCTAGCAAACATTCAAAAAGTAGAATGGAGCCATTTAATGTAGAAACATTTGGTAGTACCAGGTCTGAAAATCTGAATACTGCGAACAATGTATCTGCTACACAGATGACATGGCAGGAGACCCATCCAATTCAAAAACAGCACCCAAGACTAACATTTATCAATACTTCAGCTCAGGATAACTATTCATTTCACTAAAAACTTCTGTATACACTGGAAAACGGCAGAGAAGCATGCATTTTGTTTTAAAAGATACAATCAAAGTTGATAAGGTTTAGGATGTCAAATGAAATTCTGTAACCTGAAATACAGGGCCTGGAACAAAGTAAGCACTCAGATGTGTTGAATGAAAGAAATAATTTATTCCTTAAAGGCTTCTAATAGATAAGGAACTACTGTATTATTTACAATTAATGAGGTAGTAAAGCAAGATAGAGAAAAGCTTGTCTTGGATAGGTATGTAAGTTTTCTTGATCATATGAACTTTCTGGAAGCATCTTAAAGATTGTAAAACAGATTTATTCTATTAATTTTTAAATAAAATTTTAGCAGAACTACCTTGGAACATTAAATAAGGGAGGCAAAAACTTACTGATATTATTTCAAGGTACAGCAGCTGAAGGTTTAAGTGATTTGGGAAAGTGAAAGAGGAGAACCAAGATTTTCATACAATTTTTGTCATTCTGCACTTTTCCGCTACCACAATGCCTTAGACTTCTGAAAGCTCATGAGAATAACAAAGAACTCCTAGCCATTGCTTTCCTACAGCTATGACTTTACCTTTAAAGCTTCAGAGGCACAGGTGCAATTCCCACCATTTTTGGTCCATGCATTATCTGAAACTAGTTCACTCGCTTGTTGTCTAACTTCTCCAGTGACCTCAAGACCAGAGACCATCAGAAACTGTATCCTTGTTTACTTCTTTTAAGCCCAGTGCTTAGAATGGTGCCTGGCTCAAAAATAATTTATGAATCAATAAATTATCTAGTTCCCAAGTTGGAAACATGGAATCATACTTAACTTCTTCACCCCCACATTCAAGTTAGCCATAAAGTCCTCTAATTATTAAACCCTCATCTCTCGAATTCACCTATTTCTCTCCAGGTCCTTGTCTAACTTTAAGTCACCATCATCTTGCCTACATCAACAGCCTACTAGCTGATTTCTCTGTTGTTTTGCTCCACTTTGATATGTAGATGGAACAATCTTTCTAAAATGCATATTAATCCTGTCACTCACTCACTTGTTTAAAATATATTGATTTCCCATGGCCCTTAAGGTAAAGTCCAGGACTCCTTAACACAACAGATAAGACCCTTCACAAATGCCATCCTGCTTCACAGCCTTATCTCTACTTGCTCCCTTGTTATACTGAAAGACTTGCAGTCCCCTGTGGGTATGTCCTCTGTCACCTTGAGGCCTGTACAGATATGCTTGACCTTACTGCCCTCTCTTCATGGCCCTTCATCTTGGAATGGTTTATTTCTACTCATACTTAAAAATTCAGTTTAGCCACCTCTCCAAGAAGCTCTCCCTCCATCCTGACAAAGCTGGTTTAGATGCTCCTCCTCTGTACTCCCGGAACAGCATATGCTTGCTTGATTTCCCCCTCTAGTCTGTAAGGTCCTTAAGAGTAAGAATCATGGCTCACTTACCTTTGCCTCTCTAGTACCCAGTATGTTTATATCTATTAAATGAATGAATAAATGAATTTCAGTGACCAACTTTAATCCAGTTTAGAAAAATACTGTTGTAACCTCACTGTTGATTTTTATCATCACCTGGAGCTCTGAACCTCTAAAATTTTAAGTCATACTATGCTACTCTGTGACCAAAAAACTACTACTGTCCTTCCAGTGCTCTCACACTTATTATAATGAGTAAAAGAAAGCAGCCTTGCTTCCATTATTCTGTATTTAGCTTAGACATGGCAGCAACTTACCCTAAAATAGTTAAGGGAAGAAAAAGTTTTTTTGTACTTTGAAACCTAAAAGAAAAAAACTGCATTGCTTGCCAATTCTTTTGAGACAAATGCTTTATTTATGGTGGATGTGCAGTACAGCTCAGTATGGCTTTGAGGGTGGCAGAGCTAGATCAGATCTACGGCTGAGCCAGTCACTTCTGGGCCGCATTACTACACACCTCCAGTTGGATTTGTCATAGGCACCATGATCTCAACACATATAAACCTGACATGAAAAATTTCCTACTAAACCTTCACTGGTGAAAGGCATTGCTAACTGCCTAATCTCTCTCTCTACTAGAAACTTGTAGGCATCCTAGAATCATCCCTCTAACGTACCCTCCATATCTAATCACTGATCAAATCATCTTGAGTATACCTACTTAATTCACATGCATGTCTCCTCCTTACATTCCCCACTGCCTTATTTCAAGCATGTGTTATCTTACACCTGGCCTATTTCAACTGGCTTTAAACTAATCTTCTTGTCTCCAAATTTACCCTTTCCCCCCACATTGGAGGTCTTCCTGCGTGATAAATGAATGCCTCAAATATAGAAGCATCTACTCCAGTGCTTTTCAAACTAGGGTTTAGGATCTGCCAATTTTGTGCAAGGGTTTTATTTTTATTTTTAATAAATATATCTTGGATTATCAGGATGACCATTTATGATGGCACTGATGCCAAGTAATATTCCTTTAAATGATTGAAAGCTAAAGAGGCAAACTTAATATATAAATGATGCATTTGTTCCTCATGAAAGGCAAGTGATATACAGGAGAGCTGTTGTTGTGGGAAAATGGAGTCATCTATCCCATGGCTGGAATGCAAAAGGACACGCTTCATTAATGGTCATTATAAAATTCATGCCTATGCAATATAGTTTTTGCAAAACATCATCCATTGCTTACTGTCATAAATTTGAATTTTACCATTCCTACAGTCTTCTTTGTGTTTATTTTTATTTTTTAGTTGTATAAAGCTCTAAGAATAAGGAGTTTATAATTGGTCTTACGTTTGTACATACTTATGTAACAATATATACAGTTTAAGTCAATACTAAATTTTTTTTTCTTTAAAAGAGTTTGAGGGGCTTCCCTGGTGGCGCAGTGGTTGAGAATCCACCTGCCAATGCAGGGGACATGGGTTCGATCGCTGGTCTGGGAAGATCCCACATGCCGCCGAGCAACTAACCCCGTGCACCACAACTACTGAGCCTGTGCTCTAGAGCCCATGAGCCACAACTACTGAGCCTGCGTGCTGCAACTACTGAAGCCCGTGCGCCTAGAGCCCATGCTCCACAACAAGAGAAGCCACCACAGTAAGAAGCCGTACACCACAATTAGAGAAAGCCCGTGTGCAGCAATGAAGACCCAACACAGCCAAAAATAAATAAATTAATTTAAAAAAAAAAGTTTGAGACATCATTCAAGTTTGAGAAATGAGGATTTATCCATCTTATTGGTACACAATAAGCCACCAGTAGCTTGAAATTATACGTTTTCTGTACCATAAGCTAAGTTGCCTTCTTCAGTCATTACCACACAAATCTCTGTAAGTGGAATGGAGGCTGTTCCAGTTACTATGGTTGCATAACAAATTATCTCCAAGCTTAGTGTTATAAAACAATCATTCATTATGCTCATAGATTCTGTGGATTAGGAATTTGGACAGGACACAATCATGATGGCTTGTCTCTGCTCCATGATGTCTGGGGGTTTCAAGTGGAAGGAAGACTTGATGGCTGGTAGCTGGAATCCTTGGACGGTTTGTTCATTCACACATCGAGAAGTTGATACTACCTGTTGATTGGGTGCCTCAGTTCCTTCCCACATAGGCTTCTCCATGTCATCTTTGTGGGCTAGTTTTTGGCTTCCTGTAGAATGGTACCTAAGTTCTAAGGGCAAACTTTCCAAAAGAGAGAAAGAAAACCAGGCAAAAGCTGTCTATATTGTCCTTTATGAACTAGACTTGAAAGACATGGATTCTATTTGTTAAAAGTCAGTCACTCCAATGGAACAGAGTTGAGAGCCCAGAAATAAACCCATGCATATACAGTCAACTAACATCTGACAAGGGAACCAAGAATACTGAATGGAGAAAAGACAGTCTCTTCAATACATGGTGCTGGGAAAATTGGATATTCACATGTAAAAGAATGAAACTAGACCCCTATCTTACACCACTCACAAAAATTAACTCAAAATGGAGTAAAGACTTAAATATGAGACCTGAAACCATCAAACTCCTAGAAGAAAACATAGGAAAAAAGCTCCTTGATATGGATCTTGGCAATGATTTTTCAGATATGACACCTAAAGCACAAGCAAAAAAATAAAAAATAAACAAGTGGGACTACATCAAACTAAAAAGCTCTGCATAGCAAAAGAAGTCGTTAACAAAATGAAAATATAACCCAAAGAATGTGAAAACAGTATCTGCAAACCACCCCAAATATGTAAAGAACTCATATAATAGCCAAAAAGCATATAAACTGATTTTTAATTGGGCAAAGGACCGGAATAGATAGTTTTCCAAAGAAGATATAGAAATGGCCAACAGGTATATGAAAAGATGCTCAACGTCACTAATCATTAGGGAAATGCAAAGCAAAACCACGAGGTATCAACTCACGCCTGTTAAAATGGCTAGCATCAAAAAGACAAGAGATTACAAATGTTGGCAAGGATGTGGAGAAAAGAGAGCCCTTGTGTGCTATTTTTGGTGGGATTGTAAACTGATACAGCCACTATGGAAAACAGTATGGAGGTTCCTCAAAAAATTAAAAATAGATCTACCATGTGATCCAGCAATTCTGAAACCAAGCAGGACCCTACAGGGTCTTCCCAGGGACAGAACCCCTGTGACCCCCAACTCTTGTTTGTAGAAAAGCTTTAGCCTCCTAAGCCTTCCCTGAGTTCCAAAGAGCAAATTTAATCAGAGATGTGAAAAAATGCAGAAACAAAGGAAAGCAGTCAAGCAAGACAAAATAATAATAGTTTGGCTATAAAACAAAGTCAAGGACCTTTCATTCCTTTCAAGGGCTATAGATAATATCCTAAGCCATATCCTTTAGTTATTCTGCAGATAGTAAAATCTCCACCAGGTGGAGGAAGTTAACTACATGCTGACCACCAGCACTAGACCCAAGACTAGCTGGAGCCAGAAAACTGATCATTGAGATCCCTGAAATACCACCTTGTTACCTCACCCTCAACCAATCAGAGAACTGTGCACAAGCTGATCACACACCCCATGACCTTCTCCCTCACACTGCCTTTAAAACCCTTCCCTAAAATCCATTGAGGAGTTTGGGTCTTTTGAGCACGAGATGCCCATCCTCCTTGCTTGGTGCCCTGTAGTAAATGCTGTACTTTCCTTCACCACAACCTGGTGTCAGTAGATTGGCTTTGCTGTGCATCAAATAAGTGGACCCAAGTCTGGTCAGTAACAATTTCACTCCTGGGAATATATATGAAGGAAATGAAAACATTTTGTTGAAGAGATACCTGCACCCCATGTTCATAACAGCATTATTTACAATAACCAAGACATGTAAACAACCTAAGTATCCATTACCAGATGAATGGATAAAGAAGTTGTGGCATATAATTATTCAGCCATAAAAAAATGTTTGCTTAACATGTATGGACCTTGAAGGCATTATGCTAAGTGAAATAAGTCAGACAGAGTAACACAAATACTGTATGACCTCACTTATATGTGGAATAAAAACAAACAAAGCAACAGAAAAAAACCCCAAACCCAACACCACCAAACTCATGGAAAAAGAGATCAGATATGTGGTTACCCAAGGCAGGGGAGTGGGGGAAGAGGGAATTGAATGAAGATGGTCAAAAGGTACAAACTTCTAGTTATAAGATAAAATACTAGGGATGCAATGTACAACATGATGACTACAGTTAACACTACTGTATGATATATAGGAAAGTTGAGAGTAACTCTTAAGAGTTCTCATCACAAAGAAGAAAGTTTTTCTTTTTCTTTTCTTGGTATCTATGTGAGATTATAATGTTAACTAAACTTGAGGTAATCATTTCACAATTTATATAAGTCAAATCATTTTGCTGGACACCTTAAACTTATACTGTGCTGTATGTCTATTATATCTCAATAAAACTGGGGGAAAAAAAGTAAGTCATGGGGCTTCCCTGGTGGCACAGTGGTTAAGAATCTGTCTACCAATGCAGGGGACACGTGTTCGAGCCCTGGTCCAGGAAGATCCCACATGCTGTGGAGCAACTAAGCCTGTGTGCCACAACTACTGAGCCCGTGCTCTACAGCCCTCGAGCCACAACTACTGAGCACACATGCCATAACTACTGAAGCCCACATGCCTAGAGCCTGTGCTCCACAAGGGAAGCCACCGCAATGAGAAGCCTGTGCACCGCAACAAAGAGTAGCCCCCGCTTGCCGCAACTAGAGATACCGTGCACAGCAATGAAGACCCAAAGCACCCAAAAATTAATTAATTAATTAATTAATTATTTTAAAAAAGTAAGTCACTAAGGATAGCTCACATTCAAAGGAAGGTTTTTTTTTTAAGATTTTTTTTTTGATGTGGACCATTTTTAAAGTCTTTATTGAATTTGTTGCAATATTGCTTCTGTTTTATGTTTTTTGGTTTTTTTGGCTGCAAGGCATGTGGGATCTTAGTTCCCCAACCAGGGATCAAACCCACACCCCCTGCATTGGAAGGTGAAGTCTGCATTGGACTGCCAGGGAAGTCCCCAAAGGGAGGTATTTTAGTCCACTGCAGTTGCTATAGCAAATTACCAGAGACTGGGTGGCGTATGAAGAATAAATATTTATTTCTCACAGTTCTAGAGGCTGAAAATCTGGGATCAGGGTCTGAGCATGATCAAGTGAAGGCCCTCTTCTGGGTCACAGACTTCTTATTGTATCCTCACATGGCGGTAAGGGCGAGGAAGCTCTTTGGAGCCTTTTATGAGGGCACTAATATGCTGTATTCTCTAATCAGAAGACACAGAATGGCTAAATAGATTTAAAAAAAAAAAAAGACCCATCTATATGCAGCCTACAAAAGAATCACTTCAGATGTAAGGACACACGCAGACTGAAAATGAAGGGATAGAAAAAGATATTCCAAGCAAATGGAAACCAAAAGAAAGCTGGGATAGCTCTAATTATACCAGACAAAATAGACTTAATTTAATTTTTTTTAACATTATTTATTGGAGTATAATTGCTATTTTTTTTTAACATCTTCAAAATAGACTTTAAAACAAAGACTGTAATAAGAGACAATGAAGGGCATTTCATAATGATAAAGAGGTCAATTCAACAAGAAGATAAAACATTTGTAAATTTTTATGCACTCCAACATAGGAGCACCTAAATGTATAAAGCAAATACTAACAGACCTAAAGGGAGAAATACACAGCAATGAAGTAATGGTAGGGGGGGACTTCCCTGGTGGTACAGTGGTTAAGAATCCACCTGCCAATGGAGGGGACACAGGTTCGAGCCATGGTCCGGGAAGATCCCACATGCCACAGAGCAACTAAGCTCATACACCACAAACACTGAGCCTGCACTCTAGAGCCCATGAGCTACAACTACTGAGCCCTCATGCCACAACTACTGAAGCCCGCGCGCCTAAAGTCTGTGCTCTGCAACAAGAGAAGCCACCACAATGAGAAGCCCACACACTGCAACGAACAGTAGCCCCCGCTTGCCACAACTAGAGAAAGCCCGCGTGCAGCAACGAAGACCCAACACAGCCAAAAATAAATAAATAAATTTATAATAAATAAATAATGGTAGGGAATGTTAATACCCTACTTACATCAACGGATAGATCACTGGGTCAGAAAAATCAATAAGGAAACATTGGCCTTAAATGGCATGTTATAGCATATGGATGAATATATATAAAATATATGTAAATGATATATATATGATATATATAGATCTCATATATATATATATATCATATATATATAAAAGATTCCATACAGAATACACATTCTCCTCAAGTGCAGATGGAACAGTCTCCAGAACAGATTATATGTTAGGCCACAAAACAAGTTTTAACAAATTTAAGAAGACTGAAATTATATTAAGCACCTTTTCTGACCATAATGGCATGAAACTAGAAATGAATTACAAGTAGAAAACTGGAAAATTCCTGAATATGTAGAGATTAAACAACATGCTTTTGAACAACCAATGGGTCAAAGAAGAAATCAAAAGAGAAATTTTAAAAATATACCTTGAGACAAATGAAAATGGAAATACCAAAACTTATGGGATGCAACAAAAGCAGTTCTAAGAGGGAAGTTCATAGCAATAAATGCCTACATCAAGGCACAAGAAAAATCTCAAATAACATAACTTTATACCTCAAGGAACTAGAAAAAGAGGAACAAGTGAAGCCCAAAATTAGTTGAAGGAAGGAAATAACAAAGATCAGAGTGAAAATAAATGAAACAGAGACTAAAAAGGCAAGAGAAAAGATCAATGGAACTAAAAGCTGGTTCTCTGAAAAGATAAACAAAATTGACAAACTTCTAGCTAGGCTCAACCAAGAAAAAAAAAGAGAGGATTCAAACTCAAATGAAAGAGGAGACATATAACTAATACTCGAGAAATATAAAGGATCATAAGAGACTGCTATGAACAATTATCTGCCAACAAATTTGACAATCTATAAGAAATGTATAAATGTAGAAACACAACCTACCAAGACTGAATCATGAAGAAATAGAAAATCTATTTCCAATTACTAGTAAGGCAATTGAATCAGTAATGAAAAACCTCTCAACAAACAAAAGTCCAGTACCAGATGGCTTCACTGGTGAATTCTACCCAACATTCAAAGCATTACCTTGATACCAAAACCAGGCAAGTATGCCACAAGAAAAGAAAATTACAGGCCAATATCACTGATAAACATAGATGCAAAAATCCACAACAAAATATAAGCAAACTGAATTCAACAATATATTAAAAGGATCACATACCATGATCAAGTGGGATCAATTCCAGGGATGCAAGAATGGCTCAACATCTGCAAATCAATGTGATTATATCACATTAACAAAATGAAGTATAAAAACCACATAATCATCTCAATAGATCCAGGAAAAGCATTCAACAAAATTCAACATCCATTTATGATAAAAAAAACACTCAACAAAATGGGTATAGAGGGAACGTACCTCAACATAACAAAGGCCATATATGACAAGCCCACAGCTAACATCATACGCAGCAGTGAAAAGATGAAAGCTTTTTGTCTAAGATCAGGAACAAGACAAGGATGCCCATTCTCACCACTCTTATTCAACATAATATTGAAATTCCTAGCAAGACCAATTAGACAATAAAAAAGAAATAAAAGGCATTCAAATTGGAAAGGAAGAAGTAAAACTGTCACTATTTACATACAATATGATATTATATACAGAAAACCCAAAAGACTCCACCAAAAAACCTCAGAGTAAATGAGTTCAGTAAATTTTCAGGATACAAAGTCAGTATACAAAAATCTGCTGTGTTTCTACACACTAACAATGAACTATCAGAAAGAGAAATTAAGAAAACAATCTCATTTACAATTGCATTAAAGAGAAAAATATCTAGAAATAAATTTAACCAAGGAGGTAAAAAACCTGAACACTAAAAACTGTAAGACATTAATGAAAGAAAGTGAAGAGAACACAAATAAATGGAAAGATATTCCATGCTCATGAACTGGAAAAATTAATATTGTTAAAATGTACATACTACCCAAAGCAATCTACAGATTCAATGTAATTCCTATCAAAATTCCAATGGCATTTTTCACAGAAATAAAACAAACAATCCTAAATTTACGTGAAACCACAAAATACCCCAAATAGCCAAAGCAATCTTGAGAAAGGACAATGAAGCTGGAGGTATCATGCTCCCTGATTTCAAACTACATTACAAAACTATCATAATCAAAACATTGTGGTATGGCATAAAAACAGACACATAGTATAAAATTGATGCCTAATAAGAACCTGCAGTATAAAAAAACAAACAAACAAAACAACTAAAAAAAAAAAAAAAAAAAGAAACCAAACCTGTCAACACTATGATCTTGGACTTCTAGCCTCCAGAACTGTGAAAAAATGAATTTCCGTTGTTTAAGCCACCCTGTCTGTGATTTTGTTATGGTAGCCCTAGCAAACTAATGCAGATGTGAATAAATATCTAGGATTCATTACAAAATTAAAAAACAAAACAAAACAAAAAAAACAGACACATATATCAATGAAACAGAATAGAGAGCCCAGAAATAAACCCACACATATTTCATCAATTAATTTGACAAAGGAGCCAAGAATATTTAATGAAGAAACAACAGTCACTTCAATAAATGGTGTTGGGAAAACTGGACAGCCACATGCAAAAGAATGAAACTGGACCACTATCTTACATCATATGCAAAAATTAACTCAAAATATATTGAAGACTTGAACATAAGATTTCAAATCATAAAAAACAGAGGCAGTAAGCTCTTTAACATTGGTCTTGACAATAACTTTTTAGATTTCACACCAAGAGCAAAGACAAGAGCAAAAATAAACAAATGGGACTATATCAAACTAAAAAGTTTCTGCATAGCAAAGAAATCCATCAACAAAATGGAAAGGCAACTTACTGAACGGGAGAAAATATTTGCAAATCATACACGTGGTAAGGGGTTAATATCCAAAATACATATAAGGAACCCATACAAACTCAGTAGTGAAAAACAAACAATCCAATATAAGGGCACTAATCTCATTCATGAAGGCTCTACTCTCATGACCTAATCACCTTTCAAAGGCCTCACCTCCTAAATATCACCTTGGGCACTAGGTTTTCAACATAAGAATTTTGGGGGACACAAATGTTCAGAACACAGCAGAAGGGGAATAAGACTCCACCTTTTGAAGGGAACAGTGTTTGGGATGAGAAATGTTTCCAAATATATTAGGAAAATATAATATGCCACAGAATCTATGAAGATGTAGAATCCTCCTACTCCCAGAGATCTTTCAGTTACACATTTAATATTTTACATTTGCTCTTCCTGTTAACTTTAAACATCTTGAGGGAAACTAATACATACTGCCTACTACACTTCAGGCAATATAATAAGCACTGAAATGTGTTTCTGCTGTATTAAGATTATTCAATTCTAATATAAAAATTGAAAGAAACTAAGTATGGGAGCAAATAGCTTGCAAGACATAAGGAGATTCATAAGACATGTTAAGTATAAATGGTAAACAAGTTATTAACCTGTGAGGCATGTTAAAGATAGAATAAACAGAACATAAATGTGTTGAACATAGACAAAAATAATGGAACAAATGAGAGTGTCACAGATAGAAAGGGCTGCAAGGACCAAGTAATTCTTAAACATTCATACTTTAAGGATCATGTCACTTCCAGATTGACAACTGTTACTCCTAAATCAACCACTAATTGGTGACATCTATTCTGGCCTCACAAAAGCTCTTCCCAAGAAACACAGATAAAACTCATTGCTGCTCAGCAGGCTAATTTAGGCAAGTTACAGCTGTGACCAGGCCTACTTGCTCCTGCATCCCTCCAAAAGAGCAAGTATATGTTGGCTCCACTGCTGAGAACCCCATGCTCATCCTCAACTCTGGCCTT
This sequence comes from Balaenoptera borealis, assembly GCF_965194805.1. NCBI lineage: Eukaryota > Metazoa > Chordata > Mammalia > Artiodactyla > Balaenopteridae > Balaenoptera > Balaenoptera borealis. The sequence goes on from NC_138876.1 coordinate 34,273,721, forward strand.
TGTAACTATACCACCAGCCAGGAAGGCTGATGCAGCAAAGACAGGATATATGAATACTGATTAACATTTGAATAGTATGGTCCTTCCACTCCCTCCCCTCCCCACATCCTATCTTAAATAGGTTAGGCATTCCATCTCTTTCCCCTTAATGTATGTTTTCAATTAATTTAATAAAACGTGTGATTCAAGTGACTCAATTGAGCCTTTCTGTTCCATGACCTCTAGGATGGCCTGATTACTAGTGTACTTGGAAGCTACCAATGTAATTTTCCACCCCAATAGGTGCTTTATAAGTAATATATTAGTAAATCCACACAACAATCTTATGAGGAAGCAATTGAGGAAACTGAGTCTCAGAGAGGCTAAGTAACTTGTCCAAAGTAGCACAGCTAATAAACAAGGGAGCTAGAATTCAGGCCCACGATGATATGGCTCCAGGATCCACGTTCTTTTCCACTAGTCTCATTCACTTTTGCATCTTCAATACGAATATGATGCCTGACATACAGCAGACATACTGTTTGATGACTTTAATTAAATGGTAGAATCCTTGCTCTTAGTTTATTTGCCACATGGCCTACGATGAATTATCTAACTTCTTTAAGATTCAGTTTCCTCACAGTACTTATTTAACTATTATTTAAAGTTACTATTTGAAAAAGTTTTTACTCAGCACTTGGCCTCTAGCAGTTGCCTAAGTAAGAAAGGCTCTCTCTCATCCCCCAACTCTAGGACAGGTTTGAGAAAGAGCTTTCATCGTTTTCAAAGCTTAATTTTCTACCCTGTTTTAACCACACTTCCCTCAGCTAATCACAGAACAGGTGCATGTTGTTCAAGGCATGACAAGGTTCCCTCAATATTTCAGCTTCAAAATACTTAAGGAAATCTCTCTTTCACCTCATTCCCAGTTTTTGGACCCGACTATTTTTTCTTTCTGTGGGCAGTTATCTTTAGATAGCTCCCCTGAGAGGCGGGGCCCTCGGCAGCCCCGGAGTCTGTCCCCCCTCCACACTCTGACTTTCGGCCTCCAAAAGAGTGTTTCGCAGGGAGCCTGGAAGCCTACTGCCTTCGGGCTGGGTAACCTCAGTGGTTTATCCCAAGCCCGAGTTCCTGGTCCGTAAGCGGAGGGGCATCGCTGTCTACGGCACAGGGGCGTCCCGGGACCCCGCCGCTCGGTTCACAGCGCGGTACGGCGCCCGGCACTTGCTAAGAGCAAGTGTCACTACAAGCTTAGTTTGCTGAACCAGTCCCACAGAGCCTTCAAACCCCGTCCCCGCCTTCCGTCATTCGCCCCCCTCCTCACCCCGACGCCCCACCGACCTGTTCCCGCACACCTTCCGCCGACCTCTTCTCGGTCGCTTAAGAACAAAGCAGGGCAGCCTTCTCTCCTCACCAGTGGAGTAACGGTGCGGCCCTCTTTTCTCACCGAGAGCGTGGCTTCTCCTCACTACCGTTCCACACGCGAAGAGCGCTCTCTCCTCTTTAGCTCCTCCTGTGTGTGGTCAGACCGCTACCTGGCGGTCTCTCAGGCCGAGTTAGCGCGACATACCGTGTTCCTGAGGCACGGCGAGAGCTAGCTGGAGAGTCTCGACCAGGAGAGAGGACCTGGCAGGTCCGGGCACCTCCTGCACCGCGCGACTAAAGGACGGCCTCGCGGGAAGGGCCGAAAGCCGAATCCCTCAGGCCACTGACTGGGGGGCGTGGCGGGGGGGGCTCTGGGCAAGTTCCTCAGGGAGCAAGCAGGGGGCGGTGCCGGCGTGGGGGCGGGGCCTGCCGGAGGAGGCAGGGCCTGGAGGCGTAGGAGGCGGGGCCAGCAGGCGCAGGGAGACACTCACTGGGCAGGCGGGAGGTGGGGCCGGCGCAGCGGAGTGGGGCGGGGCCGGCCGGAGCAGGCGGGTCCCTGAGGCCGGGGAGGCGGGGCCAGGCCAGAGCTGGGCCAGCCCCTCAATGGGCAGGCGAGAAAGCGAGGTCGAGAGTGGAGCGGGGCGGGGCCGGCAGGAGTAGGAGGGGTCGGGGCCGACTCAGGACCCGCCGGCCACTAGGTTCCCAGTTGGAGGTGGCTGGAGGCACTTGGTTCCCTCTGCTCTCGTAGCTCTGGCGGAGTCTGCGCGATGGGAGACCCGGAAAGGCCGGAAGCGGCCAGGCCCGAGCAGGAGGAGGTAAACATTGCTACTGCTTCCTCTCCCGCCCCACAGTCACGCCTGGCCTCTAGATTGCGGGTTGTGGCGGGGACCTGCAAGGCGCAGGAGCGCTGTGGGAAATTTTATTCATTGCCTTCTGAAACCCGGTGTAGGCCCGGCTTCGAGTCCTCGCTGCGGACGGGTTTCATCTTTTCGAGCTCCCGGGAGGCCGTCCCCGGGGAGGGGTGAGGAGGGAGCCGGGTTTCTGCTCCAGTGCTCTGTTCCGGGGCTACCCAAAGGCAATGCTCTGAGACTTCAGACCGGGGCAAGGCGCACCCCCCTCCCATCCTTCCCTGTTCTGGAGCCCTAGCGGGGGAAATTGAGGCAAGGGCCGAGAACTGGTGGCTCTACTGGAGAAATGCATGCCATCTCTGGGATCGGTAAAAGGACTTGGAAGGATGCCTGTGGAAATTGACACAGGTGGATGGGGTGGAGAGAATAAGTAGAATGGCGTCGGGAAATCCTCATAACAATGAAATGATCAGGTTAGGAGGCCAGTTTTCTCAGACCCGGCTAAACTAGCTATGAATCTTTGGGGTATCACTTTCTTCGTTTATATGGTGGAAGTGATACTTCCTTCACAGAGAATTAAGTAAAATGCTTTATGCAAAGTGCCACGGAAGTTGTGGGTGCTTAATAAAAACCTTAGTTAACGTGTTCATCTTTTCTGCTTCTATATTAGTAGAGGTACATAACAACAGTAAATAAGCTGGGATTCATTAGATTGTAGGGTTGTAGGGTAGTTCAAATTGTTGCACTATAATTTTCATACCCTGTTATTCTGTAAATACTTCTAAACCTGTTGCTGTGTGTGGTATCTTTGATTATCTTAATAGAGTTTCAGTTCACAAAGACACTTGCTTAGCCCTACATTTCTTCAGAAAGTTGTAGATTCCAGATTTGGGATTTTATTTTATTTTATTTTGACTTTGTAAACATTTAGTAGCTAGTTAACATTGTAAATAGCCCTCAAACTTTTTCTTCCCCTCTTGAAACAAATACATTTAGTACCAATTTCCCCACTCTAATGGGACAACTCAGATATTTTTGTTTGTGCTAGTAGCACCAACACTTACTGAGATTTAAGACCTGGAAGTTAATTTTTATTTATTATCCCTATCTTGATACAGACCCACAAAGGCAGAGGCAGTACTTTAGATCTAGAAAGAATTTTAGTGAGCACCTGTTACACAGTTTTTAACTCGAAACGCAAGGGTGCCTTAAGCGCTTTGTTCCTCTAGATATATTGGTGCAGCATGGGCCACCTGCATCAGAATCACCTGGAAAACGTTGTAAAAAATGTAAATTACTGGGCCTGTGCCCCAGATGTAGTGAATCAAAATCTCTTGGGATGGGTCTGGGACTGCATTTTTAACAAGCACTGCAGGTGATCCTTGTACACATATTTTAAGAACACTGCCTTGAAGAGTTTATACCTTGAAGGGGGTTTATGACTCTCCTGAAGTTTGTAGATTTTGTATGTGCAGCTGTGAATCTCCTGAGAAAGGGAGTTCAAACTTTTTATAGTTTCTCAAAATTAACTATCATTAATCTAATTGATAGTCCCTATTTTCAAGGTAAGAAAGTTTAGGCCAGAAAAGATGAAATGATATGCCCAGGACCACACAACTCAGTAGCAGAGCTAGGTTTAAAACCAAGATCTCATTCCTAGGCCAGTATTCCATCTGTTTTATTAGATTTGGTGGGAATAGGAAAATGAAAACACCTACAAATAGTGTATAGCTCTGACAGCATCCAAATTTTCTACTTCACCCGAAGAGTAGGAGAGAGGTGAAGGCAAGCAAATGAAAGTGGTGAAATTGGAGGTGGATGGGAGGGAGGGTCTGTGTAGAATGCCAGCCTAGATCAGAGCAGGGTGAGTGCTAGCTGGGGAATCTTGATCTAGATGGGTGCCCTAGCATGTCCTAGTACCTCTTGGGACCAGGTGACCAGAAACAGGAAGCACCATTCTGAAAAAGACGGTGGAATGTTGCCAAGGAATGACGATGAGAAGCTATTTCACATTCTCACTTAACACTTATGCAGTTACAACAAATTTAGTTGTCTACTTGCAGTCTTACCTGCTGTCCAATCCTGTTTACCACTGCCAAATTAATCCATCATTAATCCTGTGCCTCCATGTCACTCCCCGCAAATAAATACTCCCAAAAGGGTCTCAATTCCCACCAAAACCTGCCCAGCTCCTCAGACTGGCAAAGTCCTGTTCAAGCAGCTTTTTCACGCTAACTGCCACATCTTAATTCAGGCTGTCATTTCTACCTCTGAAATGGACGCTATAGTTGCTACCAAAATCTATGTTTTTTTCTTTTCTAATTTAACCTACACAGGGATGTCCAATTTATCTTTTTCATGGCATCCCAATTCATGTTAATTCCTACCCAGAAACTCTCCATGACTCTCCATAGGAATGATTTTTTTTTTCTGGCCATGCCGCGGGGCTTGTGGGATCTTAATTCCCCAGCCAGGGATCGAACCCGAGCCCTCAGCAGTGAAAATCTTGACCACTGACCGCCAGGGAATTCCCAGGAATGATTTTAAACTGTGCTCCACAATGAATGCCTGTGAGGAGAGTTGAAGTCTGAGCCTCCCAGCCCCCCAGATATTTGAAAATCTTTAGCCCTGAAAACTCCAAGCATCTTAGCCCAGTTGATATCCACAGTGTAGATCCTTTCTGTCTCATCTGTTGATCCTTGCTTTAGCCAAGTCAGGTCACTTCTGCCTTTGCTTTACATCCATTTCAGCCAGTTTTAATCCCAGCTGGCTCTTCTTCTTCCATCTGCCCTTTTTCTGTGAAGAGAAATACCGGCATTCTCGAGTCTGCATTCTCAGCTGTGCGGCTGCTGCTCTACCTGTTCTCCCTGAATAATCACATCCATCCTCTTGGCGACTACTCATAGGATCTCCACTCCATTAGGAAGGAGGGAGGTAGTGCCTCTGCCTACTACCATAGTGTTATATTTTCAGCTGCCTTCTGGATATCTTGAAACTGAACCCATTAGCTTTTTTATTGACCCAAGTGATTTTTAAAAGGCTTTTGTGTTTGTAACTTGTTATGGCTTGGGTTGGTGGGGGGAGTTAATTCAAATTAAGCTTTTGTTAAACATCTAATGTGAGAAGTGAGAGTTTTTGTCTGATTCAGTTATTCTCCAGGTGCTGAGCACTTTCTGAGTCTCTTATTTCTCATTTTGATCATCCAGTTGTTGGAGCTGGAAACCTCAAGGGCATCTTCAACTCTTCCTTATCCTGTGGTCCAGAATCCAAATTGTAGCAGGAATTATTAAATCTGCTTTTGAATATCCCTTAAATCAGTCTTTTGTGTTTCTGCAGCTGATATCCTCGTTCAGGCAAGAGATGGATAGTGCAATAATCTGTTAATTGTTATCTCCACCTCCAACTTCTCTTCTAATCGAACCACATTTCTCCAAAAGTGATCATAAAACAAATCTGATTCTGTTCCTTACCTGATTAAAAACTTTCAATGGCTCCCAATAGACTGCATGCTAAGGCCAGATGCCAAAGTGTTATATATCAAAGCAGACCACTTTGACCTGCTCCAACATTTTCAAAAAAATCAACATCTTAATATCCATTTAAAATGCAAAAAAATAGGCATATCCCCCTTAACCTCAGGTAAAGCTTGGAGATGGAGTACGTATTTTAAAAACTGAAAGTTAAAAAATGTTTTGTTTGTTTCTTTTCGTCAAAATGATGACACTGAGTAAAAAAGAAATTGTCAAAATAGTTGTATCAAATGGCGATAGGAAAATAGCTATGGCAAAGTTCATATATGTTTACCTTCAAGACCCTTGCATGGTTTAAAACCTGGGCCAATTTTCCAAACAAAATCATAAGTACAACACTAATTGATAAAATTGACTTTTGTCTATTTTATTAGTATAATTTTTTAAGTTAATATATATAACATTACTTCTAAAATCAGTGGAATAGTAAGTCTGTTTTGATGAACCCATCATTTTAAATTGGGATATAGATGATAGTTGAAGATTTATATCAAACTTAGTAAAGAATTACCTCGCACATTTTTCAGAAGTTCTCTTAATTCACTACTGGCCAATTCTGTGGATTTATCAACCCTGTAAAATATGTGGATACCCGTAGCATTCAAAATGCATATGGCTAGTATGCTGCTGTCTGATGCACCCACGTACTTCTGTTGCCACCAGGATCAGTTGTCTTTATTTCCAGTGCTGTTTATACCAGTAGTACTTTTATTGTAATGACTTTAATTAATTTATTCATTTTTAAAATTTTTATTTATTTATTTTATTTTTGGCTGCATCTGGTCTTAGTTGCAGAACACAGGATCTTTTGTTTTGGCGCGTGGGCTCTTCGTTGTGGCATGCGGGCTTCTCTCTAGTTGCAGCGCTTGGGCTCTGTAGTTTGCTGGATGTGGGCTCAGTAGTTGTGGTGCATGGGTTTAGTTGCCCCGCAGCATGTGGGATCTTAGTTCCTTGACCAGGGATCGAACCAGTGTCCCTTGCATTGGAAGGTGGATTCTTAACCACTGGACCACCAGGGAAGTACTGTAGTGACTGTAATTTAATTAAATATGTGGAAACTAGTAATATGTGAGTATGAAAAGAAAGTTGATTCTATGAAAACTTAAACTGAGAACTTTGGAAAATTCAATAAACATGAATTGTTAACAAATTCTGTAGAATTAGATGTAAGCAAACAAGTATGAAAAGATTGGGGAGAATGATAAAAGAGATAAGGATTTTGCACTCAGATTGTGCTACCCTAAGTGTGTTAAAACTAGAAAGTATAGGTGTTGCGTTATGCTGTCTTAATGTCAGAAAGTCTTGGGACTCCAATCAGTGTGACAACGACAACATTTTGGCCTTATAGCAGAAGATTAGCAAGTAAATGTAAATGTTTGTTTTAAGTGAAATCAAATAGTTTAAGGCATATATACTTTTCTTGTGATTCCTTAATTTAACCAGCTTTCAACTAACAGTTCTTAACTTCGAACAAGAGAGCTTCTATTATATTATTGTTACTATTAGCATTATTGTTTTTCTCCTTTTTGTTTGGTTTTGGAAAAAAAAATCTTGGGTCACTCCTGAAAAATAGAGACAAATGGTTACAGGGTTTTTGTTGTTGTTGTTTTTAACTGCCTGTCTTTAATCTCGTGTTATTGTTCAGTTAAGCAGAGATAGCTAGAGAAACTTTCATCTGAGTTCATCCAAAAAAAAAAAAAAGGACAACCTGGAAACACAAGTCCATGCTTTAGTGGTTACCTTTCTGTATGGTGTAAAACATTTCTGTCAGTTACTTTTATTACTGTTTTAAATGATTAAAAACATTTATTATTTTTTAAATAGAAGTATAGTTAATTTACAATGTGTTAGTTTCAAGTGTACAACAAAGTGATTCAGTTATACATGTATATATATTCTTTTTCAGATTCTTTTCCATTATAGGTTATTAGAAGAGATTGAGTAGCGTTCCCTATGCTATACAGTAGGTCCTTGTAAAAACACATTTTAGAGTGAAATTTTTTTTTTTTTAAATAATGCCTTTTTTTTTTAATTAATTAATTTATTTTTTATTTATTTATGGCTGTGTTGGGTCTTCGTTTCTGTGCAAGGGCTTTCTCTAGTTGTGGCAAGTGGGGGCCACTCTTCATCACGGTGCGCGGGCCTCTCACTATCGTGGCCTCTCTTGTTGCAGAGCACAGGCTCCAGACACGCAGGCTCAGTAGTTGTGGCTCATGGGCCTAGTTGCTCCGCGGCATGTGGGATCCTCCCAGACCAGGGCTCGAACCCGTGTCCCCTGCATCGGCAGGCAGATTCTCAACCACTGTGCCACCAGGGAAGCCCTAGAGTGAAATTTTAAATCTAATGTTTGTGACATTAGAGGGACCACATAGTTCTTCAGAGCACACTTGGAAAAGTCATTGTGAAGTGTTTTCTGCCTTTCTGGTTTATCTTCTTCTGTCGTCCTCCACATACCATAAAGTCCAGATATAGAAAGTTACTTCCAATTCTTAAAAATGTCATATGCCATCATGCCTTTTTTCATATTGTTTTTTTCTTCTAAAATATGGGTTCTTAGCCCACATCCACAGAGAACCCTGCAGAGCCTAGAACTTTGGGATGTGTGGTTCTCCTGACACTGTTTTAAAATGTGTGTGGATTTTTCTTAGCATCAGGAAAATAAGCAATATGTCATCTTTAACCCAGTTCAAAAGTCTATGTTCGTGAAAACCCCTCTCTTTACATGGCAGTATCTTTCATAATACCCTCCTAATTCAGCTTCTTTTTTTAACAACCCACATCTTATCAGGATGGAACAGGAAGAATATAAGTATCCAAATGTGACTTTCATTCTGCAGCAGTTTTCATATATCCTGACATTGATCAGTTATTTATCAGCATTTTCAAACTCCATTTGGGGCAAGGGTGCTTGGTGCCAAAGGGTTGCTGCTTATCATGTCCTTCCCAACTTGCAAGATGGCCCACACAACAAATATAGTGAAAGTAAAGAATTCCAGCTCTGAATATATACCTGTACCCCAGGGACAAAATATATAACAAAAAGAAAAACGTAGAATCATATCAAAGTGCTACGTAGTAATGATAAAAGCAAGCACAATCTAGAAGAACTAAAGGAAGAACAATGTGGGCCAAGACAAGTTAGAAATATTTGTTGACTGCAGACCTCAGCCTTTTAAATTGGAATTTGAATATCTCACTTTTTAAGCCTTTCCAGCAGTTTTCTAATTATTTCATGAATGAACATTCCCTGACAGCAGTCATAGAAGGTATTGATTGATCAAATAATTAACCACTGTGATAGTTCTTTTGTCAGTTCTTTGAAGTATAGGGACAGCCTATAGAAAAGGCCAACCAGAAACATCCCAACAGTCAATAATAACACAGTAATAATTTTAAAAGTTCATAACACTTGAGAGTGTGCAAAGTACTTTTATTTGTATTAGCTCCTCTGATCTTTATAACATTCCTTTTAAATAAGTATGGCAAGTGTTACTGTCTTTAATTTACAAGTGATGATGATCAGATTAAATGACTTGCCTAAAGACATGAATAATACTCCGTGCTTATTGTAAGTGAACACAATTTTGTCCTTTAATGAAGAGTGTAGAGTGAAATATGGTCATTTGGTTCACTTCACATTCTGCCATAGAGGCGGCAATTTCCAAAATGTTGATTTTCAATCTTATCTTTACTGTCTTATCATTCACCTGTGAAATACATCCTCATCAACAACACACTTCATGATCTCATTATACATAGTGATTTTAACCTGGTAAAGGGGAAGGCGAATGCATTTTGAGAAAGTTTTACTCTGAGATTTTGAAGCTTGCACTAGTTAAAAATCACTGCTTTAATCCTTATCAGTTTGGCTGGTAAGAACCAAAGAATCACTTTGGTTCTTTCAACTTTATTTATAAAGAAATCATTTTTATTTTTCTTGCTTTTTCCTAAAATCAAATTTGGTGATATCCTCCTCCTGTCATTTCACTGGTTACATCAGTACCATTTGTTCAATTAATTTTGCTTAGTAGGAGATATTACAGTTGGCCCTTGAATAACCTGGGGGTTAGGGGTACTGACCCTTGGTGCAGTTGAAAATCCCCATATAACTTTTCAGTTGGCGCTCTGTATCCATGGTTCTGCACCCACTGATTGTCAACCAACTGTGGATGGAATAGTATTGTAGTTTTTATTGGAAAAAATTCACATGTAAGTGGACCTGTGCAATTCAAACCTGTGTTGTTCAAGGGTTAATTGTAGTGTATACTCTTTTTAACTTTAGTTTATCTCACTGTTTTGAATTCTGGTTTTTAGATGTAGGCTGGCCCTACTAGCTGCCATCCATACATACAGAGATGTAGTTTAAGGCAAGGCTTTGAGTTCAGACCTATCTCAGTTCTAATCTTATTCCTGCCACTTACCACTTGTGGGGTCCTGGGTATGTTATTTACGTACTTCAAGACCTAGTTGTCCCATCTGTAAAATGGGAATACTGTTACTATTTGACTGACTTGTACAGATTAAGCAGAATAAGGTATATAAAGCATCTGTGTGGTGACAGTTCAAAAGCAGCCTCAATGCCAGACCCAGAGGACATGCTGTAATGTGTATCTCCTGTTCTAGAGCCTGGAACTGCAGTGTCAGGATCTTACGGCTCTTTTGAGATGGCAGAGCCCTCAATGGCAACACAAACAAACAAAAAACTTGACCACTTCCGTTCTAAAAATTTGCTTAAATATTTGTGGAATGAATATTGAGTAAGTGCCAGGTACTATGCTAGGCTCTAGGGATTCCACAAGTGTAAAGTTGGTTTTTGCTGTTAAGAAGCATGGTCTAGAAGAGACTGTAGAGAATTAACAGGGAATTAAATTGCAGTGAGCTATGTGCTATGTTAGGCACCTAATCCAGGCCTTTGGTGTAGTGGGGGGAGGAGGAGATGTGAGGGCACTCAGAGGAGGCTTGCCTTGAGTGGTTATTAGGTTATTTCACTCATGTATTGTGGTCTTATGTTAAATTTTTAAAAATCTAAAGGTATGCGGTAATCTGAGCACAAGGTAAAGAGAAATTAACAGCCCATTCACTTACTTAGCTAATGTTTATTGATGTTACACTTGACACAGTACTCTGGGAACACCACAATATATAAAAACTGGTCTCTGTTCTCTTGCTGATTATTTAAAAAAAAAAAAAAATATATATATATATACACACACACACACACATATATATGGCACTGTCCCCTTTTAGAGTGCCATCCTCTTTCCAAGCAGTATGTATTTAGGTATGTGTTTCTTACTTTATCCCATAGAGCTCTGAGACAGCCCCAGTGAGACCATATGCAGTAAAGGAATGTTAACATGTAAATAGCAAAAACCAATTGGTACGTGGGAAGGGTCAGACAAACAAAGGCTGCTAAGTTTTTGGTAAGGAGTTTTCAGGTAAGTATTATAATTTCAGTTAATATTAGAAAAGAAAACATTAAAATTTAAAAAGTAGCTCATAACAGTAGCCTATTCGTGCCAGCATTCTGTCTCTGCGAGAGGCACTGAAGGGGCATTTTGTCCACAACTTTAGAAATTTGCCCACCGTGACGTTTATGGGTCTAATTTTATACTTATCCTCAAAGTAACAATAATGACAATATTTTGAGAGATTACTGTGCACCAGGCTCTGTTTAAAGCACTTTTAATCATCACAATTAACCTCTAAGGTAGGTATTATTTTACTGATGAGGAAACCAAGGCTCAGAGAATTTAAGGAACTTCCTATAGCCACACAACTAAGTGAACACCATTAACCAGCTACCAGATAACAGTAAGGATTCAAGCTGGGGAGACTGGCTCCCAAAACGATGCTGTCTCCCGAACTTCCCAAGATGTGTGTTTAGATGTGAATAAAGAGGAAATCTCTCCATGAAATGGGTGCTTGTACTTTATTTTTCAAAGAGGTTATCTTCAGATACCAACGAAAATGAAGCAAAGTCAAATGAAGAGCCACTCCTAAGAAGGAGTTCTCGCCGATTTGTCATCTTTCCAATCCAGTACCCTGACATTTGGAAAATGTATAAACAGGCACAGGCATCCTTCTGGACAGCAGAAGAGGTAAGTAGCAGCACCGTCATCAGCAAACATGTTCTCTAGTGCAGTGTTCACATTTTCTGTTGCAGGACATTAAAAATGTTTAACTTACATTATAAGGTACATTGAATAAGATCAGTTGTATAAGATAATGTTTGAAATTCCTGAGACTAAATACAGGATTCTCCAATGTTTTGTGTTTAGATTACTGTCTATAAACATGTTTTCTGCTGCAAAAATGTCATCTCAGTCTGCCAGATTTTTACCTCCAATATATTTCAGAACATTTTCCATTTTTAAACAGTTTTGGTTTGCTGTGACCAAATAAGACTAGTCTTTACTTATGGTTAGTGGAATAAATAAAATTGCAGCCATAGCTAAAGCATGAAATAGTGAAAGCCTTAGAGACCCTCCTTTCAGATGAGAGGCTTATCTGATGGTGCAGAAGGAGCTGTCGCATGGGGAGTTTGCCTGGGCAGGGCACTCGCTTCTGAGGTGCTGGCCTGAATTCACAGTGCTCCTCTCAGTCTGGCCCTGCCCTCAGCCACATCAAACCTGGCACAGCTGTGCCAACAGACAGGACAGCTGTGGAATGTTTTCTTGTAGTGTGGCAATTTCCGCCTAGGAAATGAGTTGAACACAGCAAATCAGAAGATCCTCGCTGGTTTGGTAAGGGCAGTTGGTCATGCAAGCGGTTGCTCCATAGTCTGCAAATAATCATTGTCTTCATTTTTGAATACGATGGATGATCCCTGTATAGCACTCTGTTCTCTGTGTGTGCATATTTATCTATACAGATAGATATATCTATTTGTTTAGATACATTTGGATCTATCTGTCTGTTTATTTACCTATTTTTTGAGAAATTGACTCTTTACCTATGCTGTTGAGAATGCAGACTCTGGAACCAGGCCGCCTAGGTACAAATCCTGGCTCTACCACGTACTAGCAGTGCCACTGGCAAAGTTGCTCTGTGAAACCTCTCTGTGTATCCTCATCAGTAAATTGGGCTAATATTACCTAGTTCTGGTTGTTAGGATTAATTAGATGTGTAGAATGTTACTTGGCATTTAGCAAGCACCAAATAAATGTAAGCTATTATTTTACACAGAATGGGGGAGATTTATACTAGAAATCAGAAGCCACCAATTTTTAAAGCTTCTGTTACACTGATTTTACCCACCTACCCATCTTTGTTATTTTATGTTTGTTAACATTATTAACATCTTTGTTATATTGTAGTTAGCATGTAGAGCAAAAAACCAACCCAAAGCCAAACCCAGCATTTTCAAATTGGGCCATAGTGCTAGACACACCTGACTGTCTCTGACTGTGGTTTTTAGAAAGTTTTTTGTGAGATGTGGTTAAGAGAACAAACGGAGTACATAGGTGGCTTTTTCATTCATCATGTTAAAAAAGTACTTGTGATACCTGGGTTTTTTAAATTCATCAAAAAATTTCTTACATCTTTTAGCAAATGTAATATGTGTAGTACTATGACTTAAAAAACACTAATTTTTAAAAATTAAAATATAAAGTTGGTACATATTTTATAGACAGCTTATAGGAAGATTCAAATACATAATTAATTGGGAAGTCAAACACACTTTTAGTTCCACATATTATTCATTTAAACAAATTATGTAAGTTACAGTTTAATCAACTCTAGATTTCATTGTTTTATCAGTGATTTAGCTTTATTCCTAAATATGCCTGATCATCGAAGCCTTGATTCAGAAGATAAAGTTCTGGTGTTTGGGTTTTTTTTCAAAGCTACCCAGGCCGTTCTGTTAACCAGTAGTTTGTAATCAGTCTTTAGATTGTAAAATTGAGAATTTATTCAAATGAGATAAAGCTGGGTGAAAAGTTTTACCTTTTAGGAATGGAAAATGACTAATGTAGGTAAGTTTAATATTAGAGAGCATATTGTAATATTAAAATTTAGTATCAGGAGTATAATACACAAAAACCAGGAAGATGTCAGTTAAACCCGAGTGAACTCTTAATAGAATAGGACCTGATTTTTAGCTTACATATTTTAAAAGCTGTATACAAATATTTCCTCTCTGCTCCTTTGTATCCCCAACATTTAGCACAGTGTCTGGCATGTAGTTGGTGCTCAGTAAACATTTTAAAAATAAAGTAATGAGAAAAAGGACTTTGGAAAAGAACACAAATGATTGAAAGGATGAAACTTTAGTCATTTTTTGGAATGGTGAAAGAGATTAGGGCTTTGTTAGAATAAATAAAAGAAGGACAAAAGACAATTACATATTTCAAATGTTTATGAGGTTATTATGAAACATACTTAAGAGATCTTCCTGAGACAAAATGATATCTACAAGGTACATTTAAAGACTATTTTAAAATTGTAAATTTCACCAAACTCTAGAGTACATTTCTATTAATTCCAAGGACTAGTTCTAATAAACATTTTCCAAAATATTTCTATTTCCAGAGGAAGCCATATCTATAAACTGTTTTAAAACCCAGATTGTTACATGCCCGACATTACTTCTGGGTATAAAAGTAGATTAGTCAGCAGTAAGGTAGCAGCTACAATTGCTTAACAAGTGCCTAGTTATCTGTCTAACACAATGGTAAATATGTATAAAATGCTAAAGAAATGGCTGCTGAAAGGCATTAGTTTATTCACCTCAGTTCCTTCTTGACTGTTTCTACTCTCTCTTCCCATGTTGCCCCTTCCTTAATTGCTTCCAGATTTTGGCTTTCCCCCAGCTTTATTGATATAGTTGACATATAACATTGTGTAGGTATAAAGTGTACAACGTATTGCTTTGATACACTTATGTATGGTAAAATGATTACCACCATAGTATAAGCTAACACCTGTGTCCCATCACATAGTTACCATTTCTTTTTTGTGGTGAGAATAGGTTAATTTTAATATTTTAAAAGGACATCCTGGCCAGCTTCTCAATTAGCTAGAAGATAGATGTCTTCATAATGTTTTAATTTTGTTCTTTTCCTTTGTAATTGTCTTAGTTTGAGCTGCCATAATAATATAGAGTAGGTAGCTTGCAAACAACAGAAATTTATTTCTCACAGTTTTGGAGGCTGGTGATTCTAAGATCAAGGTGCCTGCAGATTTGATATCTGGTGAAGGCTTGCTTCCTGTTTCATAGACAGCTGTCTTCTTGCTATGTCCTCACATGGCAGAAGGGGCAAAGGAGCTCTCTGAGGTCTCTTTATAAGGGCACTAATGCCATTCATGAGGGTGACCTAATCACTTCCTAAAGGCTCCACCTCCAAATATCATCACATTGAGGATTAGGTTTCAATATGGACTTTGCAGGGACACAAATACTCAGTCTATAGCAAGAATGATAACATTTTTTTCTTTTTCACATTTTACTGCTAATGAGATGTCCCACCTTAACTTTGAAATGGAAGTCAGTTTTCCATACTTTGAGAAGAATTTATGTTAAAACTTTTGAAAATCTTTTTATTTCAGGTTGATTTATCAAAGGATCTCCCTCACTGGAACAAGCTTAAATCAGAAGAGAAGTATTTTATCTCTCACATCTTAGCCTTTTTTGCAGCCAGTGACGGAATTGTGAATGAAAATTTGGTAAGATTTTTGTTTCCACTTTTGTTCTCATTCAGCAGTTAAATGGTAGTAATGGTGGTAAGATAATCAGACTGAGCCTGAAAAATGATGTCTAAGAAATGAACTTAACTCTTGAAAAATTTTTTCTGATGAAGTGTCAGAGGCAAGGATACATTTCTGTTATTTGACCCCCCAAAATATAATGAAATCAAGCATATTGTACCAATCAAAACTACTTACAAGGCATAAGCATGAGTTTGATTTTACCCTTAGATAGTAATCCTAATAGAGAACCTGCACCTTAATAATCTTTCCAGAGCTCTGCAATAGAGCACTGGGTCTGGCTTCCCATTTGAAACTTCTATTATGGTTGGTTAGAAGGCATGCTTTCTTATTAAAAAGAATGGGAAGATGCAAACTTTCATTATAAGCTTGTAGGGGCTTCAGTAGATCTACTTAAGGTCAATTCTACAAAGCAAAATAATTATTTTTGGTAGATGTTCTAAAATTTATTTGGCTTTATAGGCAGTATCTCCACCTAATAGGTCAGTTTATTTAATTGCTTAAGAATATAGTATGCAACTAATTGTGGAGGGTTGATGGATTAAGCAATACTGCTTAAAATAATTCATAAGGTCTTTCTGACCTGTCTGTGGCATGACAGGTGATTTTTAAGTGATCATTCTGATGTCCAGATTCTGATTTGCAGTGTTTAATGAGAGCCCATAGAATTGGATATATTTGTTTCCCTTATCTTCTTAGGTGGAGCGCTTTAGTCAGGAGGTGCAGGTTCCAGAGGCTCGCTGTTTCTATGGCTTTCAAATTCTCATCGAAAATGTTCACTCAGAGATGTACAGTTTGCTAATAGACACTTACATCAGAGATCCTAAGAAAAGGTATTACTGCTGGGATTTTATTTACAAAAGTGGTTTATCCTATTGCTTGATTATGTTAATATTAGGGAACTAAATATTAGGGAAAGATTATTCAAATATGGAAGTTTAGGAGTACCATATTTTCTGTTGCTTAATAATGTGTTAGATTAAAAATAACTCGTATAGGACCAGTAAATCTTTGGATATTATATCTTAAAAAACTGTTCGCACATTCTGTTTAGAAATTAAATATTCTAATTTAGTCAATTTTGTATAAGACCAGATCCAAAGCACTAATTTGAGTTTTACTTTCACGTCTATATTTTATGGACATGCAAAAATACAGAAGAACTACAGGTCTGTTGCATACCATAGAATTGCATAGAATCAAATATAGTCTGATTAAAAACAAGTGAATTGGAGATTCCCTGTGGTCCAGTGGTTAGGACTCGGCACTTTCACTGCCGAGGGCCCGGGTTCAATCCCTGGTTGGGGAACTAAGATCCTGCAAGCCGTGTGGCACAGCCAAAGATAAAAACAAAAAAACCCCCAAAAAACCAAGTGAATAACTTTGCCATTAATTCTTTTGTTTTTACAGGGAATTTTTATTTAATGCAATTGAAACAATGCCATATGTTAAGAAAAAAGCAGATTGGGCCTTGCGATGGATAGCAGATAGAAAATCTACTTTTGGTATGTAGCTTTAATTTATATATGATCAAATTTGCCTTGGGTTATACAATGCTATTTTACATGGTGTAGTATCACTATTCCTAAGAATTAATTAGAAACTGGTGAAAAAGTAATCTAAATCTGTTATCTATTCTGTTTATTAAATTGAAAGTTGAAAGGTTAAATGTCAGCGCATAATTACAGGTAAATAAGAATCAGTCACATAGACTCTGACAAGAATATTAGAGCAAGACTATATGCTTTCAGTAATGTTTATTTTCCCTAAAATAAAGCAAGTCAAAGTCTTAACATTTTTCAAGGAACAAATATCTAAATTAGTGCACTCAACTAAGGCAAGAAACAGCTTGCAATAACAGGCTTCTTTTTCACAGATAAGTTAAATGCAGACACGCTTTTGGGTGAGTTGAGATCCAATAACATTTTTTTAAGGAAGCGATTAACATTGTCTCTTATAATATAGTAGTTGGTTAATAAATATTTATTACATTTAATTAAAATATTCAGATATTTAATTTAAATAGCTCTAAGTACCCTTCTTATTCTTATTTATTTCACAATTGGTTGTCTTTACTTTCTGGTTTTATTCATGATGTGGGGAAAGAGGTCTCAAAATTTTTGGTCTAAGTACTCCTTTGCACTCTTAAAAATTATTGAGGGCTGGTTATATCTATTGATATTTTCGTATTAGAAATTAAAGCCAAGAAACTTTCAAAATATTTACTTATTAATGCATATTAAATTAACAGTAATAACCCATTGCATTTTGAAATAAATAATGTATATTTATGAAAAGAAACACTGTATTTTCCCCCAAAATTGGAATGGCCTAGTTTTGGCCATTCCATTCTCACTGGAATGAGAATGGCCTAGTTTTTTATTTTTGCAAATCTCTTTAATGTCTAACTTAATAGGAGGATAGCTGGATTATATCTGCTTCTGCATTCAATTTGTTGCAGAATGTTTTTTTGGTTGAAGTATTTTAAAAAAATCCAACCTCCTTCAGATATGTAGTTAGAAAAGGGAGAAGTACTTTATCAGGTTTTTCAGGTTGTTGTGAATATGTTGTGTAGCCTCTGGAAAACACCACTGTATATTCATAAGAGAATGATGGTAAAAAAGATAAATAGTGCCTTATTATTACTATGAAAATAGTTTTGACTTCACAGACCTCCTGGGTCTGTGGATCTCCAGGGATCCCTGGACCACACGTTGAGAACCAGTGAAACATATATGTCTGCATTGCTTTCAGTTCATTTCAAGAATGAGAAAAGCAGTGGTTCTCAGTGTGCATAAAGTCATCTGGAGAGTTTGTGGAAAAATCCTGCCGATTCCTGGTCCTCACCAGAGAGTGATCTGCATTTTATACCCAGCTGATTTTCTCACAAGTGGATTGAGAAGCACATTTTGAGAAACATTGGCTTTAGAGAAAAACAAAGGGAAACATCAAGGTGTTCAATATGCACTGAAAAGATTAGTGTGGATAGAAAATGGCTCACAGAAAGCATGTCTTTCATGACACTACCAAAGAAGTAACCTAGAAATAGAGAAAATAGAGGAGGGTGGCAGTCATCCTGCGACAATCTGCTTAGTTTTTTAAAAAGTGAGATATACTGCTTAGTTTTTTAAAATATCTTTAAAGAACTTTAAAACATTAAGTATATAGATTCAACCTTAATATACGTAATGAAATTACATTTCAAACATCAAAAAAAGTATGAG
The DNA here is from genome assembly GCF_965194805.1 of Balaenoptera borealis. Taxonomy (NCBI): domain Eukaryota; kingdom Metazoa; phylum Chordata; class Mammalia; order Artiodactyla; family Balaenopteridae; genus Balaenoptera; species Balaenoptera borealis. The sequence continues at coordinate 34,292,378 of NC_138876.1, forward strand.
TTACACAATCTTATTGCATTTCATCATAGAGGTTAGCTGTATCTTAAAAATACATCCTACTTTCCTATCTCTAAAATCATAAGGCCTTTACAATTCATTATAGCTTTTAGAAGAAGTGTTCTGGAACATTTGTAGCTCACATCTATTCTTGAAAATTTGTAAAATTTACCCCTCATAATCTTTTAATCCTCTCCAAAAAGAATAGCCTTCTATAATTATTTCTGTTATGATTTTCATTCTGTAGCATTCATGTGAATGCATAGAATAGTTAAAATGACAATGTTCCTCTTATTCACAGTTTGTATAAAATTATAGTCTAGTTCCCTTATAGATGAACATTCACATGACATCACATTTATGTCAATTAAAAATGAATCAATTATACCTATTATCTTATTAATAGCAAGATGAAAATATAGTAATCTATGTTAAATTAATGATAAGTCTCCATCCTAAAACAAATAACTCACTAGTCTAAAGAGCTATTTTTGTTTTCAAAAGGGTCAACAGAGCATAGTGTACAAACATACATGTATGTACATATTGCATTCACAAACACGTACCTGCACTCACAGGCACGTGTGGTGCACAGATATATCACCTCTTTTTTTGCGTGTGGAAGGCTCTCCTTTGTCCACATTCCAAGACCTGCAGGAGTCCAGTGTTGGACATAAGACCTGAAGCTGACATACCTTTCTGCTCTAGTAGGTAGAGGTGGCAAACTTCCTCCTCTGAAGACTTGGCTGTGGCACTAACTTGTTGATTGTGTTTCTTGGCAAAACAGTTGTGATATTGTTATTAAAAAATATATGTAAAAGTATATATTATACATATATAAGCTTGAAATTGTCTGCAGTGTATGATATTTCAGAAAGTGAAACTATTTTTCGTCTCCCAGGGGAAAGGGTGGTGGCCTTTGCTGCTGTAGAAGGAATTTTCTTCTCTGGATCTTTTGCTGCTATATTCTGGCTAAAGAAAAGAGGACTTATGCCTGGACTTACTTTTTCCAATGAACTCATCAGCAGAGATGAAGTAAGGAATGAAGTATTCTTCTAGTTATATTTGTAATCATAGCTGCTGTTCATTTATTTTTCTTTCTGCTGAAAATGCTTATGGTGACACAAATATCCTGTTAATTAATAAAACAGGAAGTCATTTCTTCCTTGGATTTTAAGATTCTGTGTTTTCTTCCTACCTCTCTTACTGTTCCTCCTCAATCTCTGCCCATCCTTATGTACCAATGTACTCCTGGGTTCCCACTTTGGTCATTCTCCTTCCCTATACATGACCTCCTGGCTGATCTTATTTATTCCCATGGAATCAGCTGCCACCTAGATGCTCATAACAACTAAAACTTTATCTTCAGCCTGGTTATTCTTTCCTGAGCTCCAAACCCATAAATTCAAGTGCATGTTAGACGTTTTCTTCTGGAAGGCTCCATAGATATTTCAAACCTAGTATTTCAGAAATCAAGCTCATCATCTTTCTCCTGAAATGTGTTCTCCTTCCTGTTTTCTCTGTCTCATTGAGTGCCTCTACCTTCTACCCAGTCATACGAATTTGAAATCTGGGAGTCATTTTAGAGTGCTTCTTTTTTTTTTTTCAGCTATATCCAATCAGTAACTAAATCTTGTCTCCCTCTGTCTGCAACACTCTTTCCATCTTTTCTACCATTTTTTTTTTTCATCTGTTGATTACCTTCTCACAAGTTGCCACTTAAAACTTTCCTACCCCAATGAGGTAAAACTGACCACTCTTTGCTCTATTCCTTTGAAACCTGAATTTGTCCCTACCTTAGAGTCCGTAACATGTATTGCACTTCTTGTCTCTCTCCTCTACTGGACTCAAGTTCCTTGAGTGCAGAAACCTTGTCATTTATCTTTGTGTTCTCAGTGTTAGACCATTATAGCCGTTCGGGTCACATTGATTGACTAATCCTGGCTCCTCAGCTTATTTCTAAAGTGACCTTGTCAAGTTACTTAACTTCTCTGAGCCTCAGTTTCTTCAGCTATACACCTTAACAGGCTTCTGTTAAAATGCAATGAAACAATATGTATGAAAGTACTTTTTGGGAATTCCCTCATGGTCCAGTGGTTAGGACTCCATGCTTTCACTGCTAAGGGGGAGCAGGTTCAATCCCTGGTTGGGGAACTAAGATCCTGCAAACTGTGTGGCGTGGCCAAAAGAAAAAAAATGCTTTGTATAATTACTTTGTGTTGTTTTGTGTCTTTAAATTTCTAATAATTTTTATTATTAATGTCATATATGATTATTATAGAGAATTAAGAGAATAAAATCATTCAGTCTCAACACACAGAGATAGCCACCTTTCATATTTGGTATTTCCTTCTGGACAATTTCCTACATTTAAACCTATGTAAATATATACAAACATGTTTTTATAATTTGAGATATTCTGCTTTTTTCATATTTTTTTGAGCTAAGATCATCTCTTTTCACTAAGCAGAATATTATGAACATTATTCTATGACATTAAGCATTTTTTGGAAACAGTTTTGTTAGATATATATTACATATCCTAATGAGTACATGTATCATTTATTTGACTATAATTAGACATTTAAGTTGTTTCCTGGTTTTTTGTTTATTTGTTTTGCTATAATGCAAAATGACTATCTTTGTATATAAGCTTTGTCTCAATTTCATACTATTTTCCTAAGCTAGATTCCCTACAAATAAAACTACTAGAGTATAAGGTATGAACATTTTAAAGGCCATCATACTTACTTGCAGATTTCTTTCCAGAAATCTGATAACAATTTGTAGCCCCACCTAACAATGTATGAACATGTCTTTTCTTACTATACCCTTACCAGATTTACTTGTTAAATATTGGATAAATTTGATAGGAGTAGTTAGTATCTCATTATTAGTTTTAGTTGCATTTATTTGATTACTGCTTAGATTGAACATTGTTTTCATAGTGATACTAGTCATTTGTCTTTTTTTCTGTAGTTACCTGTTCTGGTCTTTTGCTTTTATTCCCATTGGTATATATTCCCAATGCACAGTAACTGATTGGGCTCTTTCAATAAGTATTTGTTTATTGAGTTAGTTATATTTATCACATGAATATACTATAAAATATGAATTTTGTTATATTTACTGCAAATATTGTCCCAGTTTGTCCTTTGCTTTTTAATTTTGTTTGTTCTTTTTTTTTTTTTTTGGGGTGAAGTAGAAAAGGATAGCTTTATTTCTTTGCTAGGCAAAGGGGGACACAGTGGGCTCCTGACCTCAAAAAAAACTACGTTTCTCTGTTCGAATCTGCCCTTTGGAACTCAGGGAAGGTCATGGAGGCTGGAGTCTTGCCTACAATAAATGGGGGACAAAAGGGCCTCCAAGCCCGGGAGCCCCACAGGGCCTCACTCAGTTTCACTCCACCCTCTTCTTTGATACTCCTCAATCTTGAGGACAGATATTGGACAAGAAAGGGAACAATCATTTTGGATAGAGATGTTAATCATAAACGGAGGAACCCTGTTTTAGGGAGACTTGGTTATAATCCTCACTTCAGTTTTTATCTTTCCCCAAATCTTTCAGGGAAGTGGGCAATGACTGTTCTGACTACTTCCTGCTCAGATGGGGCATAGTCCTGCCTAATTTGGGGGGAATAGATACCGAATTAAAAATATTTGAGTTCCACGTCCTGGATCCAAGTCTTATATGATTAAGATCTCAATTCCTTGGTCCCGTTAGAGGTAAGAGTGACGACTGGAACTTTAGTAGACAGAACGGATCTCATTCCCTTAGGAATTCAGGAGAATAGGTCTGAAGGCCAGTTTGGAACTGGTACTTAGGAGAGACTTGTTGTAGCCAATTGTTTCCAAACCATTCCTTGTATGGGGAAAACCCATCAAAGCAATCCTGAAGACCTGGAAATAGGAAGTTGACCACATATCTAGCAGTTAGAACTATCAAAAAGAATCAGCATATGAATCTATAGGTAGGAGGTATGAGAAAGGCTAAGAAAACAGAATTTTCATTCCGCTTGTCAGAACAAATACTTAAGTTTCCCAACGGGTGAGATGTCCGCTTCGGGAGTCAGCTCGCTGGCTGTAGGCAGGCTTGGCTGGTCAGTCTCTGGTAATCTTCTTACTCTGGTGTGATGTACCCATGGTTTTACTCCATCCGGTTTTAGAGAGACGTGAGTAGTAAGAAGAATGTCATAGGATCCCTTCCTAGGATCCCTTCTGTTTCTCTTTAAGCTGCTGCTTAGGTCCTTGCTCTTTCCATACTTTCAGCAGCACCTGGTCTCCTGCTCTGAGGGGATGCAAGAGAGCTTCCAGGTGAGGGGGAGACCTATGGAACATAAACTCATCCATGCATACAGTTAACAATTGACCAATCTGTTGTACATACTGTTTAATTTTTTTCTTCCTGTGTTAGAGATGTTTCTCTTTTTTACTGTTGCTACTTTTTCCCTTCTGGCTGGAAAGGCCTCTACTCAACCTTGATCCAGGTGTAATCCTCTTAAATTTTTAGCCAAAATCTCATTGAAGAGGGTGGGGGAATTTTTAAATCCTTGTGGCATCCTTGAGTTTGACATAGCTCAGAAGAAAATTCCAAGTTTGCGACAATATAGGAATGAATGTGTCTGAAATCACATCCACAATGGTCATGTAGTTTTATCATAATTACTCCATTTTGACTCTCAAATGCATTCCCCATGTCAATGTTAAAGCAGATGTACAATGCATGTCTGAAAGGCCACAAAACAGGCCACTTTTTAACCGCTTTTTAAAGTTAAACCATGTATAGGCCAGAGTGACTTCCTCATACCTCAATATGTGCAGATTTTTTTCTTTCATTTCCCCTTTCGATTGCAAGTCTTTCAGTAGAAGACATTGATGATCAAAATATCTGTCCCTTGGTGCCAGGGTGATTCAGCTGTTTGCCCCAGGTGTAGATCATGTCCCTTGGTGCTAGGCCTCCTTTGTATTTGCCTAGTCAATCCACATTGGGGGAAAACTGATCAGGTATAGTGAACAAGCACAGAGGTATGTTAATGAGGATATGCTTTATAGGCTATACATTTTATCATTTATACCCAATTGTCACACAAGCATTGTACATGTGCTTTCAGCAATAGACCTAAAACAAGCAGTGGTACATGATGAGTAATTACACTCTGATACCTTCACTAGGTAGTTTCCCTTTCCTCCTAAACATCAGGGCAAAAGTGTGGCTAACACAATAACTTTCATAAATTCAAACTTCAATTAACGGAACTAGAATTTCGTATCTATTGAAACATAATTCTTTTCTCTAAAATACCCTCATTTTTATAACCCAAGAGTCTCCAATTTCTGGAGGGACCAGGCAGAGATAAAAGAATATTTCAATTTTTCCTACAGAGGTGTAATTTACCCAATTGTTCTAAGTCATAAGTAGCTTGAGGGGAAGGGCTTCCCTATGTCTGGGAAAACCATAAACATTATTTACCAGCCCACTTGGTAACTAATCCTTTTGCTAACTTTTTATGAAGCCATCAGATTCTCCATCAAGATTTTTAAATTTATTAACCAGCTCAGCTGTATGATATGAAATTTATCAGAGACTTGTATTTGTCAAAAGGGATCCTTCACGTAAGTCTTCCTGAAGATGAAGCACCTTTGCAAAAGCATCAGAGTACAGCAACAGAAAGACTTAAAAGGGCTCAGTTAAGCATCTGACTGCAATGTAATTGGTAAAGAAACTTGGTTACAATAACCAGGATTACATTTAACTTGACTGATTACATTTAGTTTAACATACCAAATAATCCTAGTTAACTGTTTCTTTCTGAGATGCCTCAGGGGCCCTCTGAAGAATCTCAAAGTTAGCTGGAGGTCAAAAGAACCTTTAGAAACTGCCAAACAATACTTACTCATTTTACCAAAGTGAAAAGATTTCAAGGGCAAATAGGAATCTGGTCTTGCCCTAGCCCACTCCCAACAAAATCCATTTACCCAACTAGATTTAATCCAATCTTTGAAAATCCTGATTATGCATAACTTTAAAAACATGAGCTTTCTTATGGAGAATTATTCCTAAAGAGTTTACCCAAAAGCTCTTATCTCACTTGCATTACTTAACATTGATGACTCTAAAGACAGGTCTATATTAATCAAACCAACAAGCTTAAGCCACCTTCAATAGCAGATATTAATTCAGTACTGAATATTTCCCAGATCATGTGGTCCTAAAATTTATCTTGGCCAATTTTCTAGACATTTAGATTTAATTTGTAAGTGCTTACTTTTAAGTCAATTAGATAGAGCTCATTTACAAGTTAACTTTTACATAAAGACTGAACCAGAGATCTCAGTTTTTTTGCTTGAGTTTAAAAAGGCCTTCTTTCCCTGCCTTTTTCTTCAGTCTCAGGAACTAGAGATGGTCTAGATAAAATAAGTGTTCTGGCGGGCCCAGGCACAGGGGGAGAGAAATAACAATTTCTTTTCATGGGGGAATAGCTGAAGATCTCCCAATTTTGTAAAAATACCCTGGGTGTGGTGTTATAAGATGGAACAGGGCTCTGATCACCCATAACAAGGCTAGTCCAAAAGGGAAAATCCCAACCAGCATTCTGCCACAGGCAAACCCAGACACCATAGGACGGATTCCCTGGTGTTGTCACACGTGAGCCCTGTTAGTGAGCCCTGTTATTCAAAGACGTCTCAACCGGTCAGTGTAAGTACTGACATGCATACATACATACAACAAACATGGTCCCACAAACAAAACATGTACAACTCTTTTCTCAGTCTCCCTTATTTCCCTTTCCCTTCAGAAACAACCAGCTCTAGGCAAAGTGACTTTCCTTTCTCTTTGTACCATCAGCTTGTTACCTAGCTGCTCATTTTTATTATGTAACTGCGTGAATGCTTGAACATATGGAATTTCTCCTGTCTTTCTATTCCTGTGACAAAACAGCTCTAGCTGGAGAATTGTATAATAATTTAGGCTACCATTCAAAGACCATCTTTCCTCATTTTCAAGAATGTACGTTGGCCAAACAGAATTACAATAGAATTTCATTTTTTCCCCCGTTATAGGTTTAGAACTATAGGTCGATGAGTCTGCCAAGATTTTCCCCAGGGGGCTATCAAATGGAGAAAGAGGAGGAGGAGGAGGGGAAGGCGGGGAAGGAGAAGGAGAAGGAAAAGAAGGAGAAGGAGAAGGAGGGGAAGGGAAAGAGGAAGAGGAAGAAGAAGAAGGAGAAGGAGAAAGAAAGAAAAAGAAGAAGGAGAAGGAGCACTTCCTATACTTGATTGATAGAACACTCACCAGTGGACTGAAAACAAATCAGAACCCTCGCCAGCAGACGGAAGCCTTATGCCAGAAAAAAACAGACAGCACAAAGCTCAGAGTGGCTGCTTCCAAGTCCTACTTATCCCATGACCTTAGTCTAAGCAGCGCCTTACAGATGGGATTTCTGAAACAGAAAATCCCCAGATGGGAACCAAACGTTCCCCAGATGGAACCAAAAGTTCTTCAGAGGGACAAAATTGAAGGAGCCTGGGAGTGCACTTCCAGGGACTTACCCAGATTCTGGCAGAGGTGTCGCGACATCAGACGCTATCTTTTCTGCTTTGCCAAAACAATTCCTAGGAATAGGAAGTCCAGGGCGGTCCAGGCAGGAGGAAGAGAGGAATGTCCTCAAGGCAAAAAGGGCCTCAGCAGTTGCTAGGGGGGGCCCTCTTCCTCTGTCTATTCCCACCTCAGAGTTCCAGCTGCCAGGCTGGCAGACGGCGTATGACTGGGGGCTTGGCCTCCAGACAAGGGTCCCAGGTGATCTGGCCTCTAGGGACACCCGTCCCCCCCCCCCCCCCCCCGGACCATCCCCGAGGTGGTCCCTTGGTGATCACCAAAATTGTTACCGAAAGCTTGGCCTCTCTGTATACCGGTGCCAAATCGAATCTCAGGGGACAGAGTTTTGGGTGAAGTAGAAAAGGATAGCTCTATTACTTTGCCAGGCAAAGGGGGGACACAGTGGGCTCCTGCCCTCAAAAATTGTGTGTCCCCTGTTTGTTCTTTTAATGTACAAAACCCTGAAATTCGTGGGATCTACTTTCAGAGATGAGTTAAATAGTCAAACATATTTTGTTTTTGGCTTTTGAACATTTAACTCTTTAATGCCATTGAAATTTGTTTAGTACAAGTACGGAATGTAATATAAATAAAGCATAGGATAAGTTAGAATGTAACTTAATTTTATTTCACACACTTGGGAAGTTTTTCCAATTCTCTTTAAGTAATCCTTCCTTCTCCATTGACTTGTGATGTCTTCTTTATTATATATTAAGACTTCAAGTATACTAAAATCTGTTTCAGGGCTTTTTCTTTTTCATTAACCTATATGTCAATATCATGCCATAATAAACTATTTTAATTATTGTAGTTTTTTATGTTTTGATAATTAGTAGGCTAAATCTCATAACTTTTATTTTAAAAGTGTTCTTAAAAGATTCTGCCCATTTAGCCTTCCAGATTAATTTTTTAACTTAAAAACAACCCCACTAGGATTTTGATTAGAGTCGCTTTAAACCTCAAAATTAATTTTATTCCCTTATTGATTTAACAATTACGAGTGCCTGCCTTTGACTTACTCATCTCTGTAGTAGGTAGCTAGCTATCGTTTCTAATCAACACTATGTTGTCACCTTTCAGCAGTTCATTTGAAATTCAGCCTTTGGTAATTTGAAATATCCTCTTTAGTCAAGTGGAGGGGGTATGTTTCACTAGTAAATTTTCTAAGATTAGCTATTTAAAGAGGTCTTTTTCTAATGGTTTCTTCTGGGAATGACAATTTAACTAGGTACATAATCCTTGGAATACAACCCTTGATTTGAGTCTTATCTTTCAATTGTCTGGGTTTTTGTTGGTTCATTTAGAAAAAGCTAAGCAGCTCTGATTTGTAATCCTCTAAAGTGTGTATTCCTTCCACCTTCTCCTCCCTTGTCGGCTTACAGATTCATTTCTTTTTCTTTGTAGTTTAGAAATGTTAACTGACTCTGCCTTGTTGTCAGTCTCTAATTGTTAATTTTGTTTAGAACTCCATCATCTTTCTATGTCTCTGACCTTTCTCTTTTTTTTTTTTTTGAAATTTTCGTCTGTTGTTTTCAGCTTTATACCATCTGTTCTGTGTTTTGAAATCCCGATTATTGTAGGTTGAATCTCCTTGCTCTATTCTCCAATTATTTAATTTCTATATCATTTCATATATTTGCATAACTATTCTGTTCTCCAGTTATTTAATTTCTATATCATTTCATATATTTGCATAACTATTCTGTTCTCAAGGTATTTCACAATTTTGCTTTCTTTTGTCGTTGAGTTATCTGCAATGTCATTTCTGCTTTATACAGCTTCAGATGGTATCCTTAATTCTTCAGTTTCCATTTTCATTACACTGAATTTATTTTCATCTTGAGCCATTCTTGTTCAATATAACTTGTGTTTTTGAAATCTCTGAGTTTCACCTGTTCTTTAAATACTTAATTGTTTTTCAATCATTTCTTAATTTTTTAAAAAACACTAAAAATGAGCGAATTTGCATTTTGGTTCTTCTTGCTTTGTTTTCCTTTCCAAAATGCTTTTGGTTGCAGATTTGTTGTTGTTGTTAATTAATCTTTCATGTTAATGAACTGAGATTTGCTGGCATTGAAAATTTTTCATTATAGGTTATTATAATTGGCATTTTAATAAGATTTGAAGAAAAGAAGTTCCTGGCCCTGTTAATCCTTCTTCTGTCTTCCAGAAGTTCAGTGTTGCATTCCAAACTACCTAACTACTATATAATGCCTGATACATCACTGTGTGAAAATAGCTGATTAAACATCCTTTGACAGTGATATTTTTCTTCTATTTTAGGGGCTTCACTGTGACTTTGCTTGCCTGATGTTTCAATACTTAGTAAATAAGCCTTCAGAAGAAAGGGTTAGGGAGATCATTGTTAATGCTGTTGAAATTGAGCAGGTAAGCAGGGAAGCTTACATAATTAGCACATCTCTCTTTCTTTGATGTTTGTACCATTATTTCATTAGGTTGACACATATGAAATTGCCATTTTGTAGGTCAAAATAGGTATCAGCAATATTATATGGTCAACCTGGCAGTACCAATAGATGATGTATTGCAGTTATTATGTCAACTTATAATTTGGTTTATAAGTCAGTCTTTATTATATATTAAGATTTTATGTATACTACAATTTGTTTCAGGACTATTTTTTTGTCTCATTGATCTGTCAAATTTCATGCCATAACAAACTATTTTAATTATCTTAGCTCTCTAGATTTTTAGCTGCTAGAGGGCAGTGATGGTTTCTTGTTTTGTATTCTTAAACTAACAGGGTATCTAGCTTGAAGCATGCATCAAATGTTCACAGAATGAATAAATAAATGAATTAGTGAATAGTAAAGTATGATTTAGGGCATGTAAAGATCTCTAACTAGAAAGACCTGGATGCTTCACTTAGAATGTACTTTTATCATTTTAAAGAACTAGTTGAAAAGTAAAATAAGTTTTTAAACTTCTTTTTAATAGTGCATACTTTAACAGCCATAGTTTTCATATTGGGAAGAGAGAAAAGGCATAAAATGCATTTTGGTATCTTGAATCACTTTTAGAACTAAATCCAAATGGTTAATATGTTTTATTTTTTCTTTGTTAAAACTTTACCACTGTGTTTCAATATAATTGGAGTTCAGTTTATCTCCCAATTCCCAGATCCATTTCTATTTCTTTCTCATTTTCTCTGTTAATTGAACTTTCTGTCTTTCCCAGTTCCCTTTCATAGTCATGTTAATCTTTTTCTGGGTATTTCAGAACAAAGTATCTCCTTTTTTTCTATTGAGAAAGCATATAAATTCAGGTCCTACAAGTGCTACTTTAAAAAATACCGGTAGTGTAATAGTTTCAATTTACTTTGGCTATATGAGAATGTGAAATAGTAAGTGAATAGCAACACCCCAAACATTTTTAAGCACATGAGCATTGTTTGCCATGTTGAAAGAATTTATCCTAGTGTACTTTCCTTGAACAAGATCAGTGACTTAGCAGATTAATAAAATTAGAACCCTCTTTTTATTTGGAAAACACATACAATTTATTGTTCTTTCTTTCTACTTTATTCTGTTTTTCTTTATATCTCAGGAGTTTTTAACAGAAGCCTTGCCAGTTGGCCTCATCGGAATGAATTGTGTTTTGATGAAACAGTATATTGAATTTGTAGCTGACAGATTGCTTTCAGAACTTGGATTCTCAAAGGTAAGGTGTTTAAAACGTATTACTGCTAGCTAAAACGTTACAGTCAGGTAAGACCTCTAAAATACGTACTATATTTCACTGAAAGCTTTTGTAACATACTAGTCTATTTTTTTTAATTGTCCACGACAGCCTTGTTTTGCATCAACAAATTGATTTTTACAAAATCCTTAAATGAAACTTAAATGAAATTCATAACAGAAGTACATGCTGATAAATCTTAGAACTAATAAGCTCAATAAATTACATTGTAATACATAATTGTAGGTATCTATTTAACAGGACTATCTTTAAGTAATTGGATTTAATATGCAAATATATGTTTACCCTCAGATAAATCCCCGTGTGTCTATGTTATAATTTGGGGGTTAATGCTTTTAAATAGGAAATCATTATTAGGAAGACATTAACTGTCATAATTTGACTCTTTGAACTCAGTTGTCTTTAAGTTATTTCTGTCATTTTGTTTATCAGAGATAATGTACCTGAATTTTCAGGTGTGCTTTTCACATGACTTAAGAGGTGGAGGCTGCAGTCAGACTACCTGGGTTTGAATCCTGATTCCACCACTTTCTAGCAATGTGACCTTAGGCAAGTTGCTTAACCACTGTCTCAGTTTCCTCATCTGTAGAGTGAAGATAATAATAATAATCCTTACTACAAATTATTGTTGCTGAGTTGGTATACTTAAAGCACTTAAAATAGTGTCAGACATATAGTAAATGAACACTAAATGCTCACATTGTATTCATCATAAATGGAACATTCACAGAAATTTACTATGTACTATACTATGTTAATTAGAAATTATAGGTTTTGATTTCTCAGCATGGAAATGGAAGTTTAAATTAATGAGAAGAATTATGAAATCCATGATGCTGGGGTAATCATTACCTTTCTTGGTAATACATTTATTTTCTGGTAACTACAAAAATACTGTGATGAAAAAGTCAGATGGGGCAAAGATTTTTTGTAATTATAAACTGTAAAATATCACTATTTATATATTTTAGTTGCAAGATCCTCTCTTTTTACTGATCATTAATGAGAGAAATAAAGATTATAATTACATTAATATGATCTCTGAAATTTATAAACTATGTATTAAAAGAAATTGTTTTTTTTCCTAAGTTATACAATATGTTTGTTATAGGAAAGTTAATTTGTTAATTTTTAGTTAAACCTTAAAGTGAACTCACTGTCCTTTAACCCACCACCATATCCTCACACCCACACATCCACATTCTCCTGCTTATTGGAAAACTACACACCCCTGGGTCTAGTTTTTCCTCTGGGAACTTGCTAACTGTAGATATATAAAACATGCCTCCTAAGAAGAAAATCTGGATGTAGTATAAAACATTATTTCTCCACAGGCCTTCAAAATATCTCAATAAATTCCAAAAAGCAGAAATTATACTGACCTCTTAGATTTAATGCAATAAAATTAGAAATTAACAATAAAAGATTACCAAAAAGTTCCATCTACTTAGAAGTTGAGACTATATCCTTTAAAATGAGAGTAAAAATGAAAATATAAACTATAGAAAATATAAACTAAATGACATTAAGATTACTATATATCACAACTTGTAGAATGCAGCCAAACAGATCCTCAGAGGAAAATTTGTAGCCTTGAATGTCTATTAAGAAAGCAAGACAATTTAAAATACATGAACTAAACTTTGAACTCAAGGAACTACAAAAAGAATTATTCTTATAATGATAGTTTTTGGTAAAATAAGAGATTATTTAAATTAGCAAATGGTTGTCATTTATACAGAATTCTAAATAGGAGCCACATTAATGTTGTTTTCAACTTTTCTTTTAGTTTTGGATTAGTCAATAAATATTTGAGTACTTCTATGTGTCAAAACCAAGCTACTTAATTTAGGTTGGTCTTAGTTACTTTGTCCATGCCATGAATGATTTGGATCAGATTTTTTGGAAGATACCCAGTTTTAAAATCCAGTGAATCTATGACTATTGTTCTGTGCTCTTTCCACTGTATCCTGTTGTGAGTGAAACTCACCTTTTCACTGCCTCTAACACTATTTCTGACAGACAATTTCACAGAGTTCCACAACTCAACCACACCCAGCATATGAACTTTTTTTGGAAAAAAAAATACATATAGCTTTTTTAAGATATAAAGCACAGAACATGCAGTTCACCTATTAATAAATGTACAATTCAGTGGTTTTAGTATATTTGCAGAGTTGTGCAGCTATCACAACAATTTGAGAATATTTTTATCACCCCACAAAGAGACTCTATACCCATTAACAATCAGTCATTTCCTTTTTCCTCCATCCCCACCATAGCACTAGGCATTACTAATTTTTGTCTCTTTAGATCTGCCTGTTGTATAAATCCCATTTCATATAAATGGAATCATACAATATATGATACATAGCATATACTGGTATATGGTATATACAAAGCCAGTATAATGTTTTCAAGTTTCATTCATGTTAGCATGTATCAGTGCTTTATTCCTTATTATGGCCAAATAATATTCCATTATATGATTATACCAAATTTTATTTATCCATTTATCGGTCGATGGAGATTTGGGTGGTTTGCATTTTTGGCTATTATGAATAATGCTGCTATGAACATTCATGTATAAGTTTTTGTGTGAACATATGTCTTCATTTACCTTGGATATATAACTAGAAGTGAAATTGCTGGGTCATATAGTAACTGTTTTTAATCATTAGAGGAACTACCATACTGTTTTCCAAAGCCACTGCATCATTTTACATTAACACCAGCAGTATATGAGGGTTCCAGTTTCTCCACATCCTCACTAACACTTATTATCTTTTTTTCCTTCCGGTTTTATTGAGATATAATTGACATACAGCACTGTATAAGTTCAAGGTGTACAGCGTAATGATTTGACTTACATACATCATGAAATGATGACCACAATAAGTTGTCTTTTTTATTACAGCCATCCTAGTAGGTGTGAAATGATATCTCATTGTAGCCTTGGTTTGCATTTCCCTAATGGATAATGATTTTGAGCATCTTTTCATGTGCTTATTGGCCTTTGTATATCTTTTTTTAGAGGAACGTTTGTCCATTCAGATCCTTTGCCCATTTTTAATTGGGTTATTTGAATATATTCTTATCTGTGGTATTCATAATTCCTGCTGGAATATTCCTAATTTTTAAAAATCCTCTTTTATTGTTCTTCATGGATCATAGAAATGTCTCCATTTCCATCAAGCATTATCTCCAAGCCTGCCTCTTGAATTCAGAAGCAGTAAAAAAGTTTTGTCAACTTATGTGCCACTTTTTGTTTGGGGTTACTATGGACAGCATTTATTCTGTCTTCCCCAATCATGGTCCCTTAACATCAATTTGATGATTATATGTTCTCTTATGAACTAAGAAACATATTTATGTCCACAGTACATTGTTGGTAATTTAATATTTTGTAGTATCATGTATATGTGACTATCTAATGGTAATACCTGTGAAAAATGCCTATAATATCTATGGTGTTTTAGATTTCTCAAGCTGTGAAGACATTTTAGTCATTTTAGTTTGGCATTAAATCTTTCATTTCCATTTTAAAATAGTCTTTTTTTCCTTTCTGCTTCTTAGAATACCAGAGATGCTCGTATAGTTTCTTTAAGAGGTTAATAGGTGATCTTAGTCATCTTAAAATGTATCATCAGCCTTGAGTGCTTCCAGGACCCTAGGGAATAGTGTGATCTTTTTTTTTTTTTTTTTTATAGCTACTTTATTTATTTATTTATTTATTTTTGGCTGTGTTGGGTCTTCGGTTCGTGCGAGGGCTTTCTCTAGTTACGGCAAGTGGGGGCCACTCTTCATCGCGGTGCGCGGGCCTTTCACTATCGCGGCCCCTCCCGTTGCGGGGCACAGGCTCCAGACGCGCAGGCTCAGTAGTTGTGGCTCACGGGCCCAGCTGCTCCGTGGCATGTGGGATCTTCCCAGACCAGGGCTCGAACCCGTGTCCCCTGCATTAGCAGGCAGATTCTCAACCACTGCGCCACCAGGGAAACCCGAATAGTGTGATCTTTAGGCGACTAGACAGGTGTTGGGAGACCTGAGTTATCTATTGTTCTTCTTGTGGGATATAATTTGGCTTCTTCAGAATGTCTAACAATATTTCTTTTCTTTTCAGGTTTTTCAAGCAGAAAATCCCTTTGATTTTATGGAAAACATTTCTTTAGAGGGGAAAACAAATTTCTTTGAGAAACGAGTTTCAGAGTATCAGCGTTTTGCAGTTATGGCGGAAACTACAGATAATGTCTTCACCTTAGATGCAGATTTTTAAAACCCTCCCCATACATATCTAAACTTATCATTGGTAAATAGCAGTCTATTTTTCTCTGCTTAAAAAAAAAAAAACACCTAAAATGTCTTCTTTAGGGCACAGGAGTTTACTCAAAAGGAAATCCAAAACCAAATATCAATCAAGTTGGATTTATAGACACATGCTTTAATCTTCCTGTTTAACAGTCAGAGTATGACCTCTAAATGCTTTTGTTTCATCACTGAAATAAAAGATGGCATTATATTTGTTAAGAGCATGGCGTGAGGGGTCAGATAAGAGTTTGAGATTCTGTCCTACTTTGTGTGACCCTTGGTAAATCAGTTAATCTCTCTAAACCTCAGTGTACTTATCTTTAAAATGAATGTAATAGTAGGTCCTAAATTCATAAAGTGTGTATGAGGATTAAGATGCAAAATAAGTTCTTAGCCAATACTGCTGTTGCAGCCTCCTCCTCCTTCCATCTCCCCCTCCTATTATTATTGTTGTTAGTAATAGTATTAATTGCAGTGATGTGCTAAAATACTCCCATCTCCTCAAAGTAATTGTGATTCTAGGTCCTAAGATCTAGAATTAGATCTTTGTATTTTTAATGTTTTAGGAAGAACATAAAGATTTCCTTAAAAAGATTATAATTTTCATTAACATGAGAATAACTTCTTTGAATTTCTCAGTGTGTAGTTAAGGAAATTTAGTTCTAAGTTGCTTTGGGCCGGATACTTACGGAGTGGAATCTAGGAGGTTATCATGATAGTTGACCTTGTAAGCAAAATGATTCTCCTTCAGAAATTAAAAGGGTAATTTTAGCCAGACGTAGCCCTGGAATGTTTAAAACCAGGGTGAATTAGCTAGAATAGCATTTCCCAAAGAGTATTGTAAAAGCTGTTAGCCCCTCTAGATATTTTGTGGGATGAAGGGGAGAGATTCTGTGGTCAAATGAGTTTGGGAAATATTGTACACTCCATTCCTCTTTAGAATGTACAGTCAGTACATCAAAGACTGAGAAATTCTGCAGTACATAAACTGATTTCCCCCTGCATATTCCAAACCTACTTAACAAAGATATGTTTTTCACCTGTTAACATCTCACCTAACTATTGTTCCTCAGAACACAGGTTGGAAAAAGCCGGCCTAGGTAACCGTTCTGTACATGGAGGAAGGGCTTGTGGACCAAGCAAGGGAGAACCTGGTAGGGATTATTGAACCATTTCAACTTTGTGCCAAGCTGAGTAAAGTACCTGTGATTGACCTCAGCTATATTTCTTATACTCCTACAACTCTTATATGCTGTTATGAGATTTAATTCTTTTATGGAACGATGCCTGCTGCATGATAGCAGATGGTTAGGGAGACTGAGGAAAGGCCAGCATCTGAGAAGTCTGCTCCCTCTTTCATAGGGAGCTGTCAAGAGGTAGCCTGAGCCCAAGCAAGCAGTGGGGTTCCCCACTCGCAGCAAATTATTTTCTACAATTCTGGTTAATAAGGTTTAGAAATTTTCTCTTTGCATAAATTTTTGCTCCATTCATTCCACAACTATCTAATGGATTAAAACTGGGAGTTTTCAAGTGGATGCAAAAGGAACAGGCCATAACTTTATCTGTTAGAGAGGATGTCAGAAACTTGAGCTATTTTGGCCTATGATAATACCATTTATTTGTTCAAGGCTTCATAGTTTGCCGAGTGTTTTTGCATCACCTGATTTGATCTCACAACAGCCTCATGAGCTTGACAAAGCAGGTAGTATTGAAATTTATAGATGGAGAGAGTGAGGCTCAGCAAAGTTCAATGATTTGGCCAAGATCTGCTCATAGTCACCGACCCGACAATATATTTTTTTTTCTTAGAAGTTATCATATTTCTGATATTTAGTCCTTTGCCATCCATCTTCACTTGGTTTTGCCTATTTTTCCATTGAACTGTCACATACTTTAATTAAGGTACCATATACATTAATGAAAGTATCATAGTATCATAAGCATTTTAACTATATTCAGGAAATATGTTCAAAGACATTCATCTACTGCCATACAAAAACTTACATTTAAAATTGATAAAATATCGGTAGTGACATGGGAATACAAGAAAAAAAGTTTTATATTGCATATTCCCTTTGTTTTGAATCCAAATCTTTCTCATAGGTAATTACAGGTGCCTTAATATGAAGCTTATTTATCGTAGCAATAAACCTAACTGTATTGAGATGACGTTTTAATACTGAAATACTGGATTTTTAATACACTGGTTTATTATATTCAGTATTCTATCCCCTTTTCCTGGCTTCCAGTTTTCATATTTATTTATTATGTTTCATGTTTTGGTTCTTAGTTCTTAGGGAATCAGGAAGTTGTGGAATCTCTTTTTAATATTATCTCACAGGCAAAGAAAAAAATTCAGAGTATGTTTATAACTTTTGTTTTAACAGCACATGTATTTAAATCATTGCTATAGTAAAGTTGGTTATTTAAGAATGTAAAAACTAGTTGTTTGATGACAAATTGCATTTATTAAAAATATTTCCTTGTAGCCATGTAGAATCATGACTTGGAAGGACTCAGGAAGACTGATCCAGTGCTTTCAGACAGGGCTGTTTTGCTGTTCAATTACATACAATAATAAACAATTATTCTTACAATATAAGCTTACCTCAGTCATGTCTTTATATATGAAATTTTTCCAGTTCTCTCATTTTGGAACATTCAAAATTTTCAGCTCCTTTTGCCATTTTGTTTTTCGTTTGTTCATGGAAAACGTAATTATAGAGAAAACACAACAACTTGTATATTTAAAAAATAAATTCTTTCATATTCAGAATTTTGCATTTTACATTTACATAAGCTAACGTCATACCACAGAATTCCCAAATTGCATTTGTGCAGATTAAGCTAAGGGCTCAATGTCACTAACTGATTTTCGGTGATAAAGAGAGCTGCTGCTGGGCTACAAGAATGCCAGTTTAATCCTGTAACCAGCTATTATATTTTTGAACTAAATTGAGTGAACTGGTAACCAACTCAGGAACCCTTCCTCAGCAGAAATCTGCATGAGTAGCACAGAAGTGAAATCTGTATATCTTTGTTTTTCCCGCCCTTTAAATGGTCTGCTCCTTTTTAGACAGCAACAGGTTTGAAGGAAAATCTGATATTCCTGAGGCATTAGGACAAAAGAATTGAAGCCTTTAAATTTGGGGCTTAATTCTGTTAAAGAAAATATAGGTGAAAATGAAAGGCTGAAGAATTTTTTTTTGTACAGGTAAAAACGTAACAATTCAGTCTTTTTCTAAGTTTCCAGGAACCTTAACTTATGTATCTGTTTTACAACTGTGTTTTGATTTTTCCAAATGTCTGGTCATTTAGCAAAGCTAGTATCTACTGTTTACATAGAAAGCTTTCTTAGGTGTGGTGTACTTAAATATTTTTAATGTATTTTACATTATGGTCAATCCAGCCAATCCTGCATATATAGAATTTGGTGTTTTTTTTCCCAAAGAAATGAGTTGTTCTGTTATTTTATTGGTTTAGTACATTAGAATAAACTGTATCATAGCTACATCATTTTGTGTATGTCCTTTTTGAGTAAGAATGTTTCTTTGTAAGTGCAGAGGCTATCCTAGTAAAGGAATGTATATATTTTCTATTTGAGTATACAGATAAATACATATTGGTATTACTATGTTTAACTATTCCTCCTACCACTCTTCTTTGACCTAAGTGGGAACCCCCCCCAGCTCTCTCTCATCTACTTTCTCCCAATCCATGCGCCTGCCTTTCTTCGTGTCTCTTTGTATCCAGCTGAGATTCTACAATCTATCCTATTACTAGTCGTAACATTCTCTATCAATACCCTGAACTGTGTTCTTCATCTGCATTTCTACCTTACATAGAAAATTCAAAGAAATTCCTCCACCCTGTTATGAAGCCACAATCCAGTTTTTCCATCTTTGCACCCCACCAGCCAAATACTGCTAGAGAAAAAGTCATGTAAGACAAATTGGATCTACTATAGATTCGTGATTACCTACTGTCTGAGTCCATTCGGGCTGCTATAAAAAACTACCGTAGAGAGGGTAGCTTAAACAAGATATTTATTTCTCACAGTTCTCAAGGCTAGGAAGTCTGAGGTCAAGGTGCTGACAGATTCAGTGTCTGGTGAACCTTGCTTCCTGGTTTATAGACAGCTGTCTACTGGCTGTGTCCCCACATGGAGGGAGTGGTAACGGAGCTCACTGAGGGCTCTTTTACGAGGGCACTAATCCCATTCACGAGGGCTCTGCCCTTATGACCCAATCACCTCCCAAAGGCCCCACCCCAAATATCATCATATTGGGGGATTAGGTGTCAACATGAATTTTGATGGGACACAAACGTTTGGTTTATAGCACCTCCATCAGCATTGTCTGACAATCATACTACAATTTCCTGGTAAACTTGTTCTCCATTCTCCTCAATTGCTTTTTCACGCTGTTTCCTCTCTCTGCTCCTACCCTCACTCCCCAAAGAGGAACCTATATCATCTCTTTTTTCTTTTTGGACTGTGGGCACACAAGAGAGATTCTCAGAGTCAGCAGAAAATTTTGACAATTTAGGAGCTCTAAATCTAGAACCTAAGAACTTGGCAGTAGAATCCAAGATACCAATTTCTATGCATGATTTCTGTTCTGTGCAGTCATTACCATCAGAGAGTGATTAAGGAGAATATCTGTTCTGCCCTCCCTTCTGGGAATAACAGCCACTTAATTCTGGGAGCTGTTGCTCCCACTCCCACCATGTGGTTCTTGCAGGGCTGCCATTGCTACTTCATCTGCACAATGTGTACTTCATATGTTTGGGCACAAGTGTGAGGCATGTGATCCAGGCGGGGCCAGGTCCTTACCTAAGGTTTTCTAACTGAAACTAAAGGAAAAGGATCACTTTTATTCTAACAACAAAACTAGAGAAAGTGTCCTACCTCTAACTCCCCCTGAGATCCAATCTTATCCCAATTCTTTGCAACCTTTCATCGTCCAGGTAATAAATGCCTACTTTTTTGCCTACGATAGTTCAAGTTAAGTTTCTTGATTTGCAACCAAAAAGACCCTAAAAGCAGAAATTGGTTCCTGGAAACAACACAAAAACAAAGTGATTGGCAAGAACCAGGGTGTTCATGTGTGTATCAGTCCAGGAGCTGAGAGCCTGGAGTTTGCACCTTGAGCCCAGGGTTTGCACCTTGGATGGACCCTGAGAGCCGGGTGTTTGAGTCTTCAGTGAAAGTGAAGTACTCTCTGGAGGACAAGGTGAAGAGTAGGAGAGGGAGGTAGAGCTGAGTTGTGAGTCTCAGAAGAGCAGGGTTTTTACAGAAGAATGTGGTGTCCGTGGTCTGCACACTCATCCTGCAATGAAAAAACAGCTGTCCTTGTTTTACGTGGCCTTTTTAGGTGACTTGTGCATCTGGGCTTTTTGCACCGTACGCCACCTCTCACAACCACATCTGTGCTCTGGTCGTTTCTCCAAGTTGGCGTGTTTACACATCATAGGGAAAGAGAGCATCGCAAGTTTGTGTGAGTAATGGTCAAAGAGAATGTTCTTGATATTGCCTCACCAGTAACAATAGTGTCCAAGTTCTAAGAGGAAAAATGTGTGCTTCACTGTATCTTGAACATTTAATTCTCAATAAAATAATATTTTAATATTTAATATTTTAATATTTTAATATTAAATTTTAAATTATTAAATTAAAATATTTTAATATTTATTATTTTAATAATATTTTAATAAGATGATTTTTGCAATCACATTATTCCAATCATTTCATTGGTTCCCTAATTTTATGAGGAACTACTGTGTCATAATAATAGTTTATAAGGGATCTGAGGCTTAGACAAGTTAAGTTACTTGCCCAAGCCCATGCAACGAGTAAAAGTTAGAGGCAGGACTCCAACCCAGCTGTCATGGCTTTAAATCCCATCATTTTTTCACTGAGTGTACCCAAATTTCTATTCCTACTACTGCTGGAAGCCTTTGGCTTCCTGCAGGTGGTACCTGCTCTGGAAGATCCTGGAAATGTTTTGCCTGAGGTCGCATTTCCTGACTTCCTCATGGTGGAGCCCTTGAGCCACTGGTCTC